>NC_044246.1:59571181-59874212 GCF_003957555.1 Calypte anna | reverse complement strand
GTGAGCAGCCCAAGGTTATCTAAATGAAGAATAACAAAAGCCAAGTAGTTTCCCTTCTGTAGCCTTCTAAAAAATAGAAAAATATAGTACAGGTAGGTTACAGCAGAATGTAGGAGTTCCTTGAAAAGATATATTGTGTACAGACTGACATGACGTGTATTTACCAGCCTAGTTCTGATCACTCTGCTGAACAAACAGGTCTAATCTAAGAGCCCAGTCAGTTAATAGCTATTTACAGGATACAGCTACTAAAAAGGTGCTTAAAGTAAACACCTATTATTGGCTTTACTAGAGTCACAGATGAGGAGCATCAATTTTTTGCTCCACAAAAGACCCTTTTAAGGCTGTGATATTTCTGAACATAAAAGACTGTTGATATGGTGATCATCAGCTAAATTCCAGTTATGTTGGGTACCTCAGGGTCATATGGAAAAAGGTAAGTTAAGATAGTCTTGCAAATTATATTGCAGTACCTGGGTTAGCTGCTTTGTTATATTATGTGCATAAAAATATAAATTAATGAAAACAACTCAGTACTCTCATTTTTCATGAGGCTGCATTCATGAGGGACTAGATTGATGCCACAGAAGGTTCTTCTTACTATGGAAAGAGGGCTCACCAACTAAAAAAAAAAGTACAGAAATAACCATGAGACTGAGAGAGATACCACTGGGAGAGTCAAGAGGATATGTCAAGGAAGTCCAATTGCTCAGAGTTGGGGAAAAACCAAAAAGTCAGGCAGCTAACTACTGGCCTCTCAGAGAGTTCTTCATCCATTTGAGATTCATAGGTGTGCGTCTTCCTTAGAGCCAGGCACTTCTCCTCAAGGAGAGAAGGTTTAGGACTTGGTTACCATCTTAACATACACATTTTATAGGAGGGTAAAATTTGGTGGACAGAATCCATGTTGCCTGACTCTACAAAACTCATAGTTACAAAGTCTGGTGGCCAGCTCATTACAGGGCCTTAGCTGAAGGACATCCATGTGTGTTTACACACTGCTCTCCTGCCGTGCCTCTCCTTTCAGTGACACATTGGCCAAAAAACTCAAGGGGACCATAGGGCAGCTCTGCTTGAGGTATTTGTTTCAGGACCAGGCACCGGTCAGCAATGAACCAAACTCCATGTGGAGCCTTCCCCTGCCCTCAGAAGCTCTGCTCTGTTGCAGAGGGGCAGGCAGCAGCCTGCTGTGGTGCCTGGGGTTTTGCTCTTCCTCCCTTCATGATCAGATGTTGAGTTTGGTCAGGGGCATGCCTGAGGCCAGAGGTGCTGGAGGGCACAGCAGCATGTCTCAATAGTTTATTTTTGCAGATGCCCAACACTATTCTATGAATCACCAATCCATGGGCATGGCAGGACATGTTCATTATCTCTGAATGGACCAGTTTGTAGTGCACATCAGAAAAGAATGAACCAGAGACCTAGAGGAAACTGCAGGCATGGGGAAGGTGACATTTAATGGTATATTTACCAAAATTTATGTAAAGTATCAATTTCTAAGACATCAAGACAATTAAGTAATTAAGCATACCAAATTGTTAACTAATTAAGAGCAAGAAGGAACAAGCTTTCATGCTGCTGATGCAGATACTTCAAGCAGGCATTTTCTTGTGGCATAGTGTTAATATGTATCATGAAAAAGTTCTCAGACTTACTATTTATAATATCAAAGAGAACTAATTCAAGCTCTATTTTTGGCAGATGTCAGAACACATAAATTGTAAATGATCTACAGCCTTTTGAATCTGCAATATAGTAAAGTGGTTCTAAAGCACAATCCAAAGTAAAAACTTGTCTACAAAATTGTTGCTGTGGCTTTCTTTTCTTCAAAGCTTAAATTTCTGCAATAATTAGTTTTTCAGATTTTTGGAAAATGAAGAAGAAGAGATGTTTTCACACTGTCAAGCATACCTTGAGTCATCCACATTTCTTGACTTTAAAACATAAACCAATTAAAAGGGAAAACAGCACAAAAGGCTTGGAAATAACACTTTTGTCAGTCACCAAAGCCATTTAAGCAGTGTATTAAAAAATTACTCTGTCCTTCCTAGGCAAGACTCTTAAAGGAGCACTGAAAAGGGGAAGGAACAGGGAAGAGCTCAGGAATTAAAATTCTTACTGTGAGAAAAAACAATGGGCAAGATAGAACTTATTTCTACTGTGATTCTTTTAGTTTGTATTTCTATGGGTACAATTAAATATGATTTTACCATATCCAAACCTAATGCAATTCAAGTGGAGACAATCTGAAATTACCCTAGATTTATATGAGAGGAATTTATAGGAAAGAGAGTTGATCAACCTCTAGATCTTTTCCCATGTTTTATGTTCTTACTTTTCAGTGGAAGCAATCACTTCCTTGCCAAATAAAAAGAGCTGTTTATCAGTGTTTGTGCTCTTTCACAAAGTGTATTGCTTAGGATCAGGGCTATATATCCAAACCCCAGGATAAATGCAAATCTCTGAAATGCACAGAGGAAGAAAATAACCCAAGAAAATAATGCCCTCTCTCCCTAGGAGGGTGAGGAAACCCCTCCAGGACTGGTGCAGAGCAGAGGCAGAGACACAGAAGGTCCCCTGTGCCTCTCCAGTGGTTCTGTGCACCCTTTAATCCCAGAGGAGTTAATTTAGGACTGTTTGATTTGTAGGTATTCAATGAACTCCAAACATCACCTCCAATACGAAGGTGAATGCAGAGGAGTTAGGCAGTGGGGATACCATCCCAGCTGTGTCATTATGCATCCTCATGCCCCTGGAATAACAGAAAGCAAAGAGCAATACTTTGATTTCTCAGCTGTGTCTGAAAAGAGTTTTGGCCCTTAGTTATGTTCCATTTTCAAGTATTGGGAATGAATAGTTTTGTAAGTCATCATCCCAGCACCCACCAAAACCTCATTGCTGATGGTGGTGTTGCTATTCACTGCAGAAAGAACAGAGTGATCCATGCAGATGATATCACCTCCAGTGATAACCACAGAAGATTTCTCTTTAAAACAAAATAATTTCTCAGACTAGCATATTATAAACTCACCATCTTTCAGAGTGCATGACATGGAGATGGCACCTGCTCTGGAGTTATTTCCTCATCACGAACTGGTGCAGCCTGTGGATGCAGCACTACAGGGACTCATTCCACATGAAACATCCCACAGCTGAGTGACTCCAGGCTTGCTCTGACTCTGGTTTACAGCCCTCTGGAAAAACCTTATCAACAGGATGATGTAAATATTAACTATCCAGAAAAGATAAGCAAATAATAAATCTATTTTGACAGAATCCACTAACATATACAAAAATGACTGCATTTGAACTAAGTTAGAGACAAGCTCATAGAAAGAATACAAAATAAAGAAAAGTGATAAAGATTGAGCTAGGAGCACTTAATTGTTTTGAAGATAGCCCAATGTTTTTCTCTCCCCATTTTCAGTTCTGTATAGCATTGCCAGACTTTAGCAGTATCAATAATCTTTGAAAACTTGATTTGTTTATCCTAGACTAGATATGAAAAAAAAAAAAAATCCAACCACAATATTTTAATAATATTTGAAAACAAGACCAATTAAGGAGATATTATTTCCTCCTTCTTAAAAAAATCTGCTTGTTTTTTATTTATGATGGTCTGGTGTTTGCATGCTTTGCAGCATGTATTCAAGAGGTGCTGATTACCCTTTGACCATACCAGAGGATCTATATCTAAATATGGCCAAAGTGCAAATCATCAGTGGGCAAGCTGCAATTTGTTTCTTTTTAAAGCACAGCTCATTGACCATCATCCACCTCTTCATACAGTAAAGAGTTCTAGTATTGCTGTGAAACTGAAGAACGAAAGTCCTTTCAGAAAGAAGTAATCCCAGGGAGGAGAACTGGCTGGCTTTGGGTCAGTCTGTGTGCACTGGCTGATGGAATGAATTGCTGGAGAGCCATGACTTTCAGCTTCTGTTTCACTGAGCCTTCTCTGAGCCATGAGTGGGACTTGTTTATCTCAGGCTGTGGCTTCTCTCTGGTGATTTGAGATTGGGGAAGGCTTGGGAGATAGTAAAGTATGGCCCTGGCAAGGTGGTATAAGGGACATGTGGCTGAATGAGAGAACTCTTGATGGAATTAAGGTCTTGAAATGTCACATTCTGGTCTGGAAGTATGGCTGCTCTACTGGAATCACTGAAATGGCATTAAAAAAAAAAACATGGCCAGTGGGTTGAGGGAACTGATTCTCACCAACTACTCTACTCTTGTGAGATCCCACCTGGAATACTGTGTCTGGTTCTGGAGCCCTCAGCACAGGGAGGGCATGGAGCTGTTGGAGTAAGTCCAGAGGAGAGCCATGGAAATGATTAGAAGACTTGAGCATTCTCCCATAAAGACAGGCTGAGAGTTGGGTTTGTTGAGGAAGAGCAGAGAAGGCTCCATGGGGACCTTATTAGTGGCCTTGCAGTACCTGAAAGGGGCCTATAGAAAAGCTGGGGAGGGACATTTTATGGGGGCATGTAGTGACAGGATGAGGGGTAATGGCTTAATACTGGAAGAGGGTAGATTTAGGTTAGACAGTAGGAAGAAAGTCTTCACTGTGAAGGTGGTGAAACACTGGATCAGATTGCCCAGGGAAAACGTGGATGCCTCATTCCTTGAACTGTTCAAGGCCAGGTGGGACGGGGCTTGGAGCAACCTGGTCTATTGGGAGATGTCCCTGCCCATGTCAGGGGCATTGGAGCTAGATGATCTTTAAGGCCCCTTCCAATGCAAACCATACTATGATTCCATGAGACCTAAAATTGCCAATAAAGTCTCGTGTTTCTGTTGCCTTTCACAAAAGACATTCCATTTGCAACTCCAGAAGACTCCAATGTCATTTTTAAGGAGGAGGACATCCCAGTGCCATTGTCTGCTTCTGTGGTTGTTTGCTGCTGCAGAAAGCAGAAGTGCTGAGCAGGAGCATCACTGGTATCGTGGCACTGCAGGAAGAGCAGCCCAACTAGTGCAGAAACTACCAGCTGTGCCCTTTTGTGCCTACCCTCTGCAGTCTCAGCAGCACATGCACGGGAAGTTTGATTTTTCATCAAATAGCTTCATTTATCTTCTCAGCAGATTCTCTGTCATTTGAAAACACTTTTTGGATCAATTAAGGGACGATGAGGATGCACTGGAGTCCATTTGAATGTGATTCTTTTTTTCGTTACCAAGTTCCTGCTTGCCATCACCTCCTGCACAATACCTGTGAAACCGAAAAGGAACAGGTGGCAGTAACAGGAAGTTTGGATGTTTAAATGTGGCTCTACCAGCCTGCATAAATTTTTGTTCATACAGATGAGGGTTGGAGAAGAGAAAGTAAATATTCCTCTCTTTCCTTCTTCTCTTCCCCTTTCCTTCTCTTTATAGTCTGTTTTGTTCTCTTCTTCAACTGTTGCTGCTTCTTCCATCTGTGCCTTGCAATCCTTGTTGTTCCAGATGCCCACATGGTTTAATGCCCTAAATGGACCCTCCCTGTACAAGTTAAGTATACAATGTCCTGCTCTCTTTAAAAAAAAACCAAACAGATTATTGAGATTCTGACACTATTTTTGCTGAAGGTCTGCTTTGCATTAATTAAATGTGTATAATAGAGTACATTAGATTTTACTCAGACTTTATGTTTCTTGCTTAGAAAGAAAACATGCTACTTGTTCTACTTAAATCAGCCATAAGGTTTGAACTGTTTTAGCACAGTATTTTTCTTCCTTCATCTGAAGCCTTGCATCAATAAAATCTATTAACAACTTGTTTTTCTCTCTGTGTGATCAGACACATCATGGACAGGTGGGTCTTGTTTTCTCAGGCCAGAATCAAGGTATAAGGAAGAAATACTGACATGGAACAAGCAGGCTTTTCCAGCTCAGAAAAGGTTGGGTTTCATTTGGATAACATCTGGAGCAAGTTTAGAGATGGAGTCATTGATGTAAAATATGTATAAATTAACTTGTTCCTTCTCCTCTGGCTTATCTGTCCCAAAGTCAGTAAACACTCCCGTTCTTTCAGAAACTCAAATTCTGTCCCATAAGGAAGATATAGGAGAGGATTTATGGGGTTTTTCCTAAATATGAACTAGTGATCTCTCTATTTTAACTCATGCCTACCAAGTAGGAAAGTAAGTGCATAGATGGTTAATTTGCCATCAATTCAACAGGAACTTTTCAAAGTAAATGTTATTTGTTACATGTCATTTTTTATCTTTCTATTTCTGTATTCTGAATTTTTCTATAATTTGCATCACTTGAAATAGGCCTTTATTAAAAAACCTCACATTTCCTAAAATTGAGCTTTATCTGTGACCAACTGACACCAACAAGTTTCTCAGTCAAAGATCTTTTTGTTTTTTAACTTCCAGGGAACCTTTACCCAAAAGTAGGGCTCATGGTTCTTGCAAATTAAAATGCTGGATCTATTCTGAAACTGCTGCAATGGTCCATGTAACTTCTTCCTCTGCTTGGTTAAATTTTTGTTTTGCACCAGAAGTGAGAAAAAGATTAATAAACTCTCCACTGGTCTGTTGTATGGCACCCCATTACTTTCTCAGGGAGAGGAAGGCTGGGCAGCAAGTCTGGAAAACTACAAGTCAACCACTCTTCAACCTTGTTTTTTAGTGAATTTGAAAGAATCCTGAACTTATGCATCCTTGATGAATGAGGTTTGAGAGTCCTTTCCTGTTATCTTATAGGACAATTGTATGGTACCCATTTCCAACACTGACAGCCTAAGACAGCTCTGCATGTATCTGGGAAGTATTCCATACTTCAGAAATGTCAGCAAGTGGTATGTGAGAGATTTTTATGTTCAGTTATCACAGCCGGAATGAATAGTGGCAAGGGAGTGGTACATGGCATAAACTCCACCCTCTACAAGCTATCTCCCCAGGAGCCTTGTCTCCTCAGTACTAATTTGGGAGCTTGAATAAAATCTAACAAACTCTTTTTGTGAAGAGAGTTTAAAAATGAGAGTTTACTTGATACGCAAAGAAAAATCTAGTAATTTTTACAATTATGTTCACTCTGTGTCACCTGACTGAACTTCTCTTATTCATCAGAAAGATTTTTATAAATTTCACATCAGATGGGAGTGCATGAAATACCCAGGATACCAGCAACCAGCACAGTATTTGTTTGCTTCAAGTGCCACTATGCATCTGTGTGGCATTTCATTATTAAAATGTCCCCAGATTCTTCTTTTTAGTGGTTCAGCATGTAAAACTACTGATGTCAACTGGTGAAAAAAAGATTTTAATCAAGTGATTTGTGACAACAAAAATGAAAGTCAAATAATTTTCACGTTCTTTTCTTTTACCCCCTTCCACATGAGCAATTCTAGGCCAGGTAACAAAATGTGTTTCACATGAAGTGCAGCCACATGCGGATGGAGGTGAGTGGCAGAGCATGAGAGAAGGATGCACAGGTGAGTGTGGAGCTCCTGAGGTGACTGTGCAGTCAGAGGGCTTCAGGAGATAGTGGCTGTCCCTCCCAGCTGGGCTCCCTCTTTCTTCCAGCCCTACCTCATTGGAGCCAAGACCTTAGATTTCTCAAGGAGTGACCATGACTGGAATAGAAAGGTGCCAGAGGTACCTCATCAGGACTAGAGAAGGAAAAAGCAGGGCTCAGACGGTGCAGGGAGAATTATGTTTTCAAGTTAAAAATGTTTTAAGGATCTTTTTCAGTACTGGAGTTTATGTGCCAGAGTAGCTTTCACCTTTTCTGAGGCATTTCTGAATCACAGAATTGGCTGGGTTGAAAGGGACCTCAGAGATCATCGAGTCCAACCCTTGCACCACCGTTGCGGTTGCTAGACCATGGCACTGAGTGCCACATCCAGTCTCTTTTTAAATATCTCCAGGGATGGAGAATCCACCACTTCCCTGGGCAGCCCATTCCAATGCTTGATCACCCTCTCCGTAAAGAAATTCTTTCTAATATCTAACCTAAACTTCCCCTGGCACAACTTAAGACCATGCCCTCTTGTCTTGTTGAAAGTCATCTGGGAAAAGAGACCAACCCCCACCTGGCTACACCCTCCTTTCAGGGAATTGTAGAGAGTGATGAGGTCTCCCCTGAGCTGCCTCTTCTTCAGGCTGAACAGCCCCAGCTCAAGCGTAAACCAGCAGATCTGTGTGGTCAAGAAGATGGCACTGCAGACCATCATAACAAGCATGTTCAGTCCCATTTACCCTTCCCAAACTGTTGCTCCCCATGTGTGACACAGGGGACTTCTGAAGTGCTTTGTTCTGTCTCAGGGAATGGAGATCGGCTCCCACCCTTCAGCATAGCTGTCTGCAGTTCTGGACATCATACCCATTACACACCCAACAGTCAGGTAGAATTAGTACTGCCCTGGGTCCAGTGTAATCTCTCATGACTAGAATTTCCTCTGGTTGATGAAAAACTAGTCTGGGTTACAACCATCTGTCAGGTGAGAAAAAAGTGTTGGAGAAGCCAACAGAGAGCATGACCTCGAGGTTCCGTCTTTCTTGAATAACAAGCAATACAGTTCCTCCTCTGACTAAAAGCTCGGATATTTTATTTACAACAGAAACAAGTCTTGGAAGGGACTCCCAGAGTTGTGCTCTGAGAGTCATCAGCATATGGGAAAACAGAAATGGGATTTCATCAACTTCTGGATAACATACCTGCATGGGGTGGGATGCCACAGCATATTTTTTATGCGCCACACTTAGGGCAGATCAGTGCTAAGCATGCTGCAGATATTATGCCAGTGATGTGAAGGGCAGCAGATGCAGTAGACTATGGGTTAAGCATTGAAACCATTCCAAAGCATATGTGATGCAAACGAGGCCTATTTGCTGCAGAATGATATACACACACATGCACCAGGTCCCAGACCGCCAAGTTTCACATGCTGTTGCTAGAAGTCCCAAATAATGCCCATTTCTCACACTAAAATATTGCCTGTTTTCACAGTTTTGAAGAAGTTTTCTAAATATTCAGGAGAAGGACTCAGCATACTATGTTTATATGTTATATTTGGTCTAAAATCCATTGGACAGCACACATATGCCATGCACAAAGTGGTGAAAACTCAGAGGGACTGCAGAACTGAAGCCCCTTTACAGACTTCAGCCATACTCAGTGCCTGTGTGGATTGTGGAGGATCACCTTCTCTGCAGCTACACCAAAACTCATTTCAAACCTGGTTTAATCTTCCATATAAAATCTCTTGGTCAGAATGCCTGCTAAGCATTAGAGAAGCTGCATCAACTAGTGTTTAAGACTGAGAAACATGGACACTTTGTGCTTGTACAGTCTGAAAAATGGGAAGGGCCAAAGGAAGAGAAAGGCTGCGTTGGGAAAGACTTGTTCTGGAGCAAACTGGTAAACTTCATGTTTAAACATTGGTGCTCTTTCCAGTGTTATCCTGGCAATCTGCATTATATCTTTGGAAAAAAAAAATTCTAATGAAAGATTTCATGAGACAAAAGCATTCATACTGAAAAAAATAATTGCATTCACTCAACCACCATTAAAAATGCATGCATGCATAAGAAAGTGATCACATTGCTTTCTCCTGCATAAAACCAATTGGCATGCTGCTGAGAAGAAAGGCAAGACTGCAGAAGAGGAATGATACAGGAAAATTGCCACAGCTCAGGAAGAGATGGATCCCAGCAGGGTAATTCCCCTCCTATCTATGGTGCACGTGTAGCAGCTAAGGAGCCGTGCTGTGGGGAGGTTCTCAGAGGATGCAGGGGGTCCTTTTCATAAAGCCTTCCAAAAAGTGTTGCTGTTACAAGTGGTTTTGATGTGGCATGCTTACTTTTCAAACGTCCATCACGTAGCACCTAGTTGAAAAGAGAAAGAATGATACTAATGCTCCACTAACAGAGTAGCAACTTTGCATGCTAAGAAAGGAGGGGCCTTGGAGAGTCAATATTTTTCTGCAGCACTTTTAAAAGACAGCAGAGAGAATGAAAGAAACCCGAATTCTCCCTGGCTCTGCCATAGCCTTCCCAGATTTCCTTGGACTTGAATATATTTAAAACTTCTTCCATCTCCACCTTTGAAAAAAAACAACAACCCTTTTCTCCACCTCATAAGAAAGCAAGAGTACGATTTGGTATGTTCTCATTGCTTACTCATACATCACAATGAAGGTTATATACCTATCTTGGACAGTAACTTGAAATATTTTTTGATTTCTAGACACCAAAATAATTTCCAAATGGAAGAGATTTTCAAGCTACTGGCCATATTTTGCTTTACTTAGGTACATTTTAACAGATCAATTTGAAATAATTGTTCATAGACTGTCAACACCTACAATTTTTGAAGGGTCTCCATGACAAAAAATGAGCATGTATTTGTCAAGAATTTTTTTTTAATTCGGCCATGATTGTATTTTACTGTACCAATAAATCTTTTGATGTGCATTTTTTTACAGAAACCCATTCAAAACAAATATCCAGGATGCACAATGTTTTACTAGCCTTGTCTTTGAAGCTGCCTTGAACTCGAGCCAGTTACTAAAATAGAGGATACTGATAACTCCCAATTGGCTCCTGTGTTTTGTAGAGGCTTTTTAACCATTTGTGTTACAAGTCTGACAGCTCATATGGGCTCTCCGTTACCTCAAACTCGCCAGGGGCCAGCTGCACTCCGCTGTACAAGACTTCTGGAAAGACATAGTTGGTGCCAAAGGTGCCACTGAGGGAGAACATCTCAAACGTGGTCTGAGCCATCTCCACCGGCTGCCCACATGTGTTCTGGTCTGGGCTCTTGCACTTGAGCAGTGTGCATATCTGTGGGGAGGAGGAGACAGCAAGGCAAATTACCACCAAGTTTTCAATAATCAAGAGCTGGATCTGATAGCAAAAGAACTTCTCATGATGCAGTAATCGAAGAATGCTTTGGGCTGTTTGGTTTATAGACATCTGCAAGACACACTCACCCTTGTAAAATGAATTACCTGCCAATGGTATTTAATGAGAGAGCCATGAAGTCCATCAAATGCACCCAGGACATAAACTTCATCTTTGCTCTTGTTCGACATCTGATAGACCAAATGGCAGCACAGATCTCCTTGGCAAACAGTGTAATTTCCAGCTTTGTATCTGAGCTCAGTGAAAGTGAATACATCCCGACGGACAGCTGCTGAAAAAGTGTCTTTTTCTCCTGGAAATTTCTTGATGCTTGTGGCATAGGAGCTCCAGTTGATGGGAGGGGGGTAGGTGGGGGAAAGACGGGGACGTGCACTCAGCTCTGCTAGCAGGAGATGTCCCTCCTCTGTCTCACTGTTGTAATAGTAGGCCACAGGTCCCTCTGGTGTGAACAGCCCACTCCCTGTCCAGGAAAATCACCAGCCCTCTGTTAGCCCACAGCCCCTAAAATGGCTCAGCACAGGGGACAGTCAACCCCCATGACGCACTGGGGGATTTTTCAGTGATGTTATTTGCAGTCAACTTTTAAGATCCAACTAAAATATAAATATCTCAAATTCTTCAGCAGTAACAAAAAACCTGAAAATATTTTCTTCAATATACAAAATTAACCCTCCTTTTTTTTTTAAGTTATCAATCTCTGTCTAAAGTTTTTTTTCTCCATTTAACTTACAATTGAATTTTAAACAAGAAATGCTACTTCTAAACAAGAAACTAAAAATTTAAATGAAACTGTTCTATTTTTTAAAGAAAATCCCACTTTTAAAATATCAACATTTTATTTCGTGCACTTTCTAACTTTACCTCCACCGGAACATTCAGAATTTCTTTTCACTAAGCTTACTAATTCAATGCAACATTAAGAAGATTTTAACCTGACTGAAACACTATTTCCTGGAGACCTCACTATTTCCAAGATTTTTTTTTTCCTGCTTCTGATTCCAATAATCTGAAGACAATTCCCCTTTTCCCAAATGCAACTCACCTGTCATTGCTGAGCCAATGTTATGAGTATTTGCTGAAAGCAAATTGACTCCCATGCCCATAGCCCAGGCAGAGTGAAACTCAACTGCAGTCAGAAATGGCAGGACATTCATCCAAGCTGTTGGGAAGAGCACAGTATCCACCTGCAACTCACTCACTAGGATCACGGCAGGCTCATGGAAAAGGATATCAAAGCATGTGAAAATGCCCAGCTTCCCAAAGGGGGTCTCAAAGGTGATGGCTTCTGGCTCTTTTGGGTAATTAAACTGAGTTTCTCCTCTGAACAGGTTATACTGGAGGGGAAGAAAATGGCATATTAGAAGGTAAAATATAGCAGTATTATGAGCAGCTATTTTTGTATCTGAGATGGGATTTAAGGCAAAGATGGGGCTTGAGATACTTGAGCTGTATGGACAAGAGGTTTTGCATCCATCCAGCCAACTCTCTCCCCCTTCAAAACGGGGTGGCTGTGACCCAGCTGCCTCCTAAAACCACTGCTTGGCTACCTGGATTGGCTGGAACTCTGCATTGGTTCAGCTAGCATTTACTGAGGATGGAAAACTCTCACTGCTTCTTTTCCATTCACTATCATAAATATACCCCCTAGGTGTTTGGTATCCAGCATTCACTCTGTGGCTGCAGTGCTCCTGGAAATAATGCCTGACTGACCATGCATTTGCCTGCTTTTCCTTCTGGCCATATAATCCTTGCATCAGATCATCCTGGATTTGTTGTCACTCTACAAAGCTATATAAAATTGTTGCATAAACCATCTGATACTTTTTCCAGAGAGATGAAAATTATACTGATAATCAATTAGAGGGGGATGTTGAAGTGCCTCTTTACCTTGTGGTAACGAGCCACCAGTTTCCCCTTTGGGTCAAAGACAACATCAGTGTTGTACTGGTAGCGACCATCACTGGGGCAACTGGGATCACTGGAGTTACATGGCTTCTTGTCCCCAATGTTTGCAACCACATAGATGGAATTATTCCTGGCCATGCAGCTGAGTCGTTTCTGTACTGGAGCAGGAGCAAATCTAATGCATTTTTGGTGCAAGAAAAAAAATTTACAAATTTAAGTTAGATGTGGAAGAAATGTATTTGAAATTACTGTTCCACTAAATGCATATCTCCAGGTGTAGAAAAAAGTATAGAACAAATCACAGTTTCTGTTCATTTTTTTCTGTATTCATAGCATAATTTTACGTTACTGAGCTTTTTCATCTTTAACATATAGTGTCCTTATGATCTAAGAAGACTAAGTTGTTATTTTCTGTGTGGATATGATTCACAGCTAAAATATACAAAGATACGAACAGATTCAGAAAACAGAGGAAGGAATAAATAAGTCTACAGATACAAAATTAAAATTACTGAAAGATAATTTTTCAGATAGATCTAAGTATTGATTTCAAAAGACTGTTTTAATCTTTTTAAAGCATCTTCACTCTGTTTAAGGCAGTTGTCCATAAGCATCTATTTAAAAGTTGCCACAGCATTTACAGAGCTGAGGGCTCCTGAAATCTTGTTTCATAAGGCAACAGAATAGAAGAATACAAAAGCTTAGCCTAGAAATTAACCCAGTCTTTGTGGTGTCCTCCATGCACACACATTTAGACCAGCCCAGTGTACCACAGATGACTCTGCAAGTGTCTGAATTTCTACAAGACACCTCTTTCAGATCTAGAGAAGTACTTCATGCAATTTGATTTGGAAATTAACCAGCCACACGAGCTGAAGGCTGACCCACCTTGTCTAATCTTTGCATCCCATATGATTATGAACTACCTTATACTTTAAAAAGATTGTTCTGATGGCAGAGCCTCATATATTTTAAAAATTATTATTTTACCCCAAATTTCTTCATTTTCCTCATTTTTAAGTTTTTAAAACTGAGACGGTCTTAATGCTTTTTCCCTTGCATATTCCCATTACAATTTAATTGTGTGCTTGTTTTGATACATTTAATTTCTACAGTACTTGGGGATTTTAATAAATTAAAAAAAAATAGTGGTACTCAGGTGTTTATTGAGAGCAGCTCATGACTCCGTGGGGCACTAATCTGAAACCACAAAAACCACTGCAGAAGGAATCACCTTGTGGGGTCGGTGCAGGGAGTCCAGTCCACTGCAGGATCAGGAATATCCTCCAGGTAGGGGTAGATGGTTTCTCTTGTGAAACGCCAGCCATAAATGCCATCTTCAGGAGTCACAATGATGTGGGCACCCTGGCACAAGGAGATGAGTTCAGATTTCACTCACCAACAAGTTACCAGGAGGGTCAGCAGGAGAAGAAAACACTGGCTATCAGCGCTCCCCATCCACCTAGCTGTACCTGCTGGGCAGCTGCCTTGATGGCCCCTTCCAAGACATCCATGTTTTTGTTCATCAGGGCCAAAGCCTCCTCAGGTGACACGGGCTGAAGAGTGGCATCTGGTAGGATGACCGCGTGCTCGTAGACGGCTGCAATGAAGGTGTTGGAGGCGAGGGCCTGAAGGATTGTGAGTGCAAACACTGCAGTGTGCAGGAGAGGCTGGGAAGGGAGCATGGCTGCTGCCTCTCAGCTCCTGGAATGGACATGAGGAATATAAATGGGGTAGAAAGAGGAGGAGTAAAGACTAATACATTTGCTTGGCAAATAACCTTCTATTGAGTAATCTGCGAAAGTACAGTGTAGTTCTGTTCATAGCAATGACATCTGCCTGTAGTAAGAAGTCAAAGAAATATTTCTAATGACGGCATCTTGATTTCAATATTCAGTTGAATATTTCAATATACAGTATTCAGAAATACTGCAAATAAAATGTTTACCAAAGGCTAAGAGATCATGTCAGAAGCCAACCTGATCTCCCTGGGCTCGGAAGGAACACTTGCACTCTTCATTCATACATTCTACTCTAAGCTTCCAAACCCATTTTGGAGCAAGCCCAGCCTCCCCTGTTCAAGGCATATAACTCCAGAAAATTTTACTGCACATGGCTACCATCAGTTAATAATTCAGCCCATCCTGAAGGCATATCACCTGCATGAGGCACAGCCCACATGTTTCAGACTGTGTCTGATTCATCTACAGTTATGAGACATGTGGTCCCGCCGTGTGTCTAACGTTTGGTCCATAGTTAATTATGGTTGTCACAGGTCTAAGAGTGTCTTTCTTCCTGAGCTCATACTGCAATATAAACTAACCCTTGAACTGTGCTGATCCCCTTGCCTAGAGCCAATATACTTGCTTGTTTTGTGAGAGAATTAAACAATATGAATATTTCAAAAAGCAATTTTTGCTGAGTAGGCAATTTAAAATTGCCTATACCAAGAAGTGTTTTTTTCTTCTGGGAAGTAATTTTTTATTTTTATTTTGAAAGTAGCCTATTACTACTATAGTTTCAGGTGCTTCTTAAAAAGAAAACCTTTGTTAGAACCTGTGGTATGTCTGTGAGAGTGAAGGAAACATAACTTGGTTAATCATATTTACTGCTCTGTAAGAAAATTAGAAATATTTACTTTATTCTAACAATTTCTTCTTCCTCATTGTATAATTTCACCCAGAAGTCTTATTTGTGTTCATCAGCATCAAGGCCTCCTCAGGGGAAACCAGCACTTCAGTGACCTCCGAAGAGACTGGAACAGGCTTCCTAGAGAGGTTTTAAACAGCCCTGAGCCTGTTTAAAAGGCATTTGGACAATGCCATCAACAACATCCTTTAATGTGGCCAGCCCTGAATGAGTCAGGAAGTTGAACTGGATGTAAGTCCGTCCCGCATGAAATAGTTTATTCTATTATAATTTAATTGTCTAAAAAGACCACGTTGTGCTCATAGATGGCTGCAATGTAGCTGCCCAGGGCACAGGCCTCCAGAGCAGAGAGCACCAAAAGCACAGCAGAGGCACAAGTGTTAGGATGCCCCATGTCTGGTGTCCAAAGGTCTCCCAAGAGGACAGGGTCAAGACAGGGGGCTTTAAACTCGAAACTCTTACACAAAGCATGGGAATTCCCTGGAGTGCCAGAAAGCTGACACTGGGAGCTGCAATCACCCTGTCCGGAAAGGCATTGAGCAATTCTGTCCTACAGAATTCTGTCCTTCTCTGACAGAGAAGTCAGAGGGAAGTCACCGTCATGCTGGAGCTGAAGAAACACATCACCTGCCAGACTTACAAACCATTCAGGCGTGGCATTGCTGTAGTCATGAAGATCAAAGTAAGCCCAGGTCACAGCAGGAAAACAAGCCAGACCTCAGCAAAGACCAGCACGGACACATTCTTGCCCAGATTTGGGGGAAAGGGATGCAGGCAGGGCTGTGGGAAGGCAGGTGGTCAGCCCTGAGCCCTGTGCTCCCACAGAGACACACGGTCCTCCCTCTGCCACCCCAGCTCAGCACAGTGCCAGCTCGGAGTTGTGTAACCTCTGGGACCTGCTCCATGTTGTAGAGGATGCCAGGCAGGCCGTTTGAGCAAACCTGTCAGCACACCACTCAGTAACTGAACTCAAAAGATCTCAGGTCTCTGTTTCAAAACATCATGAACGGGAGCCACAATTTTGAAACGTGACCTATTGCATCCTGCTTTCTTACAGCGACAGATCAGCCCATCAGAAATCCTGAAGATAAAGCTGCACTTTCCCAAAAATCCCTTGTATCTTGGCTGCCCCAGTTTCTTACCTTCTGTTGCTCTGACTTAGCTGTCAGATAATGAAATCTTTTTTGTCTCCCTTTCCCGGAAGAAGTGTCTGTTATAAGTGGTTTCAGGAAGTTCTGTCTTTATACCAACCAACTTGGTATGTGGATAATGGGTAGACTTGCACAGCATTACTTTCTGTATGCTTGACTCACACAATAACACATTTCACAACAGTAAATGTTGTGCAATCTTTGTAGCAAATATAATTTAAGGCCATGATGACTTGTACTGATCTTTCATGGGAAAATACTCAACATACAAATACAACTTAACCAGATGACAGCGGCCTTGAACAAAATCCTGAGATCAAGATACTCACCAGATTAAGGCCTGGCATCATATACTACTTGCACACAGATTCTCTTAGCCAGAGGTCTGCTATCAGCAGTGAATGGACCTGAGGAGCTGCCTCTCAGCTCTCAGACCACACTCACCTGGTGAATCCCTTATGCACTGCAAGATGAGATCTATTTGACTGCTACAGCCTTCTTTAAATCCACGTGTCATTATGTTAAGCATGACACTATGTAATGTCATGTGAGTTTCTATTTCCATTTGGAAACTTCTCATAAAGGTCACATGGTGCATGGCAGTGGCAATCAGTGCTGGAGTTTGGGTAGAACTGCCACCTCCAACATCTCACCAGCTCCATAGCTGAATTATAGGGGGTTGAGGACCTTGAAAATACCATGCTGAGACGAGGAACAGTGACAGTGTGGGGAAAAAGAGGAGAAATGCAGCAACAAAACAGAGGTCAGGGAAAGCAAAGACATGAGGAGTGCCTTCTCAACAGCAATAACTGGTCCCAACTAGAAATCTAAACAAGTTAATTCCTACGGTAAATGAATTTGAGGGGTAGCACCACCCTGCATAATTATAAGCAAAGGCTTATTTCAAATATGCTGGTGTTATATGACCAGAAAGAAATAGAGAAGCTGGGACGGAGGAGCTGCTATATATACAAGGTCACACGCTGACTCCTTTGCTGCATGAAAAAGTTCCAGCACTGAATAGCATCCAGTGCAGCCAGCAGGTGCTGACAAGCTGTTATTCAGAGCTAAGAAGAATAATATTTTGAGCTTTCATTTACAAGTTTCAGTTCAATAGAGATCTCAAAGAAATTATGACTCATGTTGAGTTCTGACCAAGAAGTGGTGGCAGGTTTTGTTACAGGGTTGGCTCTTTGGAGTTCTTGCTCAGCCTCTGTGATGTGCTGTTTTGTGTTGCCCTGTGATGTGCATGATTGGCATAAAGGCAACAAAACCAAAGTAACACAAATAGGAGAAAAAGGTGTAAGTTTAAGTAAGGTAAAGGAGGAGACTTGAATAGGTCAGCATAAGTAGTTTTATATCGGAGACAAAGCATTATTGAGCTTTTTTCTATAAAATTGTCACAAATCACATATTTCATTTTTTTATTTACTGGCGTCATCTGAAATTAGAAAATACATAATGCTCCTTTAATACAAATTTATTCTTTGGCCCACAATACAGATTTTCTCAATAAATGGTAGCAATAAAATAATATTGCTGCATTATTACTATACAAAGCACGTGAATAAGAAGTTAGTGCAACCGAAAATAAGAAACATAGTTGGGGTTGTTGTAGTAGAGGATGCTTCATCTCATTTGTACGTTAGATTAATTGAATACAGCTTCAGTTATAGTAATGTCATGGGAAGGCTGTTGTTTATGGGTCTTTTTTCAGATTATCCCTTTCATACCATCGTCCAAAAAGTGTCACAGTGATGACTGGTTTTGTTGGTCTTGTCTTACTTATCAAGCGCCCATCATTCAATACCTGGTTGAAAAAGGTAAGAGGAAGGCCTGGTTAGAGTACTGCCCACACAAACCAGGCTAAAAGCTCCAGAAGATAGGACAAAACAGAAATATGCATCAGACTATATCTCTTACTGAAACTAGTGACTTAATTAAAATGTATTTAATAGATCTGATTATTCATTGTGAGCAAGTTCACTGTGGCTATATTGAGAGTGATTATTGCATTGCTGTCCCACAGAGAACCACAGCTCCAGCATGCCCCATTACCTCAAACTCGCCAGGGGCCAGCTGCACTCCGCTGTACAAGACTTCTGGAAAGACATAGTTGGTGCCAAAGGTGCCACTGAGGGAGAACATCTCAAACTCGGTCTGAGCCGTCTCCACTGGCTGCCCACACGTGTTCTGGTCTGGGCTCTTGCACTTGAGCAGTGTGCATATCTGTGGGGAGGAAACACCATATTTATCAAGAGAGAAACACTCTGGAAGGAAAGCCTTGTGTTATCAAAGTTGGTGTGTATTGGAGCAGGCAGCCATCACAAGATCTCTTTTATAATCTTCAAACAACTTCTTTTTAGTTTCAGTTTCCATTTTTACCCCTTGATGTTACTTGGGGGTACTCTAGACCTTCCTTCCTTAGCAGATAGAAATAACCAGCTTCTGACATAAGAGCTGCCATGGTGCTTTGTTTCATCAATGAAGCACAATCCTGTTGTTTTCACTAATTCTTCCATTCCAATCATCAGTTCTTTTGTTTGAAGGTTCCTTCTCCAACATCTTATCAAGATGAGCTTTTGAATGGAAATTTTAGGCAAATGAAAGAAAGTCCTCCTCATGGGTATGCTGTGCAACAAACCCTACACACAGGTCCTCTTACTAGTATTTGTACATGTTGCTACTGACAAGTCATTAAATGGCCTGGTAGTCTATGGTAAATCTGAATTAGATGTTCTCCTTCCAGCTCCTGGTGAACATATACCAAGGCTATGATCCTCTGCTACACTTTTGTGTTAGCACTTGCAACACATAAAGGTAAGTAAGAATGGCAATGTCTTCCTTTTTTTTCTTAGAGTTAACTACCCAGCTGATAAATGTTTATGGACACCATGAAGAAATATGAAATAGAGATAGCACTCCTGTGAAAATTCAAAGAATGTTGGCTGGTTTTGTTGACAGGTCATGTAGAAGTTTTTTTTATATGTGTCATATGATGGGGGACAGAAGAAGTGTATTTGCAAACATAAAAAGTACTCTTCATCATCAGATATGTCTTGGTGCTGAAATGTATGTAAGCAGAGAAATAAAGGATAAAATTTTCTCAGTATGCTCTGGGCAAATGAGAAAAAAATATAGAAGGAAAGAGGAAGAATAGAAATTGCTGTCTTCTCTAGAAAATTCAGTACTGGTAGACATCATTTGGCAGCTTCCATGATCACTGAAATAAATTTTCCAAAAATGCTCACAAAGAACAGAATTTATTCAAGCTGCCTTCTTAAATGTTCTAAGTGAGCTTCTGGCTGCCTAAGACTTCCTCCCATAAACAGGAGTCTGTACCAACTGATAGGCAAAGACCTTGTTGACAGACAGAAGAAAGTAAATAAAAAAAGGATGAACTGATGATAGAATAACAATTATGAAGGCAAAGAAAGTTTTCTAATATGGCTTTAGGTAAATTCAACCAGGATGTAACTCAGTGTCTTCCCAAACTTTTGATTAAATGAGAAGAAGAGTGGACATTTCCAGGAAAAGCCATATGCTGTTTCAGTAAACTTTGTTGCTATGATTTGACTAATGACAAAAAATGAACACTTCTGTGACTCTAAATTACCACATTGTCTCAAAAAGATAGATAGGATCAACTGATTTTTCGACAACTGACTGATGAAGATTACAGAGGAGTTTCAGAACACTTACTGCATGTAGTCCCAAAGAAGACATAAATTTAGTCCATACTGAATGCCTAAAAAACGAGTGACAGCACTCTGGGAACTTGAAAGAGGTTTAGACATCTCTCCACCACATTTGCTGGATTAAAGGTAATCAGGCTTGGAGTTTTTAGGTAATACTTCCCATTGCAAATTAATAAGACATGAGGAATCCAGCATACAAGAAAGTCATTGTGTTTTCCCCCGACCAGATGAAGGTTTCTCCCTGTGAAGAAGCTTCAAAAAATAATTACCTGCAGATAATATTGTCCTTCAACAACATGAAGTCCATCAAAAGCACCTAGCACATAAACTTCATCTTGTTGTTTCCCTGCTATCTTGTAGCTCAAGTGACAGCAGAGGTCCTTCTGGCAAACAGTGAGATTCCCTTCAGGTTTAGTGAGCTCAGTGAAAGTGAACTTGTCGTGGAAGATGAGTCCTTCAAAATCATGGTCATTTGGTGAGAATCTTTTGACACTTGAAGCATAGGCACTCCAGTTGACAGCAGATGAGGAAGCAGAAGAAAGGCGAGGGTGTGAATCCAGTTCAGCAATGAGAAGGTGACCATCCTCAGTTTCCATATTGTAGTAGTATCTTCTGGCTCCATCTGGTGCATAAATACCACTTCCTGAGGAGAATCAACAAATACATATTGTCATTTTAATTGTCCCTATTGCTAGCTTATCCACAATTTTATAAATACGACAGAAATTTTAGTCTCATCAAAGCTGACTGTTAACGACTGAGTACAGAGATCATGTTTAGGCAAAGAATAGCCTACAAGTTCCATGGTGAGGTCTGCTCATTATAACCCAAAGGCAGAGGGTATCACATTAAGGTTATATTTGCAGCCTCCCCTGTTTTCTTTTCTCCTAGACTCAACAGAGTTGCTTGTGAATTCCTTTATTTTTGGCTAGTTGACCACCTACCCATTGAGATATTATTACACATTATTATAAGGTATTTACTATAATGCATTTATTATTTTATAAATACATTGTATTCCTCTGTGATATCACCTTGCAGAACAGATAATAAAGATTCATGGGTATAAGATTTTTCAAACACAGTGAGAAGTAATTACCTGTCATTGCTAAGCCAGTGTTATGAGTATCTGCTGAAAGCAAATTGACTCCCATGCCCATAGCCCAGGCAGAGTGAAACTCAACTGCAGTCAGAAATGGCAGGACGTTCATCCACGCTGTTGGGAAGAGCACAGTATCCACCTGCAACTCACTCACTAGGACCACAGCAGGCTCACGGAAAAGGATATCAAAGCATGTGAAAATGCCAAACTTCCCAAAGGGGGTCTCAAAGGTGATGGCTTCTGGCTCTTTTGGGTAATTAAATGACCGACTTTCTGACATAAAAAGATTATACTGTAGGGGAAGGAAAAAAGAGAAATTCATTAACGCACTTACTGCAATATCCTGGGGTCATTCCCTAAAACTGTTCAGATTTATCAGAGAAGTTTTTTGACCTGTGTTTCAAACCTTCATATGTAGGAACTCAGGTTAAAATTACATGATCACCATAGTGCCCAAGAGGTGGATATGGGGAGACACATATTGCCCTGGCAATTATTATTACATCTCTTTTGACCCAGAAGACTCACAGAAGAGAAACTATAATGGAAGAGGAGCACAGAGGATCTGGTGACAAGAAACAGGATTAATGACCTTAGTATGGAGATCCACAGAAGGACTTGAAGCAGACAGAAGCAACAGGAAGCACAAGTCAGTACAGGGAAACTCCACAGCAGAGAAGAAAACAAAGGTTAATGATGATGGGGGAAAGGCAGATGACCTCAGCCAACAGAAAAATCCTGGTTTGCAACAATTTCAGCTTTCCAACATTTTCATTCTTCCTTTGAAATCACCTTTACTAAAAGATGTCCTTTGATATAGAGGTGGCCTGGACAACAAACACGTGTAACCAAGCCAGAAAAGAAGGCTCAAGGTTACTGCACTTGTAACTTGGTGCCTGGGAGAACCAGGCTCCACATTATCAGTGTCCCCCTCACTCAGTTTGCACACAAATTTCTGGGCATAATATCTGAAGATCCAGATTAAATACTGAGCCCAAAGTGTATTAAATAAAAAATAGAGTTCAGTCTAGCCACATTGACAGGATAGTCAGCATATGACCCCCAGAAAACTTTGATGATCCTTGCAGATAAACACATAAAACTCAAAAAAAGATAATTTCATTTGATGCAAATGTCAATGCCTTCATCTCTCTTTACACTCAGCATAGGTTTGTTTAGATAATTCTCATCATGCAAAAGCTGTGCTGAAACACCATCAGGAAAAAAAAATATAGTAAATGTCCTGTCTTCCTTAAACCAGACTGTTCAGGAAAGACAAGATGCAGATGAACATTTTAAAATCCTGGAATATGAAGGGGTAGTCTGGTGAAGAGCTGGTACTGAAAACTAAAGCTTCTCAAGCAGCAGTGTTTCCAGTAAAAGGGAATTAATGAACTGAAGAAGTCAACCAGAAATGTATGCCTTGAAATTGGACCCAAGGAATCATTTTTTATTCTAGACTATATTGAGATACATGGCAGCAAATGGAAATTTGGAGTCAATACTTCACAGAAACAGAGAAATGATTTTAAATTATAAACAGAACAAAAAATCTGTCATGGAACAATAACTGGAATTCAATTATCTTGCCAGATGGAGACATTTTGGAAGCTGTGGAAAAATAACTCCTGACTTTCCTAGGTCACTTTACCTTGTGGTAACGAGCCACCAGTCTCCCCTTTGAGTCAAAAACAACATCAGTGTTGTACTGATAGCGACCATCACTGGGGCAGCTGGGATCACTGGAGTTACATGGCTTCTTGTCCCCAATGTTTGCAGCCACATAGATGGAATTATTCCTGGCCATGCAACTGAGTCGTTCCAGTACTGGAGCAGGAGCAAATCTAATGCATGTGAGAAAAAAAAAAAATACAAAGAAAATCTGAGCTGTCGGTGGTGCCCATCACTGAGGGCATTCTTGCAGCACCTCCAATCCTGCAGGTATGGCAGGGCAGGTAGATTCACAGGGTGACTGCAGGACTCCCTCAGGTTGCTCTCCACAACTTGGGGCAGGTCCCTGAGCTTCTCCTGAACTGCCTGCAAATACCCCTCAACACCCAAAACACAATCTGCAGCGAGCAGGTAATGCTGGGACTGGGAAAAAGCAGGAGAGGAATTACAGGGCACAGGAAGATACAAAATTGGTGTCACACGGTAGGATATCTTATACAAGACATAGAGTAGCATGAGGACTGTAGCAAACTGTGGAATATTACAAGTGATGGGATCAAGGCACTTAACTTCCTTCCATGGACAGGAGAGCACAGTGCTCTAGCCATGGCATGAACAGCAGTGAGATATTCCTTTCGGGATGTGACAGGCCATGTGCCATAAACTGACAGAACCTCTGAAGCACCCATGAACCACCTTACATCGTCCTTTGTAAGGTGGTAATGTGTGTGCTTTGCAAGGTGTGCAAGGACCATCCAGGAGGACCATCATGCAGGACACATAGGTAGCACCAAGGCATAGAGCATGCCAGGCTGATAGCAGGTGGTATATTCTCACAAGGAGCCAATGAAAACCATGATTTGGGACAGTAAAAAGACACATAGATTATCTTCACAAAAACTGTGTGAAAAACTGGAAAAAAATACATGCTTAGACAGCCTGCCACAGCACAGGCCACATACATTTTAGCTACTTCTGTCTCAGTAAAAAGGTGCACATCCTGTACCTCTCCCCAGTGTGAATCTTCCTCTCAGGACCACTGAGGAATTGTATCCTCACAGATGTTATATTATGGTCTAAGGTACTCATCATCGAGCAGGTGCAGAAAATCATGGTGAAAAAGGCAGACCACAGCTGCACTTCCATGACTGAGCACTTGTTGAACTCCAGCACTGAAGTTAGCTACAGGATATCTGAAACATGATGCTTGAATTGTGTTCTATAGAATAGAGTCTCTAGCATTCAGATTTTATCTTATCTTAATTGTAAAAAACTAAGATTAAAACTTTCTGGGTTCGTAGCACTCAGAGGTTTGAACTTTGACAACTGACTTCATCTCTTTTAATAGCTGCTGAGAAACTAGTCCTTTACTGTTCACAAAAGCAGTTTGTGTTCCTTTATTTGAAACTCAGCATTATAAAAAAACAAACTAACAAAAAAAGCAAAGAATAGGGTGAAAAATTTTGAATCAGTTCTATTCAAAACAGTGTGGAAAAACTGAAAGCAGAATGAGAACCAGCACATTATAGAGTCAAAGCTGAAAATGCAGGAAAAAAAAGAAAGTTTCTTCTACACTGAGCAATTCTGTATTTTGTTTGAATTTATTTTTTAAGTGTTTAATCCAAAAGCCCTTTTTAAAAACAGGGCTCACTACTCTTTTAGTCATGGATATGCTATTTATTTTATCATGTAACTTACCTTCATATGCAACTTGAATTGGAGCTTACCCTTATGTCAATAGCATGAGCAGTACTCTACATACTGGGAGCAGCTCATGACTCCATGAGACACTAAAGTGAAACCACAAAAACCACTGCAGAAGGAATCACCTTGTGGGGTCAGTGCAGGGAATCCAGTCCACTGCAGGATCAGGAATATCCTCCAGGTAGGGGTAGATGGTTTCTCTTGTGAAACGCCAGCCATAAATGCCATCTTCGGGAGTCACAATGATGTGGGCACCCTGGCACAAGGAGATGAGTTCAGATTTCACTCCCCAACAAGTTACCAGGAGGGTCAGCAGGAGAAGAAAACACTGGCTATCAGTGCTCCCCATCCACCTAGCTGTACCTGCTGGGCAGCTGCCTTGATGGCCCCTTCCAAGACATCCATGTTTTTGTTCATCAGGGCCAAAGCCTCCTCAGGTGACACGGGCTGAAGAGTGGCATCTGGCAGGATGACCGCGTGCTCGTAGACGGCTGCAGTGAAGGTGTTGGAGGCGAGGGCCTGAAGGATTGTGAGTGCAAACACTGCAGTGTGCAGGAGAGGCTGGGAAGGGAGCATGGCTGCTGCCTCTCAGCTCCTGGAATGCTGTGAGTCACGGACAAAGGGTGCATAGAAAAAAGGGACAAAGTTTAACTCTGAAGGAGGGAATAAGTGCTGCTCTGTTAAAGCTTTACCTTGGAATAAAGCGTTGCTGGTAGCATACGGGAATGTGTAACAGTATGCAGTAACGATGTCACAACTACTGAAAATAAAATATTGAGTAATCACAAGACTTATTTTGCCAAAGTAAATATATCAGGAAACACATGGCTAGAATGAACCTTCTAGTTTTTGTTGTTATACTTTGTCATTGATTGCAACAGATTTTTGCTGTCTATATTGGCTCAACTCTGACACCCACATGAAAAGTGAATGTGCCACCTTGGAGCTAGTCCTTGGTGAATTTTGCATGGCAAAACTGAGCGTGCTAAATACTTTTTTTTTTTTCTTTTTTCCCCATTTCTTCATATTGCCCAATTCCTGTGCTACATGCCACTATGTGCAGCTAGCTTCCCTGAGTTTCTTTAACCAAAGTAATGACATTAGCATCTCACTGTAGATGTAACACTTAAGATACCAGCAACAGAACTTTCCTGTGCATTTATTCCAGTGGGTCTCCCAGTCACTTCTGTTTAGTTGTACATCAGTTTCCAACAGCCCTCCCTCAGAAAATACAAGTCTGGAGGGAATGTTTTCCTCTGAAATCAGGCTTGTAAGCCACCAGCCAGACCATAAACTGAATATCTCATTGCCTGGCTGCCACGAGGCTAATCCATCAGGTGCCTGCTCCTCTGTTCACTTTTCCTGTCCCCAGGAACATGCTGTGAATTGAGACCTTAATTGTTAATCTCGTATTTCACTTCAGCTCAAATGCATTTTTTCTTTGACATTTGTCATGTTTTGGCTTTCTAGTAGTTTCAGTATTCTCATTTGGAAAAGGTTTTCTGAAGAGAGGGAAGCAGAACAGGCCGTCTTCCTTCAGCTCCATCAGACTGTCACTGTAGGGCTGTCTCAGAAGAGACAGAACTATGGGTGAATGCAAGCACCAGAGGGCTTCAATCATTGTATCTTGTAATGTTAACCTCTAATGTACATCTCTACACACATTGCTAGATACAGAATGCTTATTCAGGAGCTTTAAATACGAGCTGTATTTAAATATACAGCTTTAAAAGGCTGTGAGAGGTTTCACTGATAATTGAAGTAGTGTTGGAAGCCTTTTCTCCTCCCCCTGTTTTTCTTACCGAATGAACTGTGGCTTGAGTCACATCAATGACAATCAGGAAGCCTGAAGGAGGAAGCAGTAAATGCTTCCTTGTTTAGCAACAGCTCAGACAAAAGTCAGACCAGAATGGTGACTCCTCTGGCAGGGACAAGCAGAAAAACTTAGAGGTGCAGTGACCAGGGCTTAGCCCTGTGAAGTTCAAGTCACACTGCCAGGACAAGGGGGGGGTTCTGTAGTATGGGGGGGAAGAGGGCATCCCTGCCTACCTCTGCATCAGCAGGCACCACTGCCTACTGCCTGCAGAGCTGGGAGCTCACCCAGGAGCAAGGAGCTAGCTCCAGTTAAACAAACAAACCCGCTGAATAAACCTTGAAACTACAGCAACCCAGGCTGTACACTGTCCACAATGTAAGAGGAAATTTATCCTAGAGCTCCCTCTGCTTTTTACACCTCCATCCTCCCAGTTCACTCTCCTCATCCCCCTTACTGCACTTTCCCTTATCTCTGCTACTGCTTGAGAATGGTGGAAAACTGAGGACTTACATTTGCCAAACAGGGTGGTGTCTGATGCTAAATCTCCTTAGCTGTAGAGGCAGTCTGTTCTTAGATTGTGCTCCTTCTCCTTTCCTTCTGTGTGGAAGGCTACTCCTTATTTAAAGGGTTAAATCTTGTTGTGGAGAAGCCCTTATGAAGGGTTACACCTACAACCATGCAATCACTGCAAAGCAGCAAGGACATGTGGTCACGGGTGAGGAAATCGGAATCTGCTCATTTTTAGCAACAGCACATAGATATGTTGCTTGACTCTAACAGAACACTGTGTCCTAGACCACAGATATAAAAGTAGAGATACAGTAGTACTTTTTCTCCACAAACAAGCAGAGTGTTTTCTATTTCTTTAATTATATGAACTGTGGAAGGTTAAAATAAGACTAAAATCTTATTTTTACAATGTTCACTTTGTTCAAAACCAACATATTTTACATCCTGCAACTCTATTTTTTTCATTAGGTTGGCCTGATTAAATGTGAAAAATCTTGTTTCAAAATAAACCCGGAGAGCAAACAACAAAATTAACCATAACATAACATAGAAATCTGAGTTATGGCAGGCAAAACAATCCAGTTCATTTGCTTAGAAAGTACAATCTGCAGAGCCTGCATCTGCACATATCCCAGTGATTAAAACGTGGAAGCTTTTGCTAGGCTTTCCCAACAGCTGCTTGCATAGTACTGACTTTGCTTTGCACCAGCATGAAAAAACATTTCACTAGGAGACAGATGCATACCTGCAAAATTAATAATTTTGAGAATTTCTTATATAGACCCACCTAACTGCTTGGAAAAGGCAACACAGTTATCAATCCCTATGTGGAAAGGTCATTTTTTACACCCTAAAACTGTGGCCAGAAAGATTCAAATAGACTTCTGTAAGTTAGGGCATGGCATGATAACGTTACACCCATGTACTGGCTTCAGGGACTGTTTGTGAAAGCAAAGATGTTTCAAGGTTTGTTTTCTTTTCCAAAGTAAGTGAGAACATTTCAAGCATCAGCTTTCAAGGGATCTGTTAATCTCTGGTCTAGAAAAGTGTGTGTTCAGAGGTGAGGCAGAACTGTTTTGTGGAACTGACTTCTGATACTCAGCAAAAAAATTCAGAAAATTAAAAGTCAGTTGTTATTGGTCCACAACCCACTTCTCTGTGCTTGAATCCTACACTGGTAAAGTCGTCAGCAACTCTGCTGATGACATCAAGTTGTGTGGTGTGGTTGAAACACTGGAGAGAAGGGATGCCATCCAGAGAGACCTTGAAAGGCTTGAGAGGTGTCAGCTTCATGAAGTTCAGTAAGGTCAAATTCAAGTTAGGCACCCAGGTAGGGACAATCCCAAGCACCAGTACAGGTTGGGTAGAGAATGGATTGAGAATAACCCTAGGGAAAGAATCGAGGGTACTGGTGGATGAAAAGCTGGACATGAGCTGGCAATATGTGCTTGCAGCCCAGAAAGCCAACCTTATCCTGTGCCTTATCAAAAGTGTGACTGTCCTTCTCTACTCTGCTCTCATGAGACCCCATCTGGAGTACTGTGTTCAGTTCTGGGGCCACCAACATAATGAGGACATGGACCTGTTGCAGAGAGTCCAGAAGAGGGCCATGGAGATGATCAGAATGCCAGAGCACCCCTCGTATGAAGACAGAGTGAGAAAGTTGGGGTTAGTCTGCAGAGGAGAAGGATCCAGGAAGACCAGATAGTAGCCTTGCAGTACCAGAAGGGCATATAGGAAAGGTGGGGAGGGAATATAGCAATAGGACAAAGGGTAATGGCTTCAAACTGGAAGAGGGTAGTTTTAGGTTAGACATTAGGAAAAAATTCCTTATTGTGAGGGTGGTGAAACACTGGAACAGGTTGCCCAGGGAGGTTGGGGATGCTTCATCCCCGGAAGCGTTTGGCACCAGGTTGGATGGGGCTTTGAGCAACCTGGTCTAGTAGAATGTGTCCCTGCCCATGGAGAGGGGTTAGGTGATCTTTAAGGTACCTTCCAACCCAAACTGTTCTATGATCCTATGGATTTATTTTCTATTGTCCCCAGTGCCAAGGCAAAGCCCAAGACAACCAACACCATCACACAAAAACACACAGAGCTGCCCAACAGAGTAATTTATCTTTGCTGCAAAATCAAGTGAACAAGTTGATATGCAATGCCTATCCTGTTAGATAAAGCAACCTAATAATAAACAGAATGCCATTATAATTATGGGTATTAACACTGATTAACATTATGATTAATTAGTATGATTAATTACAGGAAAAGCAGATGAGATATTAAAGGATCTCCAGTGAAATCATGGTGACGTTTGTTGGGTGTGTGGAGGGTCCTTTTCATACCACCTCCCAGAGAGTGTTACACTCAAGACTGGCTTTGACGTGCTAGTCTGCCTTATCAGACATTCATTGGTTAGCACCTAGTTATGTAAAATAAACAGAAACATCAGCAAAGCAGTACTATTGTATGACAAACACAATATATTTGTTAATGTTGAATTTGTTGAGAGATGTGGTTGCTCACTCGGATCTAGGACTAAGGACTAAGTATGAGACAAACTACACTTCTGCTTTGAGCAGTATCTTGTTTGAGGGGATTTGGGGGAATGGAGGAGAACCAACAAAATAGACCCGATGTATGAATGCAGCCGGGAAAATCAGGTAGAAGTAAGGCTTCCTTGAACTCAAGCCAGTTACTGAAACAGGACTCTGTTAACGTCCAAATGACTCCTGTGTTTTGTAGAGGCTTTTTGACCATTTATGTCAAAAGTCTGGCAGCTCACAAGGGGTCTCCATTACCTCAAACTCACACTCTGCTGTACAATACTTCTGGAAAGACATAGTTGGTACCAAAGGTGCCACTGAGGGAGAACATCTCAAACTTGGTCTGAGCCATCTCCACCCACCGGCTGCCCACACATGTTCAGGTCTGGGCTCTTGCACTTGAGCAAAACTGATCCACAAAGAATCACAGAAAGTTAGGGGTTGGAAAGGACCTCAGAAGATCAAGTCCAATCCCCCAGTGTAAGTTGTATGACGTAGGGTCATCAATGACAGATAACTAAAGGAATGGCCTATATCTACATTTACTTGGGAGGCACAGTTTAGGGTGACTTTTTAGCAGCACTAGTAAATTTCTCTTGCTTCACAGGTGACAAATGAAGTTTCTGTGAAAGTTGTACACGACTTCTACCATCTGTTCAGGAAAAACATACAGTGAAAGCAGAACCTTCAAAGAAAACTTGTCACGAGGTCTCCAGCAGCAGTGTTTGGGAGACTGATAGGAACATTTCCCAGCGTTAGGTTTCCACCTAGTGGACACAAAAAAGTTTAGTCCTTCATATGAACAAAAGCTAAAGGCCAAGATGAGGGTCAGAAGATGAAATCACGTGCATTACATATCAGTACTGGTAATTTCATAGAATCACAGAATCTGACAAGTTGGAAGGGACCCATCAGGATCATCAAGTCCAACTCCTGTCCCTATGTAGGGCACCCCTGGAATCACACCGTGTGCCTGAGAACATCATCCAAACAGGTGCTGTGACACCTTGGTGCTGGTTCCTTTCCTGGGGAGCCTGTTCCACTGCTCAAACACTCTCTGGGTGAAAAACCTTTTCCTGAAAATGGACTTTTAAAGAACATTTGACGCCCATTCCCACGTCCCCAAAGTAGCCAAAGGATGTATTGAAAGTCATAAAATCTGGATCCTTGGGGTAATTAAACTGTTTCTCTGTCACAAAAAGGTTGTGCTGTTTGGAGAAACGAAGGAATGGAGAAAAAAAGGTTAGAAAATAAAATAAAATAAATCAAACCATTTAAATCAGAATAATATTGAATATATTACTAATTCACTTAACTAGAAGCAATGGTGAATATGTTTTGTGAACTATATTTTAATTTTGAAAAGGAAAATCTATGAAATATATGACTGCAAGGAGTCAAGCACAAATATTAATGGTTCTGATTTATAACAGTGAAAGGGATTCACATTTAGTTTAGAACATTAATATTTTAATACTTCATGTGTCACTTCGTACCAAGAAGCAGTAAAAATAGAGGGATTTCAGTTTTATTTAATTTAATTGCTTGCTATTAATTTCAGAATACCATGATTGAAGACATCTTAAGGCAGTGGCTTTCAACTGCCCTCTGACACTTATTATATAATGGCTCTGTGTACAAATACATTTAATTCTGGGAAGCTGCTTCTGTTTCATGTCTTTAATCATAATAGGATTATGTACGCCCTGAGCTTTGTGGAACCCTCTTACCTTGTGAAAATGAGCTACCAGTTTCCCTTCTAAATCAAAGACAACACTGATATTGTGCTGACGGTGACCACTGCTTGGGCAGTGGAATGGATCACTGGAATGATAAAGCTTCTTGTCTCCCATATTTGCAGCTACATAGATGGAGTTATTTCTCACCAGATAGCTCAGTCTTTCCAGCATGGGTGATACAGCAAACTTAAAAAGCAGGGAAGAAAAAAAGGAAAGAAAACATCAAAGCCAGTCACTCCATAAAATGCCAACACAGAGACTACAGACCACAAGAATTAGAAGTTTAAGCTACTTCCTTTTCATACGAGGCTGTCATGTTCTGTTATTTGACAGAAGACAGTGGTTTTGTGCTTTAAAGCCTAGTGTGCTGAAACTCTGGCTTCACCTCACATTAGGTAAGTGAGAAATACAGGGGTTTCCTTGCAATGAAAGCAAATCTTTGCATCTTTAAGTCTCCCTTCTGCTGCCAGTGTGTGGCACAGCATTGATGTTACTCTGACTTGCGGGCTAATCTCAGATTTCTTCTTCAGCTCTTGATTCAGCAGCTATGCAGAGGTAGCTCAGGACTTGTTTCTCCTGTGGCATGTTTTGTTATTGTCCTGGTTTGGGCCAGGATAAAGTTAATTTTCTGTCTTGTAATTTTGCTTTAAGCTAAATCTCTGGTAAGTAGCTGCAATTGCTGAAATTAACAGCAAGTTTCTCAGACAGTGTCTGCGTCTGGGACTGATAACACTCGATGTTTATAGTTACAACTAGAGACTGGTGTGCAGAACCAAGGACACTGCTCAGCTCTGAGGAACATTTTGCCCTCCAGAAGATGAAAAGGAGTTAAGAGGTCCCATAAGGAGAAATGGACAAGATAGATGCCAAAATTGAACAGAGTATTCTATCCCATACATGTCATACTCAGTATAAATTTAAAGGATCAGGAGGGTCAAACCCCGTCCCTTCCTCTTCTTCTTCACATGTTCCTGTTTGTTTTGGCATCCTGGAAGGATCCCGTCCATTCCTCTGCCTGTGGTCCTGATCCATGCCAGCCCATATCTGTGTGTTCCTGCCTCCAGTTCCCGACTGCTGCCGACTCCAGGAGTCCAGCCTGGACTTTCCCAGGGCTGCCCTGCAGCCTTGGTGGTGACGTGAGAATTACTGGAGGAGAGGGCGGAGGAATGTGGTATCAATTTTCCTGTATATTTGTATATATTTAGCAATTTTTCCTTTTTATCATTACTGTTTTATTAAAGCTGTGTAGTTTAGTTTCCAACCCATAATCTCTCTCCCTTATTCTCTCTCCTTTCTTTATCAGGGAGGGGAGGGGGATTAATAGAGAGCATCTGTTATTGTTTAATTGCCAGGCCAGTGCTAAACCCTGACAGTTATCTTTCACCAAATATCACAGACTCAAAAAAATGGTGCAATTTATTAAGAAAAATAACAATAAAAATACTACTGTGTCATGATTCAAAAATATAAATTTTGAATTGTGCAGTACACCCATTCAGTAGCACCATTGAGAAAATGAACAAAATAGTCAGAGTTTATCAAAATTATTGTCTTTAATTATGTCATAATACCTGTCTGGCTGTGCCTTTGATGGTCACTTCCAAATTGCCATATTTTTGTCTGTCAGCATCCAGGCCTCTTCAGGAGAAACCATCACTTCAGTGTCCTCTGACAAGACCATAGCATCTTGCTATAGATGTCTGCTATGCAGCTGACCAGGGCACAGGGCTCCAGAACAAACAGAACCAAAAGCACAGAAGAGGCATGAGCTTTAGGAAGCCCCATGTCTGGTGTCTGGAAGTCTCCCATGAGGGGGCAAGCAAAGACAGGAAGCTTTAAAAGGGAAAGTCTTGCACAAAAACTGGGAATTCCCCAGAATGGCAGAAAGCTGACACCAGGAGATGCAATCACTCTGCCCTGTTTCACATAAGAGCCAAGAGTTCCATCAGCACTGAGCAACTGGCATTGCTGTAGTCATGAAGCTTAAGGCAAGCCCAGGTCACAGCAGGAAAACAAGCCAGACCTTAGGAAACTTGAGCAAAGCCCAGCATGAACACATTCCTGCCTGAATTTGAGGGAGCTGGGTGCAGGCAGGGCTATGGGAAGGCAGGTGGGCAGACCTGAGCTTGGTGCTGCCACACAGGCCTCTGCCACACCAGCTCAGGGATGCTCTGATCCAGTAGTTTGACCACACTTGGCACAGCTCCTACTTATCACAGCTTCACAGACTGTACAACTCAGTACCAGGAGATGGGTATTTCCAGCTGCCACCACATCAGACAAGCACAGTACTGGCCAGGGGCCTGCTGAGCTTCTCACAGAGTTCCCTCTGCTCCTCTTAACCATGGTTCCATGACCTCTGGATAATCACAGCAGAAAATGCTTGTGAGGAGGTTTGAACAAACCTGGACACCAGGATTCTTCTTCAGATTTCTTTCACCTCTATTGTGTATGTGAAAGAATGAAGAGGGTTGAAGATGGGCTTAGCAACTTCTGGCTTTTTGACAACACACCTAGTTTCTGCTGGAGGGCTGGTGAAACCCATGCCTCGCAGGACAGCTCACTAACTGCAATGACATTTGTGCTCTGTCTGGTAACCCTGACCTTTTAAGACCCAACAGCACAAGTCACTTAAGTGAAACAGGTGTTCCATAAAGACAGCTAATTAAGTCTCATGTCTACACATCTGTAATTTGTGCAGTTGAGGGCTCCAAGACAAAGTAAAAGACTGATTCCACAACCAAAGTTGCAGTTCAGTATGCCCTAGTCTCTGCTCTCCTTGAGATTTTTGCTAAGCAGCTGGAGGTGAGGACATTGGTTTTTACCCATTGTTGGAAAGCAGTAGCCCAGAATTGATAGATTTACTGTTGCAGAGGCAATTAGTCCGAACATTGCAGCTGACAGTTATTAGTAAAATAGATCTCACACACATCAAGCTGAGTCTCCACACATAATACAAACATATATAAATCTGTTAATTTATGTACACATACATACACACCATGCCAAGTCTCCTCCAAGACTGAAGATAATTATACTTGGAGATGGTAAGCTTCTCTTCATTACCTTTGCTTCCCATTTTCAGGAACTTTTGAGATAACTCAAATGCTGGCAGGCACAAAGTCTTTTAGAATGTTGTTGTCTAAGAAAATTCACAAAACTTAGGGAAAAAATGTTGCTTTATTGAAAACAATATTGTGCTTAATGTTTAGCCATTTTGAATTCTGTTTCCACTTTTTATGTTATCAGTTAAAGTATTACAAGATAATATACTTTCTCTAGAAAAATACAGAAAATCATGGTAGCAAAATATTAGCTTTACCCAGGAATAATGCACAGAAGGCTCAAGTACAGAAACCAGAAATTTGAAAACACACCTTCACATCAAGTGATGCACTGAATATGTAACACAACTAAACAGGATGATGTCTGAGGGTTACTCATCACTTCAGCCAATCCAAAAGAAAGGCACTCAGTGTTTAGTGTTTCAAAACGGTAATGCAGTTACAACTGGTTGTTGATTGAGGGATTGTGTATTCCAGCTCCAGAATAATGAAACACTCTGAAGTCCACTGAACTCAACACTACGTTAAACCACAATAGTTAACAGATGATTGAAAGTATACCCAACTATGTTTCACTGCCCATCAGATGAGTTCTTTCTTCATTATTAACAGATAGATTTTGCAGACTGGAACTGGAACTGTTTGCACAAGGAAAAGAACAGGAGGGAAGAAACAGGTTTAGTATTCTCTTGATATTCCAATGCAGTACCAACATTATAGCAAAAGAAGCCACACATTACATGGAAAGAGCGATATGGTTCACTGGATTTGGTTCCCTGCCATGGCACAGAATCATGTAGTATTGCTCTCATACCTGTCATTTCACATGATAGTATGGGTTGCAAGAGACCCTTAAATATCACCTAGTCCATCTCCTCTGCAGCCAAAGACAACAATGACAGCAGGCTGCTCAGCACACCATCTAATCTGCCCTTGTGCTTTTCTAGGGATGAGGCATCCATGACCTCTCTAGGCAACCTGTTCCAACACCCTTACAGTAAATAATTTCTTCCTCATATCTAGTCTGAATATACCCTCTTTTAGTTTAAAACTATTACCTTTGTCACATTGCTACAGGCCCTACTAAAAGCCTGTCTCCATCTTTCTTATAAGCTCCCATTAAATCTCGAAAGGCAGCAATAAGGTATCCCCGGATCCTCCTCTTTTCCATGCTAAACAAACCCAGCTCTCATGAGAGGAAAGTAGAGGGGGAGAACCATCTTCTTTGACCTGACTGCCATACTTCTTTTGATGAGGTCCAGGATACAGATGGTCTTGTGAGCTGCAAGCAAACACTGTCAGCTCATGCCCAGCTTTTCATCCACCAAGCCCTTCTCCATAGATCTGCTCTCTCTCCAACCTGCATTGGTACTGAGGGTTGCCCTGACCTAGAAGCAGGACATTGCAACTTGGCCTTTTCAGATCTCAAGAGGTTCATATGGGAGATAGCTTCTCAAGCTTGTCCAGGCATCTCTGAATGGCATTCTGTCCCTCAGGTACACAATCATAGAATGGTTTGGGTTGGGAGGGACTTTAAGTATCATCTAGTTCCAACCCCACTGTGTGGGCAGGGACACCACCTGCTAGATCAACCACACCAGTCCACCTGGTGCCACCTTCAAATTTGCTGAGGGTGAATTCAATCCTGCTATGTCATAGGTGAAAATATTAAACAGTACTCATCCCAGTACAGACTCCTAAGGGACACCACTTGTCACCAATTTCCACCCAAACATTGGACCACTAACCACCCAGCCAATTCCAGCTCACAGACACCATCCTGAGGGAATCATCAGAAGGGTTTGCTTGTTAAGGCCACAGTCCTGTTGCTCTTATAGAACAGGGGTTCCCTGGTTTAAGTCTCTGTTTAGGTTGGTAAGGATTTAGGAAACCATGTAAAGTATTTAAGCAGTATTTTTACTACTCATCTTGTTACTCAATATCAGGTTGGTAGTGAGGAAAAAACGGAAGCACAGCTTCCAAAGGTTTACTTTATGTGGTTGCAGATAGAATAAACAATAGATAACTCAACATACCTTCTCCTTGTTGCCTCAATGATATAGAATATTCCAATTGCAAGAGCCTTTGAGGAAACAGTCAGTTAAAATTGTAGTAATAATAACCTTATGCAATAACTCATAATTGCAATAGATATAAAAAGAAAAAAATGTGTAATTACTTACACTTAACAGTGCCCATCCTCCTTGGATGGCTGAGGCCCATTCAAAACCCAGTTTATCATTTAGAAATCCTCCTAGAGTGGGACCTGCAAATGCCCTGCAACAAATCAAGATGAGATACTGGCATTCCAAACAAGAAAGATAACACATCATATTCTCAGAAAACTTCTTTAATGTTCTTTCTGGCATTTCACTGAATCACAGAACGCCTGGTTGGAAAGGACCTCAAGGATCATCTGGTCTGATTCTCTGATTCTTCCTTTGTCAACAAAGCAATTGTGGATTATAAGAAAGTTAGGTCTATGGAAGACAATACCCCATTAAACCTGTCATGGCCCCAATAAACCTGTCTAGTTACCCCCTCATCTGGTAACAGGATCCACATCAGAAAGCCAAACATCCTCTTTTCTGTATCTGGAATGGCTTAGAGGCCCCATTAAGGACCATGTTCTCAAACAGTATTTACACAGATCACTTCTACCACGGAAATAATTTAAACTCTCATACCTCAAAACGTAAACCTTCTAAACTTCAAGACAGAAGACTGTCTTCAAGACAGAAGATAGATACAGGCAGGTAGGGAGGCACCTTGTGACAGGTACCATCACTGCAAGGTTGAGTTGCATGAAAATGCCCTGAACCTTCATAACTAAGAATGCCACAAAAGTTTATGCAGCTCCTGTCACTTTATGAAAGATCCTACACAGCATGGTCTCTTGCTACAAAAAGGAACAAAACTAAATAAAACCAGCTAGTTCCTGGCACTAAGTCACCTAATAAAACCATATTTGCTAGCAGCATAAAACTGGGGTGTGGTAACTGTATGCTACCTATATCTGTAGCTGACCCTATGCTAAATAAACAGGACACTTAGAACTTCAGGCAGCTTGGAAAAAACGGTGCATATTTGTACCACTGAAACCCAACAGCAGCCAGACAGCACCACAAGGACTGATAAAAAATATCCTGGAAGCAGCTGTCAATGGCGGGACTGTTACATCCTACTGAGTGACAACTCTGAAGGGCCTTTCACTTATGTAAGAAATACAGACACATTCTGCTAAGCTACACAAACACAGAACTTGAATAATGGCTGTTGCTGAAAGATTCTACCCTAAGCTATCCCAGACGAAAGGATGGAAATGTAGGAAATGAAAAAGGGCGAACAGAATTAGTCAGGAGCAGATACCTTCTAGCTCACCCCACCTGTAAGGATTTCAATTTCTAAAGAAATAGCCTACCTCTTTATATATTAAGCATTAAATACTTCAGTGACAACAAAAACTACCACACAAAAGGGCATGCTAACAACCACTTCATCACTGAGCTTTTGATATGTAGGGAAATATGTTTTAAGGGAAGACAAGTACAGAGTCCACACCATTTGATGGGTAAAAGCTTTGTTTTAACATGTCCACCAGGCACCTGTTTAGCAAGAACTTTTTGAATCAAGGTCAACACAAAGACTGCAATGCAAGACTTCTGGTTGTAAAGCAGCAGGCTGTTGTGTAGCAATAGTGTTAAAAAAAAAAAAAAAGTGTTCATAGCTCACAAAAATGTGACTATACGTACCCAAGGGACCACATGGCACTGAAGAGCCCAGACACCAGCCCCAGCAGACTCAGACCTTCTTCAAATCCATTCTCACTGCAGAAAAACACGAGTTACAGTAGAGTGTACAGTACATTATTGTGTCTCAGTATATAGCCTTCTCCAATAAAGTACTTTGCTTCCTATTAAGTTATACACAATGTAAATAATTAACAAGAACATGTGTACAGTGCTTTCTTTGCTGTCTCTCTGGAGGATTGTAGTGCTAACTTCTTATCTCTGTCAGGAATCTTCCAAGTGAGATTCCTAATACTACACCCATTGCTCATTCCCCATGTTTCATTTGACAAGTGTAAAACAGTGACAGGTCCCTTATAAGAAGGAAAGACATTGTTCCAAGAGGACACACTAATAAAAGAAAATCAAGACCTTTCTAGGTCATAACTCCCAAGCCACATGACAGACTTTGTACTCTGAGCAAGTATGACTCCTGTAGGTGCAGCTGGTAAAGCCAATGCAGACTGAAAATCCAGTGAAAACTGGCTGCTGCTATCTGTTGTCCTCAGTAGCTCTGTATCTGAAACCATACACAGGTTGCCCTATGCTTTGAGACCCAAAGTCTGATGAACCTCATAGTACTGAGGTGCACATTTATAAAATAATATTTGGGGTATAATGACTAGGGTGCTCATTCAGAAAAAAAAACTAAGGCAAAAGAGTAGTGGAAGCACTCAAAAAATTGAAAAAATCTACACTAAAACTTAACTTTATATTTACCCATGTAAATTCATTGCAGTTCCTACTATCAATGACATGAAAAATGTCTTGGACTGAGATACTTACTATGCACACTGGAGTATCTCTGGAAACACTGGAATAAAGCTCATGCCAAGGGAAAAGCCAATGAAAACCAGCACTAGCACAAACATCCACAGCTGACTGAAAAAGAGGCATTTAAAAGAAGTTAGCTGCTGGAGATTCTTTTCAAATAAGGACCCATTTTGACTGAAGGCTGTTGTACCACCTCTCCATGACTGACCAGAAAAAACTAGACTTCTAGAAGCCAAAAGGTCTCTACTTTAATTGAACACTACTGAGACTTGATATAATACAGTTCTGTGCTTAGAAAAAGACTTCATAAAAGGATTTTAAAATCCTGTGCAAAAAATTAAACAATTTCTTATCAAATGCAGTTCATTTTAAGAGGAGTACTTAAGCTTAGCAATACATATGTCCTAGCTCAATACTTGGTTTGTTGCACAAAGGACTTGCTGCTGAAATTCTGCAGTCTAACACTATATCTGAATAGACTTAGCTAAAGAGAAGAACACCGAAGAATTTACTGGTTTTCTCACCAGCTCACCAGTTTCAAATGTACAATCTTTCAAAATTAGAAGCCTAGAAGGAAAGAGTTGACTAATTCTGCACATTATCAAACCTCTCATCATCTTCAACAGAGTAAACCCAGGACAAGAGGACTGTACAGCTGTCTAGTAAATGTACCAGTGTTTTGCTGTGAGTTCACTTGAAAACTATGGCAATGCAGTGTTCAAGTGCAACCAGACATTCAAAGCTATAATACATCATTTTCCTTAGCTGTATACAGAGAGAAAAAACCCATCAATACTGCTGCACAGCCATGCAAATGAAGCAAATAGTTAAGAAACACTGATAAAATGGAGAAAGATTAAAAATAAGATAGAAAAGTAACTTTGTTTCACCGCATTGGAAATTGGGAGGAAAAGTTAAAAGCATGATTCCTCCCACCCTTCCTATACTAACATGAGCAGTCACAAAAAGCAAAGGAAAAGGATCTGTTTTATGAAACTGTAAAATCTCTATTTTCATATGCTTCCACTGCTTTACATTCTCAGTCTCATGTTGCAAGTTAAAAAACCCCATTCTGTTAATGGTCAAAGGTGCTAACTATGGACTTGTGGACATACATGACTACCAGGTCATAATTCCTACCACAAAAACATCACATAAGAGTCCAGGTACATGAAGCAGCATTTCCAAACCTTTCAATATGCAGTACTGGAGCAGGTCCTAACATGAAAAAGCACAGTGCTGTCAGTGAGCCTCCAGATACCAGCAGCCACTTCCTCAGGTACTGTGAAAGAAAAGGAAGAGGTGTGTAATTTAAATACGTCAATCTGAAATACAATTATGTCCTTCCTAGTATCTCTTTTCTAAATCTTCATCCTCTAAAATATAATGTAGTGACAATCATTATGCTCAAACAATTTCTCTGCCAGTTCTGAACACCATGAAGAAACACCAATTTCATGTTTCCTTGCCATCAGTGTAACCACTGGCAACAGCTGCATAATACAGAGATTCCTTCAGAATACTAAGTAAGAGTGCTTCTCTGTTATCAAAATATTTTAGGTCTTATTCTTCCTTAGTGCAAGAAATATAATCTTTCATTGCACATAACTCTCATGTACAAAGGCCATTATTAGTTTGTGGAGTGGAAAAAAGTGCCTGAAAATTGGAACTATTCTTTATACACAGCATTTAATGCCTAGGCTTCCTTGATCAATTAGCAGTAGCTGTTAATAAGGCAGTTTGAGGTATATCACTGCCAAAGCCTCTTTCTATGATGCAGTGAAGAGCTACAGAACCATCCCAGCCAGTATACTGACCTAATTTGGATATTACTCTTTTTAACAGATGAAGTCAATACAGGTAACTAGAACACCTTTATGCCTTTTCACAAAAGCTGATAAAATTGGATATGGACAAAAGCATGAGTATCTAGGACATGTTTTCCTACTCTTAATTTCATATTGGCTGGAAATAGACTGTGCTTTGCTCACCAGAAAACCGCAACACACTTCAACTACACGATATTTTCTAACACCTTTTGCAGTTTCAGACATCCTTGTATTACCTGGACCTTGCAAAAGAGACCTTCAAGTGCACATGCAAGGTCCTGAAAAACAGATCCCTTTCCAGGACCAGTCCTGTGTCCATCACTTCAATATAGAAAGTCTTTCAGTTTTAACTAAATGCACAAAGCACTTTACTAACCCTGTACAACCAGCAAATATTACTCACAGGCAGTTTGTCGCTTACGAGCCCAAGGATGGGAGAAGATAGGGAGTATGAGAGTGCCAAACCAAGGAATACCAAGCCCACATAACCAGCTGGGAGTTTGAACTATGGAAAGGAAAATAAAACAAAAAATCACTGCAAAACTAACAAAAAACCAATATATGCTACATACATTAAAGGATAATCCAAGAGTTACATTCTAGGTCAAAATACTAAAATGCATGATTTAAGTATTTTACTGATACCATACAGAGATTTCTGAAGCCATCAGCAGAGCTTCAGTTCCCTTCACTTATATTTCTAGGTATGGAAGTGACACCACCTGACACAAGTGTGCTCAGATAAAGCCTAAGCACTCTGAGGAGGAAACACTATGCTATGTCCCCTGTGCCCACACACTAGATTCTAATATTAGAATCTGGCACATTTGAAACAGACACTTGAGACACTGAAAATTAGGTGGATTTTGTCTTTACCTCTCTGATCCAGTTTTATTTCCACTTAGAAAATAATACTGTAGTCATGCTTCTAATCAGTACATTTTACAAGTAGTATTACAAAATACAACTCTAGCTTTTCAACTAAAGCAGTATTTTTATGAGAACAAGTAAGAGGCTTTTTCCCAACGCCCTAAGCCCTACAGAGTCACATTTCTGTATTGAAAGAAACTGTGTAATGAACCAAAAGTGTACTAGTCTGTCAAACAAGTGTTTTAAGTATCAGTCAGGTGGAATACCAAGATGTTTCATGTGGCATAGGCTGCATAAATATTCACTATTTTCCTGCCACGCTGCAAGCACATGCTAATAACTAATTTTGTGGTTACAACACCTTGCCAGGTGTGGCATACATGTGGAATTGAAAATATAAAATATGTCTCTTGAATCAGCTTTTTTTTTCTCTTTCCTTCATCCTGCTTGCAATTAACATATGTTTACCTCAATGTATGCCTGACAGACACCTATAAAATAAGATTACTTATCAGGTCGCCTCCTGGTAGGGGGTGGAGACCCAAAACTAGCAGGACACCAGAAGACAAAAGATAAGGATGACTCATCCCCGGGAAGCCTGGAGATTTGTATGTATCAGGGACTTATTCAATGAAGGGACCCCTCTTTCTTTTGGGGTATAAAAAACCCTAGAAAAAAAGGAAAATGCAGCTTCTTCGTCCAGACGCCCTCTCCTCTCAGCACCTTGGCTTCCAGCTATGAAAAGACACAGCAGAGGCTTGAACGGCAGAGAACCAGAAGCAGCTCCAGCCCGAGGCCAGGCCCCTCGTGGATGGTGATAACTTCTCTTTTGCTCTCTCCTCTTTTACTCTAACGACTCTCGCATTAAGGTGATTAATTTATGCAAAGGCTTTTTGCCAGTAAACTGGCTTTCCCTGTTTTTAAAATAAAACCTTGTAACTAATTTTAAATCCAGCAGTCTTGTTACTTTTGTAAATTCACGTGCCATCTATAAGTAGTGGTTGATTTATCCTCATAATCAATATATAAAGTAATAAGCGGATCACAACACCAGGCTGTTGCAAGACGAACCTCTCTTGGGCATGGCGCTCCAAGGTCCAACAGGTGTCCCAGCAGAAGTGCACAGGCAGTGCCCTGAGTTGGTTGCCCTCAGGACTGGTCAGCCTGGCTTGGTGCTACTGCTCTGGACTGGCCTCTCTGCTGGCTTGCTCAGGACTGAGCTGAGCCTGTGTCTCAGGCCTTACCTTTCATTGGCCCCCTAATCCTGCTCATGCGCAGTTGGGGCCTGCCCTAATCAGGCACAGGTGGGCTTAACACAAGTTCATGCCCACTGCCTGGTAATTAGTGGCACCTGGTTGCCTCATTGCCTCAATTCATTACACCATGCTAAAGTAGAACACCTTGTAGGCTGCAGTCCTTTCACAGCAAGTATCTGTTAGCACAGAGCTGAGGGAAAGCAAAAGAGCCAAGATAGTATGTAATATTTGACAGTGGGATAATTACAGATCCCCACTGGGTGGTGGAAGACATACATTCACATCTCCACTGGTGGAAAAGGTCAGCACCAAGTTTTCTCCACCCTGAGCGAGTGCTATAAACGCTGAACTGGACAGAGGAAAATATGGAAACCTGGGAAATGCTTTTCCTTGGAGAAACAATTAACAAATAAACCCCTCAACAAAGCACTGCTTAATTTGACAGAGGAACAGAATGATAAATGATTTACTTTAGATTCACCACCATAAAAAACACGGCAAAAAGAAGCAAACAAAATTAAGTAGATAACAAGTATTTTAAGAAATTTCAAAACAGCATTTTTTTTCCTTAATGAATGAGTGAAGAAGTTGGCTGGCAGACTACATAGGTGCTCTCAGTTTAATTTAGGTATTGCTGTAAGAGAAGATTGGGCTGTGACTTTACATCCCCAACAACCACACACATCAAGAGATATACTGTAACTGTGATAATTTTACAGCATTTGCTTTCAGAAAGGAGGAAAAAATCCCTAGCTTACAGATCCAGCTGCTATGTCCTGTTCAGGGAAGGAAATCAAGTGGAAAAAGCATGTGTTTTAAGGGTCAGACACTTCCTAATTTTCAGAGTTATGAGAATCAGCAGCAACAGATGGTGTAGATGAAGCTGTGATTTATTGGTACTGTGTAAATCAAGTTATTTGGAAATCAAATTATTAATAAAATTAAACCAGAATAGCTGGATAATGCTTAATTTTGTTTGGGATATTTAAGCCACATTTATAACCAGTTTTTCGCAATTTAGCAAGTGAGGACAACCCTGCTTGTTACCAGGACTTACCTTTTTTAGTATAAACAGAGACATTGTGGGATCCAAAAAGCCCAAGCATGCACTTAAACAAAATATAGTAAGACAGAGTAGTGAGACTTTTGGCAAACGAATGAGCTTCCAAAAGGAGTCCTTGCTAGGGAGTGAATCTGTTTCAAGAGAAAGGGGAGAGGAAATAACATTTTCAGCCACACAAGCTCACGATTGATCTTCTTGCTTTTGGAAAAGAAATCAGTATTGCACTTTTTCTAGTCTTACCACTCTTGTTATCTAACAGATAAAGGTCAAGAGTAAACTACTATGCACTATTTTTTTATATTAAAAATTCAAATTTTATAATTCAAGAAAAGAAGGATAGTGCACAATTACCACTGCAAATCCCCAACTCGAAAGTAACAAAAACATGTATTCTTCACAATTAAATGAAAATATAGTTACTTCTCCCCTAGACATTATACTATGAAAATCTCATGAATTTAATTTCAACTTAAAACATGCACACATACTATTGTGAACCATTCATATGCAATCAGAGAAAGAGGCTTTGAAAGTAAAAATAAAATATTGCAATTTATCAGTTGACATCTGTCTGAATTTTTAAGCAACTAGTCATTCAGATCCCCTACTTTTCCAATTTGTACTCCAGACAGGAAGTTTCTTTCAGATGTCACATTAAGGTGTCATTTCTAAGTGAAGCTCCATTCCTGATGCTGATGGTGTTCAAACAGTTGAATGGGGTTCAAAGAACACACAGACCTAAAGTTCGTTCATTAGCATCTACCAGCTCAGAGCTAACATCTATTCCCTGTAGTTTGAAATTGGCCAATATCATTATTCCACTCAATTTCAGAGCTCAAGGAGTAGGGGGTAAAGGAGAAATTAGTAGCACATACTTAGCCACTGTAAGATGCTTCTAAAAGCCATTATATATGAAATTCTTCAATAGAATATTCAATAGGAAAAAAAAAACAAACTCATTTATTAATTTTAGCATTACTTCATGTTAATCAGATCTTGTATCATTCAGTGCAAATAAAACCCTTCTGTTGTCCCTATAATTCTGTTTTCCCACACCCACTGTTAACACCTCAAACATGTCAAGTTCTCTTCTTTTAGGCAAAACCTGTCTAGCTTTTCAACTAGCTGCAATGACAAGCTGATAATAAGCAGACACAAGGGATCCTTTACAAGCCCTGAAGCTAAACATACAAAAAAATATCTCAGTTCACTTCCACACAGGCTTCTTAGTGTTTTCAGAGATTAGCATGAGGTGTTGGACTCATCCCAGGGCATCTGTAAGCACTGATTTCAGTTTGCATTAAAACATTGACCTGATGAAGATCACAAGTTAGGTCAGCTGGAGCTTTAACCTCTGAGTTGGATTAGACTCCAGAAACTGGTATTTTTCTAAAACATAGTTGTATACTGAAGTAATTAAAGTGAGTGAAGGAGAAAGGAAGAAGGGTGCTTACCGTATTTTGGTAATATGCATATATTCAAAGGAACCAAGACCAACACTACACATCCCAGTGTAATGAAAGGGACCCCATAGCCAAACGATTGATACAAAAAGCCACCTAAGGGTGGGCCCAGTACCATTCCAAGTCCTGTAAAAATTTCAAGGCTGCCCTAAAGGATGAAAAAGCAAGCAAGCAAGCAAGAAAAAAAAAATACTGAGAAACTCTGGTGTAACAATAAAAGTAATACTTTTTCTGAAGAGCAGCACAACATAGGCTAGTGAAAAAAGGCACTGCATCACTAAGGGAGTAATGGCTATTGGAGACCCTTGTAAAGTGGGATATAGGAAAGGAATTTTGCAGTTGACTGCAGGCCAGCAATCTTATCTTGTGCTTTGCTATCGGAAACCACCTGTACTGCAGCACTAGCTGCTCTGCTTCACCTAAAACAACTCAGTCCTGAGGCCAGACAAATGCTCCACTGATAGAGAGCATCTGTAGGACATCTCAGGCAGAAGTGGTCACCTCTCCCACCTGCAGTTACTCTGCAACCTGAAGGGGAGGATCCAAACTCAGGTACCCAGGTGGGTCATCATCCCATTGGATGAAGTACACGTGCCAAGTTAAAGCTTTCTCTCTACAACTGATCATTCGGATTCACTGACGAGGAGTAGGAAATAACAGTGAAATTGCAATGGAAATAACTCAGATTATTCTGGCTATAATTTATTAATCTGGCATCTTTTATCTAGATACTGATTTTCAAAAGGACAATAACACAGTTACATTTGTGTTACACCACCATCACCACTGTTAACATCTGTCTCAATACCTGACTAACCAGTGCTTTGACCACTCCCTTTTAACTATTAAAAGCTGGTGACAATAACTGCTTCCTTACAGTTTTGGTAGTATAGGGATTCATCCTAAACTTTAATTATACTGATACAAGTCAGAGCAGTCAAGTGGCCAGAGAGCTGGCATAGTCAGCAACAGCCAAGTTCTTTATTCTAGCGTCCAGCCTCTCCCTTGCATAGGAAAACTAGTAGTAGCATATGATAATCAAGACTTCAAAATTAGTTGTGGATAGATTTCAGACATTTTGATAAACATTAACACATAGAATGCCCATGAGTTAGCACAGCTGCATCCAAGTAATTCTTTTACTTTGGTTGCTAACCAACCGTAAGTAATATTTATGATTGGTGAGTGCAGTTCGAATCAGACTATCATTTAACCCTTCTAAGTTAATAAATTACTGGAGATATTGATATTGCAAAAAAAGTGATATTGTTCATGTTCTGAAGTTCTCAAGTTCTGAAGATTCCTCCTCCAAAAGAGGGATTGTGTTGGCAGGTGCTGAACTTCTCGCTTCAGCTAGGCTGACATGACTACATTTAATAACTTCTGGTATCAAAAGGGTAAAGAAAGTGCTTTTCAGTATCTATGACTATCAAGAAGGGCAATAAAAAGCACACCTGAAAATCTCCCATCTACTCCTTCAGGCTTTATGATTTTACCACAGGTTGCACCTTGCTTCATCTGATCAGCTCCTTCTTCCTTCCTCTGCCATCACCATGAGCAGAGCTCTCGTTACAAGAACTTTCCATCACACTCACTTAAGGGCAAAGTCTACATGAATGAATCTGAATGCTTTATTCTCATGCAGAACATGACATTAAGGCATATAATATGGAGAACAGACCAACATGTAAGTCATCTGCCTTGTGATAGCACCCTTTCCAGATTTTACACAAATGTAGCTACTAAGCCACAACTGTGTAGCATTCCTGAATGTGATCTTGAGGTGACCTTCATCACCATGTACAATTTTCAGCCTTGAATCCTGTTTAAATTGCTGCCACCACAGAATTATATTTAAGCTTTATTATAAAACAGAAAACTAGATCCCTTTAAATCAAAGTTGTTTGTCTTAGCTATTTAAATCACATTTTAATATTTGCAAGCTTTTACTGACAAAATAAATCCAAAACTTTCCAAAGACTACTTCCAAATTTTCAGCTCCTCACTGCTGATATAATTTAATAGGCTTTTTGCTAGCTAGGAGGTCATTTCTATATGATATTTCTATTTTTTAATAGAAAAAACTATGCAGTTTAACAGCAATATTAATAAATGCATCAAATTTTCCAATTCTTTTAAATATTCTGAAGGATGTTCTTAAAAGTTGTTCACTCATTAAAAGTTAACCTAGTTATTTCTCTCAGTCAATATCTGAATTGCAAAAGAGAATGAAAAAACAGCATTTTACTACGAACAGAACTTTTTTTTTCCCCAACACCATAAGAATTACTAAATAAGGGCAATATCTCTGGCTTAAATAAACCATTGATGACTAGAAACATTACCCTACAGATTTCAAGGAGTTTGAGCTCCCCTCTTTTCAGACATTACTTTTAATAATACATTAGAACACTGAAACAAAAATTGAGTTTTGCATATTTTGGTCATTTAAATCAAAACTGAATGATTTAATCAAATTTATTAATTAAGTCCACATGGGTTCTTACCATCCATGAAGAAGTAGTCTCTAAAAGCTGTATTAGTGTTTTAACAGTCTGTTTCCAACTAAAGTGATAACTACTGCAATCAATAGTCAGCTGTCTTCAAACCATAAGCAGCCAATGCATACTGCTTAATTTTAGTAACTGCAATAAACTGAAGTAATGCTAAGGTCTACACCTGCTCTAGAACTGTGATTCCAGAGTACACACAAATTTTACATGATGATTTCAAATATTCCTGGGCAGAGTTTTCTCCTCCTGGTTTTAGGCTTTCTAGTGGCCATTTAATTGTATGGTGGTTACTCAGCTGTAATGCTGCTTTTTGCACTTACCAGCACAGTAGCAATATTATTTGGAAATGCCTTTGCAAGGATTGAAAATGATGCTGTAATTGCTGCTGCAAAACCTACTGCATCCATTGCTCTTACTAAAAAGCACAAACTGATGAACACTGTTCCATTTGGTACCTTGTCCAGCATTCTGAAAAAACAAACAAACAAGCCAGTAAACTGAGATCTCTCATAATGCAACAAGTCACCTACTAAAATACTCATTACAACATCACTTCCTACTCATTAAAGGACACATTTACAAGATATTCAATGCTTTCTATTGCCACCTCTTTTTGAATCACATCAGTAAAGTCATTCTACCAAACTCTGTTTTGCAGCTTTCTCCTTTTACTCTTTTTTTGGCGGTAAAGAGAGCACAAAAAAACCAACCTGTGAAAAACTCCAATACCATTGTCTTCTGTTGTATTTCATAGCTTTTCCAAGCAGCTGTGCAAGATGTCTGATACAATGAGTTACAACTACCTAATAAAAGCTTCCTTCACTGTTAATTGTATTTTGCTAAAATGAATGGCTTAGCTTCTCCATCTGCCAGGCAAAGCTTCTCATTTGCACTCAGTATTTTTTTAAAAATTAAAACATTATGCATAAACAGTTCTCTCATTGCTACACTTCGACAGAATTCTTGCTGTTCATCAACTATGGGAGTTATTTAAATATAAAATGCATTTCAAAGAATTTCTTTTGCTTTGAAACCTACTGAAAGGGAGAAGTGTTCATTCTGCTTTACAAGGAATAGAAGAAAAGTAAAGAAGCAGAATTTAAGTGAGGCAACCAATACCCAAAAGATGCCCAAGAGTTTCCAGTTTTGTTTTGTGTCCATCTTTTCTTAGGGATGAAAAGTATTGGAACACAAATGCAACAAAAGAAAACAAAACAAATTACTCACCCAAACAGAATGGTCACACATCCTGAAACAAACATCCCTGCCACAAACATGAATTTTGCTCCAATCTGCGTAAGCTGTAAATTAAATACCATTTTGGCATGTTATTGTTCCAAGCTTAGGAAAAAAATCTTTCAGAGCAAGTTTCCTTTAAGAAATCAAAACATTATGGCCTCATTACAGTCTATGTTAATAAAAGATCTGAGAAACTGGTCCAGCTAGTGTGCCTTCATGCAGTACTGAACCTAAAAATACTCTAAACAGTTAAGTGACTTAACCCAGTTTTCAGAATGCTATAACAATGGTGCAGTTGACTATTTCACAGAATCCAGCTGCAGCTTCTGCAGAGCAGCAGTTCACAGCAGCATTCCTCATTATAAACAACCAGAAATATATTACCCCCCAGCACTGCCAGTGATGCCAAGTCAGATATACCTGTCACGTATATGGCTCAAGAGAGGCAAGGAAAGTGATTTTAAAGCAAATTTATCACAACGTTTAATGGCACAAGACTTTGGCATAGAAAGCACAGCAGCTTCAGGCTTCCCCACTCATTACCAGGGAAAGAATCCCACCTTCCTTCATTTCAGACCCTATTACAAGGGTCTGAAATTATAAGGTGAAGGACTATGACAGGCATGCTATAAAGCTAACTCAATCCTGTAACAAAGTTCATCTGAGCTTCTAATTCCATGATGTAACTTCCCCTAAGGACAAGAGGTATTTCAGACTCTTTTCTTGTTCAGGCCTGGTTCCAGTCCCTGTGTTTCGGCCACTACAGACCATATTTTGCTGAGTTTCATTGAAACAGTCAGGATTTCTGATTGCTGGACTGCCCACATCTATTGGTGTTCACTTCATCTCTCTGCAGTGAGGATGGTGTGCCTACTCCCTCCCTCCCTTCCAAAGTACTTGGTGAGGGTTGTACCACTGTTGAATGCCATCACAGGCAACTGAGATTACACTTGCATGACACCTTGATAAGCTACCTCACTTTTATAGAAAACCAGCCACCATGGGGACAGCAAAGGGACAGGCCAGCCAAAGATCATGACACTTCAGCAGCTGTAGCCAAACATGCATAGACAGCAGTGCTCCAGCATATAAGCAAACAAACTGGTATACAATTTATTGATAATTTTTCCAGCATAAGAAAAATTTTGAGGCTGTGGGAAAACTGAAGCTGTGAGAACTGGAGACATTTCTCTCCTACTGCTGTATAATGAAGTGAATCAGCAGAGTGTCATAACAAGAGGAAACGTTAAGACAAAGACAACATATCAGAAAAGAAGGGGTGTAGGTAACTAAAAATAATTAAACACCTTAAAAATAGTGCCAAAGGCAGACACAATATATTAGTAAGTGCAATAAATAAAATGGGGGGCAGGGGGAAAGGAGAAATCGATCAGCAGAGAACTCTGAAGCAAACAGTTAACCAGAGAAACAAAATAGCTCCATGTCTGCCACCCTATGCCCCGCCAAGAACTGTAAAAGAGTAACTTTTAAGTTGTATGGACAGTACTTAGATCAGATTCAGACTGACTGGGCAGGTTCCAGTTCCTACAAACTCAAGCTGCAGGAGTGCTACTGAAGAGACAACTCTTCAGCCTTAAGACAACTGCCTTCATGTACCAACCTGTGCCACTTCAGAAGTAAGTTAGAGCTTCAATTATACTTACATATTTTCCCAATATTAAAGAAGCCAAGACATTGACCAAAGCAAAACATCCAAAAATCATGCCAATGACGGTGTTACTGGCACCTTTTTTTTCTGCCTGGAAAAAAAAAAAAAAAAAAAAAAATCACAACTGTATAAAGACAGATTCAAATTCTTGAGGTAGAGATCATTCATGCCTTGTACAGTTAATTTCTTTAAAAAATCTATTAGTGCAGTTACAAAGCAATTTCCTTTCTCAAAGGCAGAACAGGCTCATAAGTTAACAAGACAGTAATTTACAGAAGTTGCACTTCTACTAAAACTATTCATAGTCAAGAAAAGCAATGCTCATTCCTCAGTGAATGGAAACACTTCTGTTTGCAACTACTGAACAGGTAACCAGACTTTATACACGGTGGCTTCCGCTGTGTGAAATGGAGTTAGCTACAAAGTTTTCATCCCTCTCATACTGAGAGGGCAGGGAAATCAATCGTGTCTCCCCATAACAAGCAACAGACAATCTTTTACTTACAGCTGGCAAGCTACACTTACTTGGGTACCAGCACTATTTAGGAATGTTTAGAGCAAAAATAATCTCAACGTTTCTTTGATAATACTTGGGAAAAACTTGGTCATGAAAGAAATGGTCTTCTCCAGCAAAGGCTTCATGACAAATTTTGTTTTCTCCCTACATATAAACATTGTATTCACAGAAAATAAGCAGAGGTTACTTTTTTCGCTGCAGTTGTTGTATCAGGATGTTTGACACAGCGAGTGACCGCCCACCATGAGCTTACACAGAGGTAGCTATAAATAAAAAGTCATTGAGTAGCTAAGGCACTGAAATGCAAGTCAGGCCACGGTCAGTGTTTTAATCTCAGTTCTACTACCAAACTGCTGTGCAACACTGGGCAAAAACCTACCAACTTTTCCATGCATCCATTTCAACTTCTATCTCACATCAATACTTTGCTGTCTCCACTGGAGACACAGAAAAATGAAATTACCTTATAGACAGGATCCAGATCACTGTTACATACACTCCAATCTGTTTTGTCCAGCATCAGGCTAACACTATGAACTCTTACAACTTGGAAGTCTAAGAGAGCTTACATGCAGCCATAAAGATCCCACAGTGTCCAAGATCCTTTTAAAAGTTTCAACATGAAAAAAAATCATCTTGAGAGTACCTAACTGAACTTGTGATTACCTCTGAAGGGAAAAACGGTCCCAGAATTGAATAGCATATCATGGAACTGAAGTTTATAGAGGCTGTTGCAATCATTGTAAATATCTGCTCTTTGGTAAACCTTCTTGACTCCTCACCAACTGCTTCTTGCATTCCATCTTCTTAAAAAGGAAACAAAAAACAAACAAATAAAACAAAAAAAACCCAAAACAAAACAAAAACAAAAAAAAGAAAATCAGGAAACTTATAAATTGATAAGAGGAGAAGCACAGTTTGCAATCCAAGTTTGAAAACTAGAGTGCGCACAAACCTTACACCCTCCCGGGTGCACGGAATTCGCAAGGAATTAAGCCAAACCTTGCTACATGTTTCCCTTGCGCAAGGGAGCGAACCTCCTAGTACTGGCAGCACCTTCGCAGCAGCCCCTCAGCCCTCACCGAAAGCTCCGTGCCTAAGGCTGCGCAGGATTCCGCCACGGCCCCGGGACAGTCCCGGTGCGCGGCACTCCGGGACTCGACCCCAGGCAGGAGCTTGCCCCTCGCCCGCACACCCTTTACCCAGCGCAGGCTCCGGCGCTGCGGAGCGGCCCTTCAACGCCGGCCCGGCCGCAGCTCGCTTCAGAACGTGCGGCGCGACAGCTGCCCCCCGACCCCGGTCGTCCCGCCGGTCACACCGGCAGAGAAACGCGGGTCAGCCACCGCCTTCTACCTGGGGGTCGTTGGCTCCCCACGCCCTGCTCCGCTGGGCTGCCCATGGACAAGCAGCGCAGTGCCCGTTACGGCACCTCCCCGCCTGGCACCAGCGCTCGGGCACCGCGCCCGCCGCCAACGCGCATGCTCGGCCGGGGAGCGGCCCCGCTGTGCCTCACCGACCGCCTCGGGGCCCGCCGGCGGTGGCCATCGCGGGGTTGCCCCGGGGTTGCTCAGGAGGTGCCGGGTCCTGCGGGGATTGGCAGCACGGAGCGGGAGTGAGCCGAGGGCGGCAGCAAGCGTCAGGCTTTGGGAGTCTGATAGTCACACCCGTGCAGGGCTGCAGGATAGTAACAGTGCTTGCACGGTGCTGGGCGCATCTGTCTGAGGGGAAATGCTGACCCACTGCAACCTGGAAAGCGTGAGACGCAGCCGATGCTTCGGCAGGTTACAGGTTAAGGAAGCCAAGGAGGCAGCGCACAAAGCTGCCAGGAAAATAAGTGGGTATTTGCTGTACGCCACTTTACCTCAGCTGGACATTAAATGAATGTTTCTGACAAGAAAAACCATGCACATTACAGGAAAACCTCACAGTTAAATCCAAAGTGTATTCAGGAGCTAGGAGAGTTATTAATAATATCACAGTCACTGAATTGTCTCAGTTAGAAAAGACTTCTAAGATCGCTGTGTCTGTCAACCCAGAAAAAAAAAATAAAATCACCATTTCACAAGAACAATGTCCTAAAGTGCCTCATTCTACATGGCATTTGGATACCTCCAGGGATGGTGACTAACACCTCTCTGGACAGCCCATTCCAATGCCTGACTACTCTCTTAGTAAAGAAATTCCTCCTAGTATCCACTCTAAACCTCCCTGGAGCAACTTCAGGAAATTTCCTCTGGTCCTGTCATGATTCACTTAGAGGCCAGCACCCAAGATATGATCTCCTTTCAGGTAGCTGTAGAGAGCAGCTACCTAAAAGGCGACTGTATCTTAGAGCAATAAGGTCTCCCTTCAGCTTCCCCTTCTCCAAACTAAACAGTCCCAGTTCCCTCAGCTCCTCCTTGTAGGACTTGTTCTCTAAGACCCTTCAGAGAAGTCAGCAACCCTCTAGATCTTGGTTGCCCTTCTCTGAACTCACTCCAGCAACTCAATGTCTTTCTTGTAGTGAGTGACCACACCAGTACTCCAAATGTGGCCTCGCTCGTGCCAAGTACAAAGACATGATCTCTTCCCTTCTCCTGCTGGCCACACTAGTCATGATACAAGCCAGGATTGTGTGGGCCTTCTTGGCAAACTTGGACACACTGCTGGCTCATATTCAGCTGGGTGCCAACCAGCACTCCCTGAGTCCTTTTTTGCCTGGAAGCTTTCCAGCCACTCCTACCCAAATCTGTAGCATTGCCTGGAGTGGTTGTGACTGAAATGCAGGACCCAGCACTTGACCTTGCTAAACCTCAAACAGGCCTTGGCCCATCTATCCAACCTGTACAGATCCCTCTGGAGAACCTTCCTGCCTCAAGCAAAACAACACACCTGCCCAACTTGGCGTCATCTGAAAACGTACTGAGGAAGCACTCAACCCCCTCATCTAGATCACTGAAAAAGACTGAACAGGACCAGCCCCAAAACTGAGCCCTTGGGAACACCACTGGTGACCAGTCACCAACTGGATTTAACTGCAACTCTCTGATGTGGCCATAGAGACAATTCTTAACCCAGCAAAGATTATACTTGTCTGTGCCAGGAGCCTTCAGCTTCTGTAGGAGAACACTGTGGAGACAGTGTCAAAGGCTTTACTGAAGTATAGACAGACAATGTCCACAGGCTCTCCCTTGTCACCTGCTCATAGAACAAGATCAGGCTGGTGAAACAGGACCTGCCTTTCCTGAACTCATGCTGCTGGGCCCGATCCCCTGGCTGTCTTGCACTTGCCATGTGAGCACACTCTTGATGAACCCCTCCATAATTTTTCTGTGCACCAAGGTCAGGCTGACAGGCCTGCAGTTCACTTGATCCTCCTTCTGGCCCTTTTTGTAGATGGGCGTCACATTGTCAAGCCTCCAGTCATCTGGTACCTCCCCTGTTAACCAAGACAGTGTATACATGATGGAGAAAGGCTTGGTGAGCTCCTCTGCCAGCTCTCTCGAAGTTCTTGGCCCTACAGACTTGTGGGTGTCCAGGTGCTGTAGCAGGTCATTAATTGTTTCCTCCTGGATTATGGAGGTGTTGTGCTACCCTCTTATCTTCCAGCTCAGGGGACTGAATACCTGAGAGTAGCTGGCCTGACTAATAAAGAAGGTGGCAAAGAAGGCATTATGTACCTCAGCCTTTTCATCCCTGCCCTGTGGGATGGGTCTGGCTGGCATATCGGGCCCTATGTTCCCTCAGAAAGAAAAACACTGGTGTTGGAACTCCCAAGGGCTGAGGAAGAGACCCAAGAGGTACATGCCCCTTTGTTCACAGAAAGGAAGACTGGATGGTCAAGGAGGGATTGTCTCTAGGGACTCTGCTTTGCTACAGCTGACTGACCCAACTTCATTTCTCAAAAACTTAACCCCTTTGGCACAGGTTCGCTAAGATCCCTCAGGGGTGGCTGGCAGTGACTGCTGATTTGCCTCATCAGCACAAGAATTCATATATCTGAAAAAGATACAGTGACCCTCTCTCACGTATCAAAGGAAAATTCAGGATGGCTTCTTAAGACTGGCAGACCAAGCAAGATTCATGATCATCTAGAGCGTCTGTAGCAAGTTACTGGAAAGATAGAAACAGAAGAGCTAGATTAACAGAGCTGTCATAAGAATCAATAGCCATGAACTGGTCAGGAGTTAATTTTGACTGGAAATGAGGAAGAGGTGGAATCCATTTGGCCCAAGTTCCTGTTGGGGGCAGAGAAATGTGAGGAAGGAGATCACAGGCATGGGCTGGAGACTTCTTCCAAATGTAATAAAAGAGAGGCCATCTATTCAAGAGAAAAATTAGTAATTACTTCTTAAAAGCACTGTTTTAACTAGGCCCATCAGTATGCTAGCTAGTGCACAGTTGAAATATTAAGATGCATAATAAGGACATTTCAGGGCAAAGGTTGCCCGACTTCCGAATCTCGTACTCCATGTGACAGGATAAAGCAGAATTATCTTCTTATCACAAGATTAGGAAACTTAAAAACTATTTAGCAGCCACAAAGATCAACAGCCACACATTCCTTTGCTAAAGCCTATTTTGACAATAAATTGTGTGTGGCAGAATGGCAGTGAAGTTGAAAAATCCCTAGGAACTGCCTTGATTTTTTTTTTCCTATCTGCCTTCAGAAAAAGACATACTATTTTGCAGATACTTTCTCTTCAACAGCCTTATCCTCCAAAAAGAGGAAGACCACTTGCAAACTATGCTGGGTTCAGGAAAAGGAAAACAAGGAAGTGATACATGGAAAACATAACACAGAAATTGAGTAAATAAGGTAAACTTATAGAGATTAAAACTGTGGTGAGAAAATGAAACTTTTATTCTTGTGCCTAAATTGAGATAAGTAGGTTCAGGAAGTGAAATAGTTTTCACTCCAACTACTTGCTTTTTTCAATCTAGACTCTCACTCAGAGTATTCCAACTACTTTCAAAACCCAGTCCTCCTCTCATTAATAATTACATGTGAGTAATGAGTAATCCAATAAAGCCTATGCAGTCAGACTTCTACAAAGTCAGCGTGTGCAGTAGAAGTCTGAAATGTGGGAAGTAGTAGCAATGCACATGGATTAGCATGAGCTACGGCTCCCGTAATGAAATCAGGCTATGAGCTCCCTGTGTGTGCATACAGGTTACTTATACACTCCTCATTATTGTCAGAAGAAAGTTTGATGGAAATATTTATTAATTCTTCATATCTTTTCAAAAATGGAACTCTAAAAATAGCTCTTGTTAACCTTTGAACTGGCAGTTATCAGATATTACTATCATAGTAATTACTATACATAGTAATTACTATTCATGATAGTTTTTGAAGTGTAACAAAAATCTTTTTTTTAAAAGCATACAAGCCTTTTTTGCTTATGTCACATCTGCAACAACTTAAAAAATTTTAATCTTTCCTTTCAGATCCTAAATCACATGTCAAATCCAGACCTTGGGGCACTAGCCCTCTGTTAATACTACAAATAGAGTCTATGTCCATTGCTTACAAGATAAAAACCTATTAAGAACAACTTCACCTGTGGGCTTCACATCAGGGGATTCTGGAATGCTCAGCTCTACAGGAATACATATCTTTTTCTATTGCTCTGTATATTTATAGATAACTCAGAAATACCCAGTGCTTATTTGCATCCTGTTACTATTTCTTTTGCCAGAAGTCATGGTGACTGCACACAGGTATTCTGAAAGCATTTAAAGTGGCTCTAATGTAATAACATGATAGCCACATCCTTTGAGACTCTAGTGCATAATCTGTAGAATGCAACCAAAGCCAGCAAACTGTTTTATTCAGTTACCATGACATCAAGGTCTTTATTGTTTTTAAACCTGTATTAAAATGCCATAGCATGTCCTCTTTGAGATCCCAGAATAGTCTCACCATACATTCTCCAAGCACTTGAGACTTGATGGAGGCATCTCTTGCACTCCTGAGTAACAGCACATGATTGGCTGTTTGAACCTCTACCTGGGGTGCTTGAAAATACACATGGCTGCTCTGGGCAGACAAGCAGGACTTCTGTGGATATAGGGTGAGAAATTAGGTTAAAAAGCCTATTTTTAGGCCATGAAAATATGATGCAGAACCTTTTTCTGGACTGCGTGACCAGGAACTAAATAAGTTGCTTAGGAAGAGTAGGATGAAATGTGTACTAGGGTTACTTGCAAGAAAGCTTCCAGGTCAATGTTCCACCGGCCTGAGAAATCATGTCTGGTTTGAATAAAAATGAGATGTAGTGACATGAGGCAAGCAGGTGCCACTAATTACCAGGTAGTGGGCATGAGCTCGTGTTAAGCCCACCTGTGCCTGATTAGGGCAGGGCCACCAGCTCATGCGCAGTTGGGGCCCACCCTAATCAGGCACAGGTGGGCTTAACACAAGCTCATGCCCACTGCCTGGTAACTAGTGGCACCTGGTTGCCTCATTGTCTTTTTTCACTACACTTCCCCCCCTTTTTCTTTTTCTTGGTGAATCAGTAATAGAGAAGGAAGGTAGTGGATCTTCTTACCCGACTCCTTGGGTTTTCTGCTAACGTTAGTTTGCACCAAACTGGCTCTCTTTCTTCTGGTTCATCTGAGCAGGGGCTAGACTGAGGTCTATGCACGCATTTTCCCCCAGATGTTGCAAGACAAACCTCTCTTAGGGCATGGTGCTCCAGCAGAAGTACACAAAAAGTGTAACTTCCCTGAGTTAGTTGCCCTCAGGGATGAGTAGCCTGGCTCAGTACTACTGCTCCAGATTTGACTGACCTCTCTGCTGGCTTGCTCAGAATGAGCTGAGCCTGTGTCCCAGGTCTCACCTTTTATTGGCCCCCTAATCCTGCTCATGCGCAGTTGGGGGCCTGCCCTAATCAGGCACAGGTGGGCTTAACACAAGCTCATGCCCACTACCTAGTAATTAGTGGCAACTGCTTGCCTCATTTCACTACAATGAGATAATTCTCTCTTGTGACATTAGAAATCTAATCTTAGCACATGCCTGTGCTTTGCATTTCTAGAAGCAGCTGTCAGAAGGAAGTTTTGCAAGGATTGTTCTGAACCCAAATTGTTCAGTTTCATTGTGTCATGGACTTCTCTTGGGAGTTAGTAATACCTGACACTTTTGCCTACCTTTCTGGCTACCTGGTCATACTTTGCTTCTGTCTGAACTCATTCCGTTCCTGAGTCTCCACAGTTTACAACATGGCAGCATTTAAGCTACCATAGAGTCTGGAATTTTGAGAAAAAGATGTTTGTGGGTGAAGGTAAAGGTTACCACAGCAAGAAACAAGAAACAGAGAAAGCATAGAGGAGCAGGAAGAGAACAGCTGGGACAGAGTAAACCATTATATCCCCAGTGCAGTACTGTCCTGAAAAACCCCCCAAGTTCAGTTGCCATTTTGATTGTAGAGGGCAAAAAAAGGAAGGCTGCCACCCTGGAAAGGGGATACAGACACGGGGAGTAAAGGACTTGAATGGAGAGCACAAAAGGGAATAGTTGTAACTATTTTTATTATATGCAGCAAGATAGTGAGTCATAAAGGATCACCCAGAACAGCTGGCTGTTGAGAATCCAAATTCTTGAATGTCACAAGACATCAGCTTGTGATTACTCTTCCTCTTCCCAAATCCAAGTTTATATACAGCATGGTATGTGGTTTAATAATAAAATCTTTAGAAAAGACAAGTTCCTCAGCTGGGGCTGGCTGCTCAGTGAAGCACGAGGCCAGTGCTTGCACTGTCACCACCTCAGCTCTCCAGACCCCAGACAGGCTCTTGCACTGCATCTGGCAGCTCCATGTTTTCTAGAATTCTGGGTTTTACCCCACTCACCCACCCTCAAATGGCCTAGAAGTACTCTCTTAATTCAGGACAGCAATCCTTGTCTTAAACGTGTCATGCCCCATGGCTGTGTACCAGCATTTAAACCACAAGGTGCTAAAGGGACATCCATCATAACTCAAACAGGAAATACAAAGGTTAAGAAACTCACTGCTCCTTGTTGGAATCTGGGACAGAAACCTGGAGTGGGTTGAGTGGTGCCAACAGTGTGTAGTGCCCACATGCATGATGAGCTCACGTTAACACACCATGAAGCAGAGTGGCCTTTCAAAGAGAATCCCAGTTTTCCATTAATTTTTACACAAATAAGTAGACTTGCTATGGTATACATACATTTGAACACAACTTTTGCCTTAGCACAGCTTGTTTCCTGGCAACCGTGCTAGGAAAACTATTTTTGCATATTCTATTTGTAGAGTATTAAATTATAATTTGTCTGTGATTACCACTTTTGCTGTAATACATACCTTTCAGGTGTGCATGTGTCCATCTCATGGACAGAATATATGTTGCACTTACCCGGCAATACTGATGTGTCTTATGGCTGACTAAGGACTTTTTGTTATCCTTTGGTGATCTTGCAGGAGACAATGGTTTATTGTTCCATTCAGTACAAAACCTCCTCTATAGATTATCCATCTCTGAGGCTTCTTAGGGGGCATGGGAAGACTATGTGACAGCTGGATACAGGGAAGAACATTGTCTCTGGGGAAAGGGAAAGAAAGCAGGCATTATAATTTGTGTGTGTTTGTGTATGTTCTGGGTTTGTTCTGCATACTTTCTGGTACATTCTGAGCAGCACTCAAGAAATTACACTTTCCCACTTCTAAAATCAACTCTTGCAGAAGAAAGGGAGAAGTCAAGGCCAAACGCCCCACATGAGCTACTAGGTGAGAGTGACTGTGCAGTGGAGAAGGTCAGAGGTTCAAACAATATAGGGTAGTAGTTGGGAGGTGGCTTAGCTGCACCTTTGAGCTGTCAGTGCATCAGGCAGCACTGTTCCTGCTGGCTCTGCCCTTGGTATCTCTGAGCGCAGGGTGAGGAGTGTCCCCATGTGATGCTGCTGCCTCCATCACTGCTTCAGCGGGCTCTGGTTGGGTTCTGCTCCCTCCACGACTGCTTTGGAGAGTTCTGCACCCTCCAGACAGCTGTAATATAAAGTGGTACCCACCTGCCTGCCTCTGCACTGACATTAGCAGGGAGAGATACAGCTGGAGCCCAGGAGTGCTGCAGACACAGCCCCCAGCCAGGCCTTTCCCCCGTGCAGACTCACAAGGACTGCTGCTGCCTGAGCTTGGGGCCCGTGGGACAGCTCTGAGCTGCACCTTCCCTCCCTGTCCTCCCCTGCCCACATCAGCTCTGGTGTCCCTGTGTGGACAGTGTCTCCCCACCTCTGGGATTTGGCCCACAGCCTGACACTTCAAGGCACCAGGAAGATCAAAGGAGGACGTGTTGTAAAAAGGTGATGGACAGCATCCGTGACAAATGGTTTCAATCACATTAGCTTCAAGCCATGGCTGTCAATATTTATCACCAAATTTTTTTATCCTTTGTCTATATATTTTATGAAGATGCCACTATGTAGACAACCCAACAGTCACATTCTTAAGTCTGAAACAGGATGGACAAAATCCCGTATCAGACTGACCACATCTGAGCAAATATTGTGCTTGAACTATGGTGGCCATGATGCACATGAAGAGATCAGCTGGATCATTTGTCAGTGCCCACACACAGAAGGTGTGTGATCCCCTGACAGGAATGGCGACGTTCCCTTTTTAAACCTCTGTCTTGTGTTAGTGCAATGGTGTGCTGAAAGCCAGGGGGCTACAGGAGTGGCTCCCGAGAAAACCTGCTAGAAGCTGCCCTGGTTCCAATTTTGGCCCCGCTTCTGGCCAAAGCCAAGCAGATGCAGGAAGCTGGATGCAGCTCTGCGAGTAATATATTCAAGAAATGGGAAAAAAGCTGCAGAAATAATAATAATAAAAAAAGACCTGCAGAGCAGAGAAGGAGGTGAGAGCAATGCCGGAACAAAGACACCGAGGGCAGTGAGGAAGAAGGGGGAGAAGGCGCCCAAGAGAAGATTTCCCCTCAGCCCACGGTGAGATGGCAGCTGTCCCCCTCCAACCCACCCACGGAAGAGCAGAGTGGAGCACTCCCTGAAGGACCACAGTAAGGCAGCCGTGGATCTGTAGCCACCGTAATTGTAGTGACATTCCTGGGGGATGGAAACCTCCCTCTCCTAAAGAGAGAAAGTGGATCCTGTATTCTCTATCCCACAGTGAGGGTGAGAGGATGAGCGAGCCGAGTCCCCGTTGGCACCAGCTATGCCCACACCGTGACACCGAGGCACATCTGAGTGCTGTGACGCCCACCGAGGGACAGCAGGGATTTAAGCGGGGTCAGTTCCCTGCTTCCCTCCAGGCTGCCAGGGACTGAGAAACGCTGCCATGAGCAGCTACACCATTTTAGCAGCAACAGGTGCAAGTACGGCCCCGAGCCCCCCTAAGCCGGCTGCTGCTATTGGGCTGTCCCCCCAGGAGGCCGCAATCCCGCCGATCGGACCTGTCCGGGCCTGCTTTGGCCCAGGAGAGCGGGAGTGAAGGGAGTGAGGAGAGTGAGAGTGAGGCCGAGCGGCCCCGCCGTCACCATGGCTACGCGAGGACTGCCGAGCCGATGGATCAGGCAGTCCGGCGGACAGCCTCGGCGCTGACGCGAGCTGGGGTCCTCGGACGCTATAAATCCGTGAGGCGGAAGCGGCACCGCCTCTTTCGCTGGCGGCGGGCGGCAGTGCCGGGGTGAGTATCGGTGATGGCGCCGGGGCCTGCCGGGGTCAATCCCCGCCGCCGGCGGGGCATCGCGGCGGGAGAGGGCCGGGCGGGGGCCACGGGAGGTCTGGCACCACTCACCGGGGCGGCCTGTGTCTCTATTTGCAGCAGGAAGCCGGGCGGGAGCAGCACCCACCGAGAGCGCCATGGCCGAGGAAGGGTGAGTGGGGCCGGGGCGAGAGGAGGGATCGCGTGGGCTGCGTCTCGCTTGTCTGCGCCGCTCCGTACCGCATCGTGTCGGGCCGTGGCCTGCTCAGGCACCGCCGTGCGTGGTTCCTGCAGCAGAAAGGCAGAGAGTTGGAGCCTGTGGAGTAGAGTGTGTGTGTGTGCCGGCCTTCTCTGTGAGGGAGCATGGGGAGCCGCAGCTGGCTGCCTCGCCCGGAGTGTTAAATATCTCCTGTGTATTTTAAATTTGTTTTCCTTTTCACCGTTTATTTCCATGTATTTATTTTATCCTGGCCTTTTTCTCTGTAAATTCTGGTGGCTGGATGCTTTTGCTTATAGTTGTAAGGTGTTGGTACGATCAGAGCAATGTCTGTTTTCTCTTTAGCATTACTGCTGGAGGTGTAATGGATGTTAACACCGCCCTGCAAGAAGTGCTGAAGACCGCACTTATACACGATGGCCTCGCTCGTGGTATTCGTGAAGCAGCCAAAGCCTTGGACAAGTAAGTGTTGATTGCACCTTTTGTCTGTGGTGAGTTATGAAATTGGGCGAGGTACGTTGTGCTGAAGTATGTTTGAAGACGTAGAATGCTCAGCAAGTTTAATTGAAAACTTGTGCAAGAGCATTTTTCTGCCAGGGAATTTATTTTTTGCTATGTGTGTTTTAGGCTCTTTAACTGTGGTAGTGAAATACAGATGGTAAACTCAGTGCCTCAAGAATAACAGAATCTAGTATATTATGTTCTTGTAACCCTAGTGCCATAGGGTTTTGTGGAGTGATTTTATGAAGAAAATTAAATGATTCTGGCAGCATGTAGCTGTCAAAATCTGGGGCACAAGAATCCTGGGTCTTAACAAAATACAAATTCTTGTCAGAATCTTCTGAGAGTTTTAACTGGAAGAGTTAATATAAGGCTTAATCTGGAAGAGTTCATTTAGGTTTTTTAAAGATAGTGTAAAATCATCGCTTGCTTTTACTTCTTCACTAGCTTTATTTTTTTATTATTATTTGTTTCAGCTGTAAAAAATTTTGGGACAACATCAAAACAATATTAAACTTGTAATACATGTGTCAACCTTGTTAATTAGGAATGGTTTCCTAGGAAGGTGAAGTGCTGTGTATCAGTACATAATATAAACCACATGTGAGAATAAACAGTGCTTAAACACAGTGCTACAGTGTTTGGGTGATGACTTCAGATCTTTGTCGGATACCCCTTCACTCTTGTGAGTGAGAACAGCAGTCTGACAAACCTGTATGCAAACAGCTCCAAGGCAAGGTACCAACTAATAAAGAAAAATCATAACTCAGGCTTTAAATACATTCGTGTGTGGTGATTCTTGCTTGGAAGTGTTCTAGTGAAACTCGTGATGAAAGATGGCCATAGGTGCTTTGTTTGCAGTGGTCAAACTACTTTAGGTTATGCATAGAAGACCTATTCAGCTCTCTTTGTTGTCAGGTGTCCCTTTGGTATTAACATTGTACCACAGTATTCAAAGATCCTAATTAGAATTGGGACCCTCTCATAGCATCTTCATTGAACGTAAGTAGTAAAGATTGTTCTGAAGAGCTTGTAACAACTTGACATGGAAATTGAAGCTTTTAACAGTTAAAATTCTGATGTTAAATTACTGTAATCTGAGGTAAACAGTGAAAAGCAACTTGTTACTTGGTTGCTTTCTAACAGTGGCAAGGGTTCCTTATGGGACTTGATGTTTATCCATTCACAACACTGTTTTTTCCTGTGGCTGATACTTCATTTAGTGGAATTTTTAGAAGCTTCTGTAACTGGAATAGAATCTTACTATAAATGTGTGAGTAGTCTGGCTTGTGTATGAAAAATATAAAATGAAGTAGACATCAAAAGTATATTTAGTATTTAGAAAGACAAAAAATTCAAAACCAAATAAAAATAAGTGGTTGTCCAGAAATGCATGTGCTGAGTTTTGTTCTTCATGGTTTTGATGACTGAAGTTTAAGCAGCATCTGAAGTTAGAGCTCTCTGTTCTCATGTTTTTTAGACGCCAAGCCCACCTTTGTGTCCTGGCTTCAAACTGTGATGAACCCACATATGTAAAGTTAGTTGAAGCACTTTGTGCAGAACATCAGATCAACTTGATAAAGGTGAGAGTCAGAACTTCACACAAAATTTGGGAACAGTTACCTTGCTTGAAAAGTCAGCTGCTTGTTTCAGCTGAACTTTTGAAGCACTATATAAATTCTGTATATGATTTATCTAAGCAGAATTTCTCTGAGCAGCAAAGATTAAGTTCTGTGCGACTGTCACAGAAGCAGTAGAAAAACTGAATAAAAATAGAATTAATTACTGTGTCCTATCACAAGACAGTTAATAATGAAAGTGGTTGTGGAGCTTGGGAGGACTTCGGTGGTAACTTTCTCTCTTAAAATAAAAGCTGTACAATGATGACACTTTGGCTCCCTCTACTGATAGCTGTGAGGAAAGCAGCCATCCGTTACCCAAAATTTCTGAGAGTACAGCAGCTTTTTGCGGAGCTCAGTAAAGTTGTAAGTGTCTGGTTCTGAGGTGATGCAATGTTTTACACACAGGTTGATGACAACAAGAAGCTGGGTGAATGGGTTGGTCTCTGCAAGATCGACAGAGAAGGAAAACCTCGCAAAGTAGTGGGCTGCAGCTGTGTGGTTGTCAAAGTAAGACGATGCTAATTATAATTATTTCCTGACTTTAAAAATAAACAGTAAAGAGCAGGATGCTCTAGGTATGGGGCTTTTAAATAGAGACCTCTAGATTTTAATTTTATTTTACATTTTAATTCCTTTCTGTTTTTGCTGAAAATAGCTGCTTCCCTGTTCTATATTTCCCTTTATTTAAAGGGACATTTTGTCAATAGTGTCTTTAATCTGTTCTCACTTGGCAGTAAGCATTAAAGACTTTTTAAAATAGAAAATTTTGCTTCAGTAAATGCCAGTTCAGTGTATCTGCTTAACTTTACAGTGTTTTGCAGAGCATGTTTTAAAATGACACTGGTAAAGAAAAGCCACAGTACGAGCCTTAAAGACTTTGTAGTCTTTGAGGTCCCAAGAGATGGCTACATCTTCTCAATAAAGACTAATGCCTTCTGCATGTGTTTTTGTACTTTTAGTACTGTTCCACATACGTTTTTTAAAGGGTTTATTTGGATCCATTTAAAGGGTGTTAGGCTTGACTGAATTTTTATTAGATTATTGTTAGATTATTGTTTATTAGAGAATGAAGGGAAAGCAGCTGACAAGTTGTGGTTACTTGTTTGGAACTCTGGAAATATTTGGAAATGCCTTGAGAGAGTCAGAATCTCTTCTAAAAATAGATCGTGAAATATTGAATGGATCTATGTTATTAATGAGTGTTTTTGTGTTACAGGACTATGGCAAGGAATCTCAGGCCAAAGATGTCATCGAAGAGTACTTCAAATGCAAGAAATGAATGGAAAATAAATTCTGAACTTGACTTGTGTGTGTGTGTGATTAGTGGGTGGGTATCTAGAACAGTTCTTTGGGTTGCAGATAACATCAAGCAATGTAAGGACTTCACAGGTCTTGGTGTAGCATATTGGTATATTAACTGTTGCCTGGCTAAAAATCTAGGAGCAATCCCTGCCATTCCTATTCTAGGGTGCTTCTGTTTTTTCAGGCCCAGAGGTTGCCATCTTATGGAACTTCCTACAGGCTCTCAGTTCCAACAGTGCTGACAGTTGAGTACTGACAGGGCCTCACAGTGCCTAGGCTTGTGTTTCTGCAGTGTTTCTGAGGTGTTTATAGAATGCCTCAAGTACTGCTGTTTGTGATGAAAATTTGGCTCCTCTGCTCAAACGAGTGAAGAGAATGACTTTAACTGTGACCTATGACCCAGCTCTTGTGAAATATTGCAGGCATTTTTTTAAATACTATCTCACATTACACGGGGAACTTACTTGACATAAGGTGTGTTTTCTTGCTTTCTTGCCTCCATTGGTCGGTTCTGAAGCAAATTGTGGGCCGAACTGGCTTTGTATTTCTCATGTACTTCTAGGTCTGACTGTAGGAGTTCTCAGTATTTAAATTAGCCAAGTAGTTGGAAGTCCCACTGCTTAAACAAGGCAGTGTTGAACTCGTGACTTGCCCAGTGTCTCTTTCCCTAGTAGTTGGATGCCATACAGAACTTATGCTTTTGTTAATTTTTTTTCTTTTTGACAGTAAGGTAGGATTGTGACTGAGCTGAGGATTACTTTTCTCTCCTCTAAGTTCTGTGTTTTCTGTGGGGCAGCTCTAAGCAGTCAGAAGTCTCCATTATACTGATAAGATGTGAATGAATATGTGGGACTGAGCACTTGAAGTGAGAATGCATGTGTCTGCCTCAGGCTCTAGGGATTCAATTTTTGTTAGTTTCTAACTCCTTTTTAGGTATCCCCAGTCATTAAGTAGTGAAGAGGCAGCCCTCTTTTCCAGCTACTGGACTCAGATGCACTTTCTTCCAATTAAAGGTCTTAAAATGTCTTGGTTTTGGCCCTGACAGAGCTAAAATTCACCCATGTAGATAGGAACTTTAGTTGCAGCTCTTGCTCCTTTAAATTACTGGAGCCTTCTAAACACTGAGAATAGGAATAATTTATAAGAGTATTTTTTTGTGTATGGAGTTGGAACATCCTTGAAAAGCTGTTAGCTGAGTGTGTTAAAGTGAGGAAAGGAGTTTGGGAGAAAATAAACCCTTGCAATCCAGCTGCCCCTCAGATGCTAGAGCTGGACACAGTTGGGCTTAGATTGAGTGGTAGCCAATCCACATGACTAACACCACACTAGTAAAGAAATTACTGTGGTAATTATGTGCTGGAATTTGGTCCAGCTCAATGATGTGTCTTCCTACAAGATAAATGAATAGTGTGATTTATTAAAGTAACAGTAAGCGAGTTCTTTTTGGATTGCTGTTGATAGATAACTGTCTGCAAAAAGCTGTACATGCAAAAAATACCTAGGTTATGAGTACTCTATAGAGATATCCTGGGGGAGGAGGGAACCTGGCCAGAAACCACAGATTTAGGGATTTACACTATTAAAGAAACTCTACAGTGTAAAAGTGTACACTAGTGTTTGAATCTTACCCAAAGGGGAAAAGAGATGCTCAGGCAGTTGAGTGGTCCCAGAGTTCAGGGATGTCTCTGTGATGGTATCTTCCCTGCTAACTATTGACACTGTTTTACCTGACAGGTGGAGCTTGAGTCAAGCATATCTTTGCTGTGATTATAGACTCGTAGAATTGGCTGGGTTGGAAGGGAACTCGGAGATCATCAAGTCCAACCCTTGAACCACCAGACCATGGCACTGAGTGCCACATCCAGTCTCTTTTTAAATATCTCCAGACACGGAGAATCCACTACTTCCCTGGGCAGCCCATTCCAATGCTTGATCACCCTCTCCGTAAAGAAATTCTTTCTAATATCCAACCTAAACCTCTCCTGGCACAACTTAAGACCATGCCCTCTTGTCTTGTTGAAAGTCTGGGAAAAGAGACCAATGCCCACCTGGCTACACCCTCCTTTCAGGGAGTTGTAGAGAGTGATGAGGTCTCCCCTGAGTGTCCTCTTCTTCAGGCTGAACAGCCCCAGCTCCCTCAGCCTCACCTCACAGCACTTGTGCTCGAGTCCTTTCACCAGCCTGGTTGCCCTCCTTTGGACCCGCTACGGGACCTCGATATCCTTCCTGAACTGAGGGGCCCAGAACTGGACACAGCACTCGAGGTGTGGCCTCACCAGCGCTGAGTACAGGGGCAGAATCACTTCCTTGGACCTGCTGGTGACGCTGTTCTTGATACAGGCCAGGATGCCATTGGCCTTCTTGGCCACCTGGGCACACTGCTGGCTCAGTTGGTGGCCTCTGTGAGGGGTGCTTGCACTTTGGAGGTGGGTAACTTAAGGGATGTTGCATTTTGTCAAAGGGTGGCAGGTTGCTGGCCCAGAGTATCTAAGGTGCAGTTGGTATTGTTGCCACAGAGTGTAGCTGTGGTGCCTCCAATCTACACCCTTGGTGCAATTTCTCTTGGATTTAGAACACTTGCGTTCCCCTGGAAGGGCCACATCCATTGTAGTCAAGGTACACTGGTCGTATCTTTATGCTGTATCTTTCCTGAAAGAGCAAGAATGCAGGGTGTGAACCCTCCACCACCTCCCTGGGTATCCTGGTTGAACTTCACCCTTTCTGTGAAGTTTTTTATTCTAATTTGTTTTGTCTAATCTGTTTTTCTATTTTCATAATGCTATTTTCAGCTACATTCTAGGGAAGGAACTGTCTGAAATGGTGTTGGCAGCCTAATAGGGTTTGTGGTTTGTTTTTCCTTGGCTGGAAATTTTATCAGTTAAATTCACCAAGGGCGTTAGGGCCCAAAACTGGAGCACAGTACCTGGGTTTGATGGTCTGTATATTCCTGGGGTTGAAAGTAGTTTCTTATTTGAATGGGTGTCTGTAACAGAAAATCTATTTAACTGCTAGGAGGAGTAACATCCTTTTAATTCCTTAGCATCTCTGGATGAACGTGGCAAATGTGCAATCCATTAAGCTCTCCCATAGTAGTGGATGAAGATTTAAAAATCCTTAAATCCATATGTTTATATCCTCAAAAATTCAAAGAAGACTTTCCTAAGCCTCTGCAAGCAAGCTGAGCTTTTCCAGATGTTTGTCTTTTTGGCTAAAATACAGCTTTCAGATTTATTTTTTAACACAATTACTCAGGGCAACGGAGAAAAGACGTGGTCCCTAATTCACACGTCACTGATTACAAAGTGGGTTCAGGCAAGGAAATAATGTATAGATACTTCATAGATATGAGGATGTGAAGTTTCAGCAGGCTATATGATAAAATTGGAGTTGCATTAGCATAGGCAAACAACAGACCTTGGATTGATTTACTTATGAAGCAATCTGACCTTTTAAGTGAAACAATTTAGATTGAGGTCAATTCAAAGTGAGAAATTTCTTCTGGTACAACTGAAATCTAACAACTTGTGATGTGAAGCACTAATGCCAACATGTACTAGAGTTTCAGAGGGGACTTTTTATTACTTGCTACTTGGAGAAAATATGAAGGCTATCAGTGGAAGAAGGAAGAAATGCTTGTGTCCAGGTGAACTGAAATTGAGATTATTAAAGCAAAAGGAAGAGAACTCACTGCAAGGATGAGTAAAAATGAACGTGATTGTTGATTTAATAAAATGCTGAAGAAGTTGTCTGCTACTACTTCACCTCTGTGAAGAATGTGGAAAGCTGTTCAACCTGAAGATGTTTCCCTTTGCACTTCCCTCAGTGTGTATGGAGAAAGCTAATTCAAAGTTACATGTTGCATTGCGGCACCATCACTGGATTTGCTGTCCAACATTGTAGAGAAATTGTGTATGCTGGGTAAAGAAAAATGTTTTATGAGCATTCACAGCCCAGGTGAGACCAGAATAGTAAAGCCACACCAGTTTCAGATTCACACTGAAGGCAGTAGGGGAGATGCCTCTCCATGGATTTGGGGTTAGTGCTGCTTTATACTTCTGAAAGGAGCAGTGAAATTCCTTGTAACAAGTTGGGGTTTTTTAGGTTTTGAGCTTTTTTAAAAGCTGCATAGGCAACGTGCACACTGACTAGAGTTCTGTAAGGCTCAAGATTTGTTAACACAGTGGAATTTATATTTAGTTGAGCTATTAGTTGTAATGTAAGTAGACATCCTTCAGGAGTTTTAGGTAATTTAAACCTGCAAGCAATTTGAGAAGTGCTCAGCACACTCCAAGTGTTCAGCTTCACAGAATGTTCTGCTTCACACAAGTTACTTCCAGTGTGAGAAAAGTAACATTTCCTTATCAAAATAGTTTTTCTTTTTTGTTTATACCTTGGGATATTGAAATTGCTTCTTCAACAGTAGCTGGCTCGTGTTTCCTCATTGCTGTCAGGTATGTTAGTTAGCCCTTAGAAAAACAGGTTCAAGTAAGGATTGATGATGTCCACAGGCAAGTTTATTAAGCAACCTTCCTTTTGCAACAATTGAATGATACCTCTATGTGACTTCAGGGTTATATTTTTATTTTTAAAATAAATCACCTGATCATTTTACATGGCAATGAATATTAATACTAGGGAATGGCGACTCTGGTCCAATGTTTTTTCATTGCAACAAAGTCAGCACTTCCTAAATATTTTTGGGAGAAAGAATTGTGTTGAGATCTTAGGTTTTTTTTAATAAAGTCTCTTAGGTATCAAGTTAAGGGTTTTCCTGTTATGTTTTCTTTCCTGTAGCTGACCTCAGAACGTATGTTGGATTAAGACCCAGTTTACTTTATGCTGGTTATACTTATGACTGGCCCTAGTGTTTGGTATATTTTCAAAAACCTTTGAGAATTCCACCCAAACTTCCTGACTGAGGTAGACAAGTGATTGCTAGTTCTTCATACTGGAAGACCTGGCAGATCCTTCCCTGAGGCTTCTGCTTTCTAAAGAGGCTAAGTTTTTCATGCTTTCTTGGTGCATTTATTTTGCCCTATATGAGGCCTGCAGGATTTCAGATAAGACTGAACCAGATACTGGATTTTAGATGAGTGCAGTTGTGGCTTGATTTATGTAGCCTGAAGGACAACAGAAGAAATGACATTTTCTCAGTGATTTCAGACAGCTATATAAATACATGGGATTTTTTTTCAGGCACTGGTCAGCAAGCAAATGGTTATCTGCAGAGTCTTTTTTAACAAATTGAATGGATTTAAGTGGCTAGGATGCTGTTGTATATAATAATCCTACAAACATTCAGAATTTTCTCATGTATTGGCATTCTTTTTGAACAAAGGTCCACCTACAAAAAACCTAAATCCACATAAAATGCATCCTGTAGCTGACCTGTTGTAAATGGTATCTTTTCTGGTATTTAAACACTAAATAAATATTTGAATTTTCAGCCCCTGGGAACAGCTTCTTCCATTCAATTCTAAAAGTGTCTGGCTCAAAATCTTATATGAATAAGTGAAAACTGATTTGAAACTTACTAATTTGGATGAGCTTTTCTCCTCTTCCCATTCAAAAACAACTGGGGAGACCTTTTATAGTACTTAAGCAAAGGTATTTTAAAAATCTTTCACTGAGATGTGAGCAATGTCATATTGCATAAAACAGGGATACTTCTTATGCATAAAATAACACTTGTCACAAATTTACAAACTGTTATAAAAAATATTGTATATGGTTTGTTTAGAAAAACTTTAAAGGATCACCTGATATTTCATAGTGCTGAAAGATGATTAGGCACAGAGTTATATAGAAATGTAAATTCACAGAGGGGAAAATGTTTATGTACAAATCAACCTACCTGTTTTCTTTTTTTACTGGAAGTTTGTAGCCTCTAAGGTAATCATCTTTCCCATTCCTTGTCAGGAATCTACACCTTTGCTGTATCCTGACTAAGATTAATGTCTGTAAGGTAAGGTCTACTGTTTGAAGCACAATGGTAGGGTCTGGATATCAGTACTTCACAAAAATACTGATGCCTATGCTGTCAGATGTTCTTTTGTAAAGGCAATGAAATAATAGGTATTTAGGTCAATGCCTGGCATGCCAAGTTCCTGCCCTGTAAAATTTTACAATTGAGTTATGAAACTAAAAAAAATATATTTATACTGACACACAAAAAAATGTTTATTAAAGCAAATTTCCTGCTTTTGTACTCCAAAAAATTTTAATTGCAGTATCCTTCATTTTTTCCTTTCCCCCCCCATGATTCTAAGGTATTTTGTGCAGTAAAGGAGGTCAAATCCCTCAAATCCCTGTTAAAATATACTTTTTATTTTGAGGACAGAAAAAAGCCATGCCCCTTAAGTAACCTTTTATATTGATTGTATTGTTAGCAACCAGTGTGTTGGATAACATAATACAGATGCTTAGGACAGGTTTAGGAAGGCAAATAGGGAAAGAAAAAACAAACCCTGAAATGCTTCTAGTTTTAAGAGTATGTATTTAAGGGAATAGAGGTCATGCTTTGTGGAACCCCTCCACAAAAATATGAAACACCCTCAGATATCCATATATATAGAAGTGTTTGTATGTCAATACAAGCTGTGGTATATATTCTCTTTTTCATCCATTTATTTGAGTGGACAATATTCAAGTAACACCCTTCAGCTTTTTTTTTTTTTTTTTTTTTTAAGCAGCAAAATACAATATTTGCTAGCACACGTACAAGAAATGCCTTTATGTGCACAGAATTTATCAAGCTACTGTACTTTTAAAAACACGTAAATTCAATTTCCATGTTGGCAGAGACATTCACATAATCAGAGAATTTTAGGAGCTGGAAGGGACCTCTTGGAGATCATGTGGTCCAACTCTCCTGACAGGGCAGGTTTCTGTAGGCATGTTGCACAGCATGGCATCCAGGAGGGTTTTGAATTTCTCCAGAGATGCAGACTCCACAACCTCTCTGGACAGCTTGTTCCAGTGCTCTGCTGCAGCCAAAGTATATGGTTTGCTTAAAAAAGTCCTTTAACCCTTCTATGAACCTTTTTTTATATCCAAATCACAATATCAGCTGGTTCTGACTCATCCCTGATCTGTTTCAAGCTTAGCATGACAGCTTTTAATATTTCTTCTCAAGACCACATGTCTTGATGATTTTCTGGTCATTGTGAACAGCCTCATCATTCTGTCTGACCTTCAAGAATATATATATATCTATGTATCTATATATCTATATAGATATATATCCATCCACTTCAAATAAAAGTTAATTGGAATATTTGTGCCTCCCCCACTTTCAGGTGTGTGAAAACACTAAAAATTCAGTTTGGGGATGAGAGAGGACTGACTTTGCAAATATTCAGAAGGGAAAAAAAACCTTCAGCCCAGGTAGCCTACAGCCAAAAACCATAGATAGACCTGCAGGGCCCAGTTGTCTCCATTATCCTGTGATAAAATTCATCATGTTACTAACTGAGCTAGTATGGTTGTGAATATAGATGTTAGCTAGTCCTTCCCATAAGATCCTAATTACATTGGTTTATTGATTATTTTCCATGGTCTAAAATTATTCCTAGTAGAGGATGCATCTCAAATATTTATTTATTTTAAAAAACATTTTACTTAAAGCAACATAACTGTTTCTGAGTCTTCTGTTGTGTACAAGTTGTTTGACAGGGGGATTTGTTTTTGGGGTTTTTTGGTTTTTTTTTTAACCCTAGCAAACCTAACCTAAAATATTTTCATTTGGAAGTTCAAGTGTTTCTATTTATGGACTTGAGATGTAATAGGAAAGTGGAGGCAGAGGAGGAGGACTGGATGTGTAGGAAAGAAAAAGAGTTGAGCAGTCAGGCAGCCTGATTCTGTGATTAAGTGAATGTCTCTGCAGACATGAAAATTGAATTTATGTGTTTTTAAAAGTACAGTAGCTTGCTAAATTCTGTGCACATAAAGGCATTTCTTGTACATGTGCTGGCAAATATTGTATTTTGCTGAAAAAAAAAAAAAGAAAAAAAAGAAAAGCTGAAGAGTGTTACTTGAATATTGTCCACTCAAATAATAGGAGGTAGGGTCAGAGCAGGAAGAGCAAGAGGCCAAGGCAATGAGGTACAGGAGACTGGTGTTGGGTCTTGAGAGGCCCCTGCCACCACGGGTTTCTTGCCAATAATCACCCATGAAAGGAGTGGCAAAGTGTGTTTCTCATTGTCCTCTAGAACTGATTCATGGGGAGGATGTCTGTCAAGGAACAGAAGAATTTAGTGGAGAAGTGTAGAGAAACAAGACATCTAGGTGCCTCGAGTTGCCAAAGAGTGGGTGTGAGTCCACCTGTGCCTGGTTAGGACAGGCCCCTATTGGGCGTGAGTAAGACCAAGGGGCCAATAAAGGTGGGACACACACCCACAGTGCCAGCTCACTCTTGTGCAAGGCAATGGAGGGGCCAGCAGCTCATTGAGCCTCAGGAGCAAGAAAGGCTCTTCTCGCTACAGAGAAGTGGGGATGCATGCACACACATGTGTCATCTCAAAAGGCAGAGACGAAGCTCCAGGTAATACTCGGGGGAAAAAAAAAAAAAAAAAAAAAGGCTGAGACTGAATGTGCAGCCCTATTCAAGTCTCTTGGCACATATAGGTTCTTTAAACACAAGGTCAGAGTAATTTGTGTTGGAAAAGACTAACTTAGCACACTGCCAAGTCTACCACTAAACCATGCCCCTAACCACCACATCTACGCATCTTTTAAATATCCCTAGAGATGGGGGATGCACCATTTTCCTGTGCAGCCTGTCCCAGTGCTTAATAACCCTTTTGATGAGCATTTTTTCCTAATATCCAATCTAAACCTCATATGCTGTTTTTTTCTATAGTTGTCTTCCATAATCAAAAGATAAGGCAGACCAACATATCCTAAAAATTATTCTGGGCTCTACTGTGAAAAAAGGCTGCTGCATATGACGAATTTGTTTTTGTGGTTACAAACAGTGATGTAAATTCTACCTTTGCCATTGAGTTCTTATGTGGACGTCACTAAGTAATTTGGAAATAGTCACAAAGGGGGAACTGATGGTGTGGGTTCACATGGGTGCACCAATTTGCCTGTGCCTTTTTCTGTAGAAGTGCCTAATGTTCACAAATGTTGACCTTCTGGTTTAAGCACAGAAAGCTACAAAGAAAGTGCTTTATAATATTTTTTTTTTTTTTTCCCCTGAAAAATTAAGTCTGCAGGGGTCTCGAGATTCTCACCGGTGGGTGCCCATAGCTTGTGTTTTTATACTTTCCCAAAGCGTAGAATGGGGAAATACCTTCTTTGAGAGGCTGAGGCAGACCCATCCCTTTCACGACTGTCTCTCTCCTCGCCCCTCTCCGCTGCCTTTTCTCCTCTCTCCCGTTGTCCCTCTCCCCTGGCGCAGCAGCCGCGGAGGCTCCGGTCCCTCCCGCCGGTCCCTCCCGGCAGCGCTGCCCGCGGCAGGCGGGAGGTGGCACCCGTGCTACAGCTAAAGGGCTACGGCCAAAAAACGAGGAGAAGGGAGCGGGTTTGCGGAGTGCCTTCCACGGGGGTTCCAGGAGCAGGTGCTGCGGTGATCCCTGCAAGCTGGCGACATAGGAAACAAATGTGCGCTGAAACTCTTTAATGCCTTTGAACGCTGTCGATTTCTTTGCGTATTTTCGGGTACTGCAACCTTGTAAAATCCAAATCGGTCAGATGTTTAGGCTTTTACTGTGCGTGGAAACGTGTTTGCATAAACCAAAGGACTTTGTTGTACAGCTGCGACTCCTTTAATCTGGTTTTTGGTTTTTTTTTTTGTTTTTTTTACTGCACGGAACAAGCGCTCCCACCTGCTTTCGTTCACCGAGATACAAGGTACAAACTACAAAGTCATGAACAAACTACAGCTTTATGGAGGCTTGTGGGATAAGTTGAAGTAGTCACTTTATTTTGAAGTTCACTTTGTGTGTTCTAAGTAGCATCATCTATGACCGCAGAGAACAGCAGTGTCTAATTAAGCACTCGCAGGACAATATAGACTCAAGATAGGAGCCAAGAGGGGTGAAGGCTTCTTTTCTCTCCTGCCTCAAGTGTCTGATGTATTACAGTGTTCAAAGCCTTTCAGTATGCTTATATTGTATTCACACATATGCAATGTATTTGAAACATTCCTACCGAGGAGATTGTGGTAAAAACTGTAACGTGCAGCTTGCTGGGTTTCATTGTAAAGTAATATAATCTCCACATGTGAGAGGGCCAATGCAATATTTTATTTTTTGCTTACCCCAGGGAATGAGATATTAAATTTATCAGCTGAAGTATTTGAATGAGAACTCATAAATATTTTTGGAGGCGCATCAGTGGCATAGATAGGGAGGGAGAAGACATGCAGCACTGGGTGAAGAGGAAGTAGTTCGTGCTTTTCATCCTCTTCTGTCACATAACAGCTATGCCTTGCCCTTTAGGTGGGGTACTGGTAAATTTTCTCAGTGACTGAAAACAAGTTATAAATTGGGGAGCATTTCTTAGTCACTGATTTTTATTGATAATTATTAACTCTATAGTACATGGACTTCAGATGTTTTTTTCATTGGATACAGAGCCCCAGACACCTTGGGGGAGAGGAGAGGGCTCCCCAAAAGAGAGGAACCATTTTGAACACTTTTCAGATGCACAGGAGGGGCTATTAATGTGCTGTGGTTGTACTTGTTGGCATGGTACTGCCAAATCTAGAAGGATTCTGTGTTAAAGTAGTTATAAATCTTCAAGGACTTAATCAAGTATCTCTGCATGGCATAATCCTGTGCTGTTGTGTGATCTAGACTCTTGTCTGGAGTTAATTTGGGTGTCTCAGAAACAACTTTGTGGTGCTTTAGAATAATCCACGCCATGTTGAGTGAGCAGTTCTTTGTCATCCTTGGCTCAGTGTTCTGCTGCAGTTCAAATTGCCCAGATCAGGAAGGGTACTAAGAACCTCACCAAAGATGACATTATGCCACTGTAGAAAAACTTATTGTCTCCACATCATGAGTACTGCATGCTGTTGGTGTTCACATCTCAGCAAGAGCATAGGTTTTTTTTCTCTAAAAAAAAAAAAAAAAAAAAAAAAAAAGTCATGGAAAAGGACATCTAAAACTGAAGGGGAAGTAATAGCAGGCTTACAGTCTCACTTCAGTTTGGAGGGAAGGATGAGCAGATGTGAAGCTGATTTACAAAATCAAGAAGGCAGTGCAGAAGATGAGTGGTAAACTTGTTTACCAAAACCTACAACAGTAGATCTGGGAACATGCATTGAAACTGGTAAGATGTAATTTTAAACAGGTTTTTAAAAGTGCCTTTCTTCAAAATGTGATAAACTTCTGCTCTTGCCGTTGCAAGAAAGTGTGGAGGTTCACATAGGAGGTTCAAAATGGATTAGACAAATTAATGGATAAAAGATGCAAACCAGATACTATTGGGAATAGGCAACGATGTTCTCTTTGACATCTGAAATCTAATAGCAGAATAGGACCTCAGATAGTGTCTTGTTTCACATGCTCTCCCTCAGTAGCTTCTGCAACAGCCACTGTGAGAGACAAAATACTGGGCAATGGGCAGTAGTCCCACTCTGTGAGGCATTTCTGATAAGAAAAGATACAAAGGACATGCTCCCAGCAGTGCTAAAAGAGCCCAAATGGATGCTTAAAACCTCTGGTTTACCAGTCGCAGCTATAAAAAGGTAATAAAGGAATTGTTAGCACTTGCAGAGAAAGCAAGCAAAGAGGAAGTGGCTATTTCAATCCTTTGGAAGTAAAGGAGATAGACTTTCTCAGCAATCTGCTCTATTAGCAACCAGATAAAAACTGAAAGCTGTCAGAGACAGAAGGTAGCTCAGAGTGGCAGACTGTAGAAGTGAAAGAGGCAAAAAACCATTTTTCTATCATTCAAGCTGAGAATATTAGAATTGTGAGCATCCTTCATCCAAGTAGCTTTTTATGTACTCATAGGCAATTTTATTTAAAAGTTCGTGTGGTTTTTTTCCCTTTAAATTTGCTCTAGTTTTGCAGTGGGCATACCTTCTGGGCCTTTGTCACCTGGAGAGTTGTAGTGCTGTGATGCACTTCACTTGGAACTCCATACTGAGCCAGCTCAGAAACTGAGGTCAGTCTAGGACTGAATTTGGCACACAGCATCTATTGCCCTGCAAGTAAATTGCCTTTTGTGCACCAGGGTGGGCTGTTTCCAAAAGGAGTGGAAAGTTGGGGGTTTTTTTCATAGAGGCTTTAATGACCCAGACATGCCCAGGTTAAACACCAGCTCTTCTCTCTCCATGATATTTCATCCAGCAGGAAAGGTGAACCAACACTTTTTTAGTATAATATTGAGGGAGCTCTTGGCACTTGAGAAGATATTTTTCCCTTTGATCTAAAATACCCCATGTGCTCTTCCTTCTCTGGCACATTGCAAAGTTCACCAGTTCTCTTAAATTTTTCTGAGAGGAACAGAATTGTGAAGGTGGTGAAAGGATGAGTGGGGGCAAGGATTTATTTGTTTTTTTCTTTCTCCTAGCTGTTGTTGGCCTGAGATCTGAGGAGTGAAGCTAAATTTGTAATTTGTAGGGACTGCATTTTAAAATATTTGCCAGTTGCTTCAGATAATAAAATAAGGATTTTTTTGTCCAGCAAAGAAATGAAAATAAATAAACACGGAGCTTTTTAACCTAATTTACGATCTGCAAATGTGATTCCTCCTCAACCTGCATAATTAACTCTCTTCAGCTAAGGGTGACCATTTGGATTACATCTTCTGTCAGTAAAAAGGTAAGAAAACTTTTTTTTTTTCCATAAGAGAAAGGAAATCCAACAATATCAGGTGACAGTAGTGTAGATTGTTTTGTCATTTGTACCAGGATTTTAACCATATTACAGCCAATATATAAATTACAGTAACTCACCTCACCTTTAACGTAACTGTCAGGTTTAGTTCAATGGAAATTGCCCTTACTCATACCCATTTTAAATGCCATAGAGATGGAAACCTTTTTTTGTATGGGCATGATACTACATCGTCCAACAGGTGCTGGTTATGGTGTAGCTTTGTTTTTCAACCATGTGTATGTATCAAGAGGGATTAGAAAGATTTACGTAAAATGCTTCATTCAGTCAACATTTTTGAAGCCCAGTTTTCTTCTTTTAGAAATATTTTGTGCCTTAAGCACTTATAGGAGATAGCTGATTACCAAAGGAAAAGGTGCAGCAGCTCTGTGTTAAGGTTTCTGTTCAAACTTACTATCCCAGCCTCAGAAATGTGTTTTCACTAACCTGTGAGTGTGATAAGCTGAAGGAGAGGGTGCACAGTTTAGGCATTTGGCAGCTCTCCCACTGGTGCTGCTGGGCTGGGGCAGTGGTGGAGGTTCATGAAGTAAGGTGTTCTTTCAAGTCTATCATGTCTCAGCTACTTTACAATCTCCGGAGGATCCTAGGCAGAGTTTCTATGAGCTGTGCCTTGGTGTTCACCAGATAGTACCTGTGCTGCAGATGTTTTAGGCTGATCACCTGAAGCTTGTGATAACTACAACACGTGCAGTATGGTTTGGATGATCTCAATAGTACAACTAGTGTCTTATTTCTGAGGCATTTTTGCTGCATGAAGCAATAAATCCAATTCTGTCATCATTAGGCAGGTGTTTATATGTACTGCAAGACTTTAATCTCTCTCCAGGGAGCTAAATACTTCAGGGGCCCATTCTACTTGGCGTTTGCTTTGCTTCTCTGGCATATTCCTGTTTCTTTCTATGCCAGAAAAGCAAGCAGAATTTTATGGTTAGAACACAAGTCTTGGAATTTACCAGCTTTGCCAGTGATGACTGTGAAACATAGAGAAAATCTGTCCCTCAGTTCACCAGCAGCAAAGAGTGAGGGTAGCGTGGCTTTTTATTTCTGCTTTGTATCTAATCTACTTAGCTTGGAATCTCTATGACATAGATTGAATTGTGTTAGATGAATGTATCATGGATCCCAATGTCTGTACACAAAGTCACAGTCTACTGGTAAAAATGGAGCAGAAGTTTAATCTACAGAATATTTGGTAAAGAGTCCCCCCCAAATGTAAATGGGTTGCCATCATCCGGTACTTTGATAGCCATATGATGGGCCAACAAGAGATTATGGTTGATACATGACTACTGTAATATTTGGGGTTGGGAGAGTGTCAGTGTATACCAACTGAGTGGGCTGATTTATAGCTGGGTTGTGACTTAATTTCATTCAGTCTCATGCATGTGATGTGTCCCTGATTCCTGTAGGGAGTCCCAGTGGTCCCTCACATTCTCTGAGGGTCCCCTCGTGCTCTCTGAGGGATGGGCTGTTTTTGGCTGCAGCAGTTCCCAGGTCTGAAAGCTGTCTGCACCATCTGAATAGCCTCGAAAAGCTGGAGTCTGTTCACTGACAGCTGTTAGATAGACATTAGTGACAGTTTTCACCAATTAGTGACACTTTTTCACTGAACCCAAGTGAAAATTACAATTCTAGATCAGTGCTGAGGCCTGGGTGATACAAGGAAGATGCAGTTCTAACCCCACCTGATGGGAAGAAGGAGGAGGAAAGAGCTGAATGTATTTGGCTGCACAGCCAGTGCTTCTTTCAGGTGACACCACCTTCTAGTTGTGTTTGGCAATGCCAGCTGCAAATTGCTCAGTAATTCTGGTAGTTTTAACCATGTCAGAGATCTACCCTGGTGTCTGAGTTACCCAGTGTTAATTTTATGCTTCCTAAGTAATTTCATGTGAACTATTTAGTTTGTCAGTCCTGAGGTAAAGAAATTATTAGTAGCTGTGTTACAAGTAGTGATGCTGTCAGTATAACTCGGAACACTCCTGATTCAGCTATGGCAGAGATGCTCTGGCTCTCTCATCAGATGAAACTAAACCTTCAAAATTAAATACCAAAACCCATCTCTATGGCCTTTTCTCCCACCTGCCTATAGTATGGAAGCTATCTCACATCTCTGTGTTTTGGCAGAGCACAGGGTGGGTTCTGTACCCCCTTTTATGTCTTTACAAACAGGTAACTACTGAGAGCACTTGTGTACACAGGAACAGTCCCTGAGTGCAGCCCCATGAAATCAATTGCAGGGCTGTATCTGCCCATGGAGCAGGAAATCACTCAGCTGACAGTATTGTAAAACATTACATAGTTATTAAATGGTTTTCCAGTACTTTTTCAGTACCCAGCAGAAAACATTATCATAACTGATATACACTAGTTTTCTCTTGTTTATGTGTGTGTGTATAGAGTGATTTCCATTAAAGTGCCATTACATTTACAAAAGGGATTCTGTAAAAATGACCTGGTGGTCTTCCAAGTTTATTCTTTTAATGGTTCCAGATCAAATTTGCCTACTTTAAACAACATTTTTAAAAGTTGACAGTGTTGCAGATCCCACCTGAAACGAAGTTGTACTATTTCTGCTTTGCATTTGTAATGAGGATGATTTAATTATTTAGCTGTCAGTATTATTAATGATGTGCAAGAGAGAATAGTCTGTCCCCCCTCAATCTTTCTCCCTTTCCATCTGCCCCTCTCAGAAGTAATTGTACTTGTACAGTGTTAACAGAGGAAAAACCTGTGTTGGTTAGTTGAGTGAGGAGGTGTATCTGGATGTCAAAGACAATGTTTGGTGGGAAGGTGCCATACTGAAGGTTTTCTGATCATTGTGATATTTTAAGGCTAATGAGAATTTAGTATACATGTTGAGTGAAAGGATTTAGGCATCTTGAATCACTGAGAAACTGGCTTCGTTGGTGGTTGTCTTCTGTTTCCTTCCACCCTGGCTCCGGAAAACTTCTGTAAGAGCAACCTGCAGCCCTAAATCCCACGGCAGATTTTTGTGTGTTACTGTTGGACATTGCCCAGGATCCATCAGAAGGCTGCTTCAGCACACGTCATGGCTGCATTGCTTCAGTCCCCTTCGGTTCCCCATCAATGCTGGAATCATTTGCTGGCCATTGAACAGCTTCCCCAGAAGTAATAGGTCTGTCTGCATTGCAGCATTTTGCATATACAGCTTTGTCAGCTACGAGCATGGGAAGGGAAGAAAAGAAACATACCACTAATTAAATCGTTGGTTCTGGTAAATGTTCTTATACCAGCAAAAGGCTCTATTGAGAGGTATAACATGTAATTTGGGTAACTGGTATAAACACTGCTAGCAAAAATCTCTTGCTAGTATACACCAAATCTCCACTTCAAGAGTTTGTTATGAAAGCTATGGATGCAAAGATCCTGTACTACAGGTTGGCCCTGGCCACAGTGTGAAGGAACCATTATGTTGAAAGTTTAGTTATATTTTTTCTTGTTTAGAGAAGAGTCTTCAACAGCATGGAATTGGGATTAAAGGGCCAAATGTATCCCAATATCTCCTAACACTTTAAAGGTAGGTTGACCTTTAGAGTAGATGTTTTGCAAATGTCTCTCCCTGAATGCTTCTCATCACCTGCAGAACTTCCAGACAATGATACAGAGCATTCAGGCTCCATCAGAAGAGCTTTCACTGATTCTTCAGGCAGTCTTGCCCTCTAGTTTCATCCCCTAATTTTTCTGACTGGAGATGGTGTGAGTATCTCCTCTCTCTCTCAGTATATGAGAGTGCCCGTGGCTGAACAGAGCAAATATCTGAGAGCAGTGGTGGGTCTTCCAAGGCTGGTGTGGAGGTGCTGGGCAAGCAGCAGCTCTGTGAATTCACTGGTGGGAAAAGGAAGAAGTGTGGCTGCAGTCTGTCCTCTGACCTTGTCTGTGGGCTGCTATGACCCATCTTGGTGATTTTCATGCCAGTGTTGCTAAATGTTTGATGCAAAAGGTGAAATGTGGGAATCTGGTACAGGGAACGTTCCAGATAATAACCTTCCCTTCCACAGAGCACACTGGGCAGAGCTGAATAGCAGGACATCAGACTTAATGGTCCTAGTCTTCTGTCAGGCAGGGATGGCCGTTTCCAGTGGTTTCTGTAAGTAGAAAAATTCAGATCAGAAATATTTCCCTTCCATCCAACCTAGAACATCTGGACTTTGCTGAAGTCATTAGGGCAGTTATTTCACTGTGAGCTAAATGGCAATTAGCAGAGTGAGGCCACACTAGAAACAGGATACATGTATCATGGCTGAAATTTTTAAATCCCGTGGTGATCCAAACAACCTGGGACTTAAGTGCAGAAGAATGAAAGCTCCTGTTCACACAGGTTTCATAGCTTTACTTGCAGACAAGAGGGAAACGTGTCTTGACATAAGCTTCATTTTGAGGGGAGTGCATGGGTGGGTTGCCCCATCTATTAGTTATAATCAAATTAAAGGAAAATGTTCTTACATATTTTAAACAATCCCTAGCAATGCCACTGCTATCACTATTAGTGTCTGGAAATTAAAAAAAAATAATAAGAGGAAAACCAGAGTTTTCACTGTTTATCTGGTTTTGTGTGTGTCTGCTTAACTTGGTTTAGACTATGAAATTGCTAGACTTGTCTGGTTCACTTTCCTTGCTGAGCAGTGCAGTGTTCTGGTTTTCATATCCTATAAAAGTAGCGATGCCACAAAATTACAAGGGAAATGCTTCGGTCCCTCATTATAGATATAATTAAATCCAACTAAGGTTTTTCATTGCCTGAGATGAGGAATCTTAAATAAAATAAACAAGCCACTCAGGTGGTAACATAAGGATAATTTTTAACACCATATTATCAGACCATTGATGAGAATTTTCAATTATATTAACTTAAACCTTTTCTTTAATAAAACATACAGTCATTATCAGCTGGTATAATGCCTTTAAGCAGCTATACTGAACAGGACCATAATCCTGTTGAGCTGCAGTAATGGCATGAACCACATAAAGCAAAATGCAAGTGGTTTATCAATGTCAACAAAATCCCAGATGGAATTACAGTCTTACATGCACCGTTTAGTTGTATGCTATTCATTATAACATATGACAAAAATTATGCTTCTATTAAAAATGCACAGATGAGAATACGTGTTGCTGAAGGGGGCTTGCTTAAATAGCAGAAGGCATCTATGACTGCAAAACAGAGGCATTTTCAGTGCAGTACTTTTCCAGGAATTCTTGCAGGATGAGCAGAAGTTGGATTCAAGCTCTGAAAGCACTATGGTGCTTCAGGCTCAGTAGAATATTTCTGGTTTTGTCTCTCATCTGCAATTTTCTTGTGTTGCCTGCCTCTGGGGAAATCTGGCTATCTCTGGAGAAATCCTGATTTGGAGCTGAGGATCTTTGGGAAATAAATCTCTAGGTGTTGGCCAGGGAAGTCCTTTGGGAACTGTCAGGACTTCATAACAGAGCAGAGGAACTTCTAGGATCACTATTTTGTAAAATTTCAAAACAATTTGAACACCCCAGATTCCAAAGTTTCATGTACTGTCTGAGAAGTCCTGCTTGTCGTCTTTTCAGAAAAGACCCCAGTGTAAAGAAAATAATTTTCCCAGCTTGAAATGAAATTATGACTGGAAAACAGCACAGTGAGAAAACCATGCAGCTAAACTGTACCAAGTAGAAGTATTTTATGTGTTGAAACTAGGTTGGGAACAACCAAAGTATTTCAAGGGATCTTCAGTGTTTCAAACACCACAAGGTTCACCCATCTGTAGTTGAACTACTTAGAATTTCCAGTATTTACAGGCGTAAAAATCTGCACAGGCAGAGAGGAGAGGTAAAAGCAGAAGAGGCTGAACCTGGGGGAAGTGGTTTGCGATCCCTCAGGACCCCTAGGAGAGATGTCAGCTCTAGGGATGACTAGAAGAGTTCATCAGTCTGCTCCAGGGAAGCAATAAGATGGGCTCCACCGTGAGATCAGGGTGATTTTGTGCATTTAATTACCCAGTGCAATATCAGAAATAGGATGACAGCATTGTAGGATAGTGCTTTTTCTGTCTCTCTGTAGTAATTATTTAATTACTACAAATTAAATTCGCAAATTCGCAGACGACACTAAGCTGGGGGGAAGTGTCGATCAACTGGAAGGCAGGAGGGCTCTGCAGAGGGACCTGGACAGACTGGAGAATTGGGCTGATTCCAATGGGATGAGGTTTAACACGGCCAAGTGCCGGGTCCTGCACTTTGGCCACAACAACCCCATGCAGCGCTACAGGCTGGGGACAGAGTGGCTGGAGAGCAGCCAGGCAGAAAGGGACCTGGGAGTCTGGATTGACAGGAAGCTGAACATGAGCCAGCAGTGTGCCCAGGTGGCCAAGAAGGCCAATGGCATCCTGGCCTGTATCAGGAACAGCATGGCCAGCAGGTCCAAGGAAGTGATTCTGCCCCTGTACTCAGCGCTGGTGAGGCCACACCTCGAGTCCTGTGTCCAGTTCTGGGCCCCTCAGTTCAGGAAGGATATCGAGGTCCTGGAGCAGGTCCAAAGGAGGGCAACCAGGCTGGTGAAGGGTCTCGAGCACAGACCCTATGAGGAGAGGCTGAGAGAGCTGGGGCTGTTCAGCCTGGAGAAGAGGAGGCTCAGGGGAGACCTCATCGCTGTCTACAACTCCCTGAAAGGAGGTTGTAGCCAGGTGGGGGTTGGTCTCTTTTGCCAGATGACTTTCAACAAGACAAGAGGGCATGGTCTTAAGTTGTGCCAGGGGAAGTTTAGGTTAGATATTAGAAAGAATTTCTTTACGGAGAGGGTGATCAGGCACTGGAATGGGCTGCCCAGGGAAGTAGTGGATTCTCCGTCCCTGGAGCTATTTAAAAAGAGACTGGATGTGGCACTCAGTGCCATGGTCTAGCAACCGCAACGGTGGTTCAAGGGTTGGACTTGATGATCTCTGAGGTCCCTTCCAACCCAGCCAGTTCTATGATTCTATGATTCTATGATTCTATGATTCTATGATTCTATGATTCTATGAATTATCTAATCTTAGACAATTTAGGCTTATGCCTTCATGAAGCTGGTTTCTTCAGGCATGTGTTATTCAGGAATAACAATGAGAGAAAGAAACAGGGTATGTACGTAGGCTAAAGAAGGAAAACACTCTTTTAAATTCCATGCTGCAGTAAGGGTATGTTCCGTGCAGATTTCTGTGGTATAGGCTGCAAAGCTTGGTGTGGAAGTCATGTGTATGGGGAAGTAAATTCTGTCCCCACAGCCACATGACAGATGTGCCTCTCCAGTGACCACAAAGGCAAGCAGATGCTGTCATCATCAAGGGAAGTTCCTTTGAATTTCTAACCCAACATCAGTCTTGTCATCTGCTATTTTTCCAAGCTGGACATGCCTGGAGGTGTCTTTCAAACATGCTGAACCTGGCTGAGTGGAAGGGAAGCAGGGCATGCCTTGTGTTGAATGATTGGTTGTGGTAGCTGGGCAATATCAAGTGTATGTGAGGTACAAGCTCCAATTGCTTCTAAATGGGCAGCATGGAAATTAGGTTCATTTGAAAGACTGCAAGAGGTTTTAAGGGCAAAGACTAGGAACTCAGCTTGATCTAGGCAGAGGTATTTTCTTCAGGTTAATGCTAGGTTTTCTTTATTTTAGTAAAGCAGATTTCATCCCAGTGTCTCCTCAGACCTAGTCCCTTAGATTTTTTTTTTATGAATTTTTCTGATATATCAAATCTAAATTTAAAACGTTCTTTTAGGAAAAGAAAATGGATTTAAAATAAGAGTTTTCCTGTAGGGTTTATATTTTGCATTTTTCATTGTAATTTATATTTTATCATTTCACAACATGTCAGTAGAAATATGTTTCAGGAAACTAGAAATACCATCATAAGGTGTAATAAATGCAATATTTCACATTCTGTTTCTAAGATCATACTGAATGAAGTACCAAATCCATAGCAAATGTCTCCTTTTCATCTTCTAGTGACACCACTTGATACCTTTCCATAACAGGCATACTCATGGCTATCAGGAAAAAGTGCAAAAATATAAAACCACAAGTGAAATTTAAAATGAAATCTCAATTTGCAGAATAAAATTAACTCTTTGTCAAGGTATTTTTTTTCAAGGTATTTTTCAAATGTCAGGAGAGAAGTCCATTTTTAGAGAAATAATTAAGAATTCAATTAGAGAGAGAAAAAAAGAGAACTTTATATACTTTCTGCAAACATGGCTTCGCTATTCTCAGCTTTTTCAAAAGGGGATTAAAAGCAAGAATAGAACCAGCCATGACTCAAAAAAACCCTACACCACACTCTGATCCCTTCCCAAATCTCTTGCTGCCATTCCTATCTGCCTGCGGTTGGGTGGTGGGTAATTCTTTAGAGAGCTAGAAGTAGCAGGTGAGAGGGTTAAATAAGCTTCTTAAACAATTTCCATCCTGCCACTGCCCTGTGTTAAAATCCCTGAATTACTCACCAGCAGAACTGTTTATTTCATTATTAAAATGAGGCTGCAGGGCTCTCCCTTCTCCCACCCACACATGATGTTCATGGAAGGAGAACTATTCCCACATGATTACAAGGTCTACTATTAAGTGTGAACTTCATATTTAATTGTAATTGCTAGCAAAATATAATTTAACAGCAAAGTATGCTGAATTTGTAACAAAGTACCCCTTTTATTTGAGCAGGAACATGGATGCTGCCCAAATGTATCCGCATGGTTCCAATTAAGTGGAGGAATGTTTAATGTAAAACTCTACTTGATGAAAATAACTGAAGTTTCTGACAAACCAATAAATTGGAGTCTAGAAAGCTCTGCATATACAGTATAGTTGGGGGGTGGGGCAACACCCACTGGGTCATCAATTTTGGTGCAGTCTTCCTCTTTGTTTACATTAAAATAATACTATGTAGGTAATTCAATTTCTCCTCTGCTGTAAACATAGAGATGAATGCTGGATACAGATCTGGCTGAGGATAGAGGGGGAGCCTGGCCTGACTTCTTAGCCCCTGCACAATTTCCAGGCTGAAATTTTGAGAAACTTTAAACCCAGGGTTACTTTTTCTTTGTCACCCTCTTCTTCTTCTTCTCAATCTTCTTCATCATCTTCTTCTTCTCTCTGGGGGTTAGCACATCAGCAGTTGTCAAAAGCTCCCATGAAATATCTCCTCAGAAGATAAGTTCATTTGTTGATGGATATCAGAGCACGACAAACTCCCAAGAGGAGCTACCAAGGATGCTGAGGGACTTGCAGCCAGTGAAGGCTGCTCCTCTCAGGCCATGTTGTTACCTGCAGGTCCCACCTCAAGGTTATGGTTAAGCTCAAGGTAATGCTGGAATCAAATTCTCATCTTGGATACAGCTATATGAAACTGGATGTGATCCACCTGCAGAGTTCAGAGCATAGCCCACTACTTAATGCAGGTTTTGGGTTGTTTTGTTCTGTTTTGGTTTGGTTTTTTTCAGTAGAATTGATGAATTATAAACCTAAAACTGTGGTGGTCAATCAGTAGCATACATTAAGGAGGAAACTGTGATGGTTTATCAGTCTTGATGTGTATGAAACATACAGTCCTTCTTGGGTATCTGCCTTCAGGAAGAGGAAAGGGTCAGGTCTATAAAGGTGCAAATCTCTGGAGAACTGGAGCTGAGGGGTTCTGGCTGTGTCCTTGCAATGAGAGCTGCTGTGTGTGGTAAATGAAATAATCCTCAGCTCTTTGGTAATCACAAATACATATTCCTCAGGAAGCAGAGAAGACAGGCTAGGTGGACTGAGTGCAAAATAAGAGCAATAGATTTTTACCTTTTCACTGCTGCTGTTGCCATGCTGTTCCTCACTCTTCTCCCCAGCCACATCTGTGGGCAGCACAGAGCTGGTTACATGCCCCAAGAGTTTCAGTAGTAACCAGACCAGAGACCAGCTCTTGGATGCCTCGGCTGAGCTCATTGCACCCTAATAATGCGAGAGGAAAGCATGCTGGGAAATCACCTGCGCTGGTGTGGGTCTCCTTATCCTCATCTGATCCACCCATCTGTGGTCTAATCCTTTTTTCATTGAAAAATTCATTTTACACACTCATTTTCCTCTCGCTCTGTATCGCCAGCTGAGGTGGTGAGCTCCTCAGCCGAGTTTTTCCATACCTGCCAGGATAGAGCCTGATCATAAAAACTAATCTAAGATAACAAAAAAAGTGCTGTAATTCTGCTCAGAGTTTGTGTTTTGGGCTGTTTCTCTAAATTCAGAAGGCATCTTTTCCTACTCAGGCGTTTTGCTAAAGGCATTAATGCAAGGACTGTTTTGTTTCTGCAGCTCCCCCTTCCTTCTCCTCCCCACCTCAACAAACAGCTTTGTAAGCCAAAAGAAAAGCTGACTAATTGTTTTACCCTTTCGTATTTACCCAGGAGAGATCTGTTTACATCTGAAATGGAATGGACCAGGTTACTCTTGCCCTTCCAAGGCCAGTTTAAGAGCAGACTTTTAAACTTTTTAAGTACCTATGTTTGCTAGAAATATTTAGCTTCTTAGCCCCATGACCAAAGCAAATCATTCACTTGAGCAGAATAGGATGGTCTTTTATTTCCCATTATGGGAAATACAATCCGTGCAATCCTGAGAGCATCGTTTGGTAGCTGACATTTGAGGGTCAGTTCAAAGTTATTGCTAGCTGTCTCCTGCTCTTGCCTTCCATTTTATGGCTGGTATCATGATGGGAGTCTGCTACAGTCAGCATTTAAGTGTCATTTTAAAGGGTAAAAATGTTATTTTGGCCATATTTTTTTGTAACTTTAAAAATACAGAATGCTCTTTCTCAGGTAATTTTGAAATATGGTGACAGAAATATGAGCTGTATAATCAGCAGTGACTCAAAGAAACTAATATGTATATAAAACCATCAGGATATATTGTTCTATTTTCCCAGAAGCTTAATAATGAATAACCATAAACCTGGCATGCTTATATTAATCTCTGTAGGATATTACAGTTTGCACTCAAGACCTGAAATATTTTTTCAGTGACAGCAGCAGTCAGTTTGTACTTATTCCATTTCTTCTGTGCTAGACAGGTCAGTACCCAAGCCATGTGTTATTTCCTTGCTGCACACAGTCACCTAGAAGATAATGCAGAGAGAACAGACCAGAGTTATATTTTCTGCTTTTTAAAGTACCATCGTCAATAAGTTCTGTTTACATAAGATATTTCTACACTGTGGAAGACATTTTTTGTTGATATACCAGAACATTAAGTTGGTACTTTAGGAACGGTCTGAATTTTTTGTTTTACCTTTATCTCAGAGTATAAACTTGCTCATAAAATTAGTCAAAAAATATAACCAGAAACAAGTTGAAACTTCAGCATTTAGTCTTAGGCACGTCAATAAAGATACTGGAAGGGAATGGTTATGTTTGGGGCTTGTATTTAGTTCCCTGTGGGTGCTCATGGTGGGTACCTGATCAAGCAAAGCCTGCTGGCTGCAGGAGCCATCCGTTGGCAGTGGGGAGCTGCAAGGGCAGAAGTTACTGTGAGACTGTGCAGTTCTTCCCTTGCAACAGTCCCTAAGCTACAGACTTGGGAACTTTTTGCCCTAGCAAAGCCAACAGTGTCATCAGCATCTTTTCCCCCCACTAAGGTAACAATGAGCTGGAAAGAAGTCTGCATTATGAGCATTACCTTAGTGACACAGACATGCAGCTTGCTCTGCAGCTAAGTGTGTATTTTAACATCCTTTTTACTTCCTTATACTGAAGATTAAACACCTCTTTTGTACTTTTTAAAAGGTTTTACCTAACTCTTTCATGTCCATACACACCCCAAAGCAAATCCTGCTCTGCCACCTGTGTGGCAGCTCCCCAGCACAGCTCTGGTCCTGGAGGCATGTGTGGTATTCATGGCCCCTGTGCAGCTGCAGGCCAGCCGAGGGCTGATGTGAGCTGAAGTGAATTTAGTGCTTAAAATGTCAGTAAGTTTTGGGCTCTTAAAAATGATGGACTAATACTCTATTGTTTGCAGCTGGGACAAAATAAGTTTCCCCACGCGGCTTTGCCAGGCTTGTTCAGACTTGGACTATATTCCTTCTGCCAGAGAGACTATGAACCAAACTTAACAAAGTAGTAAAGAATATCCTGTAGGGAGTAATCTTGCCTTGGGATGACAGTGAACAAAACAACATAATAAATCTTCCCCACTTTTAAAAAAAAACTTATTTATTTATATATATATATATATATATATTAATATCATTCCCTTTTCTCTAAAGCAGATACCAGCTGGACAGGCAGGGAATTTTGTGTCCTGCAGACCAGAAGGATGTCAGGCTTGTGGTCTTGGTTTCTTCCCAGTGAAAAGCCACGGCAGCTCCAGGGCAGAAGCACAGGGGACAGTTTAGTTTTGTCATATATATGGCCCTTGGCATACAGATGCTCTGCTGGGCATTTCCATTGCCACGACAAGCAGGCAGTGTTTTGTGCTTACCAAGGTTTCCAAATGTCTGGAGTATTGGAACAGGAGAAACTGTATCTTTCTAGAGCTTATTTTTATGGAATGTATTATGAAAACGGGTCCTTAGGAAATAGCAGGTCCTCAGAATGGTTATTAAAATGACCTTAAGGTCAGATTCTGCCACTGTTAATCACAATAGCTGTACCTTACTCTGTGAGCTTTCCCACTGTATTCAGCAGGATTACTTAAGGAATTCAGATACTACCTGATGGGACCAAAGTAGCAGAGATCCTGGCCCTTAATAAGTGTAGCAGCTGTAATGCAACCTGGCTTTGGTTCACCCTTCTATTATTTGAGGATCCATTCTTCACAAAGATAAATTTCATGTAACAATTGTTCCGCTCTTTCTATTAATATTTAATGTTTTAATTGGAAGTCATCTTTGCTGAGAATATGCTTCTAGATTAGATGTTCCCCTGGCTTCTGGGAGGAAAAAATTCTGCAACAGGGAAAAAAAAATTATTCAGAATGGTCCTTGAAATTCTGCAGGCTTCACAAATAAATATTTCCAGGGTTGATTATATTGTATTTTAAGTCACTTTTGCCAAGTAGTCTGATTTAGAAACAGACTAAAGTTCTTGTTCTGGAATTCTTGTTCTGAAATTATAAATATTAGACAACTATTACATAGATTTGGTATTCTAACATCTGAAACAATTCTAACATGAAACAGACTGAGTCTGCTACACAACTATGAGCAGGGAACCTCACCTATGAAGAATTATTTGTATTTCCATAAAATAACGTGATAAGAACTTATTCACACACTTTTATGTGCAGTGAGAAAGGGATGCAAGAATTAATTTTTTTTCCTCCTACCCAGACAAGAAAATGAACTTGGTTTAGGTTTCACTGTAATAAATAGGTTCTTTTCAACAAGAGGTAAAAACCACTTCTTTGAATGTTTGCTAGAATATTCTTAGCTTTGAGGAGTAGTTTAGGTTCTTGAACTTGAACTCAAGGGCTGGAGCACTGCAAGAAGGTATTTTACCAATAAAAAGTTTTCATTTCTCAAAGTAGTAAAGGGTTGTTTTGTTGTTTTATTTTTTTATAGCCAGCAAACATCAACTGCTTTTCACTGTAATTAAGTGTGTATTATGCAAATTTAATCCAGAAGAATCAAACATCAATATTCAAGCCAGAAAATACGTACTTTAATTCCTGTGTCCTGATGGTGTGATTGCAGCTATTGAGATGTTTCTTTCTAACTTGTCAGTGATGGAAAAAATAATGATTATAAAAAAAAAAATTAAAAGTTAAAGTGAATTTACTTTTGAGCTATGTCATGATAGGAACAGATAGGATTGTTTTGCTTTTTTCCTTGAGCCAAAATGTGCCTTAAAATACATCTGTAAATGCCAGTGATTCTTGAAAGTTTCATGGATATAAGGGTGAAAAATCTGGTTAGCTAACCAAGAATAATTATTTCTTGTTTGTTATTTTTCTAAGTACAAAATGCTTTCCTCAAATAGAAGCAGAGCCAAATATGTTTCTTGTTATTTTTGAACACAGATTGGTCCATGTGAACTATTAACAAGCAACTTTACTGCTGCAAGTACTTCTGCACTATTTGAACAATATTTTTGAAGAGCTAGTACACTCAAAGGAGAGCGACATTCATATCATATTATATCTAAAAGGAAAAAGGAGACAGCTCTTTACATTTATCAGCTCCAGCGGAAGAAAATTCTGCATCATTTATTCATTGCTGACAATTCAAGATACGTCTTTACTGTGTATCTATAAATGGTTTTGTCCAATACAGTACTTACAAGCCTACAAGCTAAAGGCAGTATTACTTCTCTAGAGATTTATTTTGTACACTGATATCTCAGCCTACTGAGAACTACTGTCTCCCCAGTTTTAACTCCTGCATTTCCCTTTCTTAGACATTGTGTATTTTTCAGTATAATTTTTCCCGACTGGAGGGAGACAAGGAAGATATTTTAAATAATTCTAATTTACATTTGCCCCTGAAATAGCCAGTAGCCAAGTTATACTGATTTTGCTCTTTACATTTCTTGCCTGCAAGTGGCAGTACCTGCAGACATTACTTTCCAGTCTTTCAACAGTGCCTGGAGAGTGTGGTCACGGGTCATGGTCCCACACCCCTGAGTGAGATGCCAACATAAACCAAGGCACTGTAGCTGCTGTGGGGAGTTACAGACTGAGCATAAAGTGAGAAATCAGATGCCAGTGTAGGGAATGCAGAAGAGCAGGGGAAATGCTGGTCAGCCCCGAGTGCTCCAAAATCAAGGGCTTAGGAAAGGCCTCTCCTTGGACAGAACCTGAGCAGTGGTTTACTGACATGTCTGAGGACGTGCTTTCCTTCAGCTGGGTCAGCTGTGATGGGCATCTGAAAAAGGGCCCTAAGGAAGACTGCTTTAAACCCACAGTAAAAAACTTGGCATACAAGGTTAATCCCCAACACATTTCCCAGGATGGAGAAATCCTTTGGCTTCTCTGTGTGTATAAGTGTATTCAGCCTCCTTTTCCTCAGGCAGAAAGTCCCAGAGTTTCTCATTTCATAGTTTGTGTTGGCTGGAAGCAAGAGGGGTTTATTATATTTAAATTTATTTATGTTATACTTGTGACTATTATATTTCTTAATATTTTAAAATGTCATAAACATTTCAAATGCTGAGGGCTGAATCATTGCAAATCACAATAAATCCCAGTGTTCAGAAAGTAAATCAAAGGATTCTGTCCCTTCAGCCAAAACGGCACTGGACCAAAGGACCCTCCTTCAGGGGAAGCAGAGGAAACCTTTGAGCTCCTTAGGCTGGGTTTCACAGGCATCCTACTTGAGTTATGAATATATTTGTGGGCTCCAGAAATGCAGTAAAATGACTGGCTGGTAAGTATTTAAAACAAATATCAGGACAGTACCTGTATCTTGACCTTCTATGGGAGAGGCAGCCTGTCTGTTGCAAAATAGTATAGCTCTTGTCAGAGGACTCCCTGGCCCCAGTATCCTCCGTTCCCATGACGTCCATGTCCACAGCCAGAAGCAGGAGATGGGGGGCTCTCACTTTGGGTCACTGTTCTGGTGGGACCTTTATTTACCAGAATACAGCACAAACAGAAGCTTTACACTATTGCTGAACTTTCAGCCCCTAGAAAATCTTTAAAATAAATCTACTGTATCACTGAAAACTTTTTTTATATGAGAAAGGAAGGAAACATCTGCACTTAGAAAGCTTTGGTATTTCAGATAGAAAGTTATTTATCTTTCCCCTTGCTTACTTAGATAACACTGGGTGCTGGCAAGTGTAATGCTAATTTCTCCATATTTGAACTCTGAAGAGGAATTCAACCTTCTAATTCACTGACATCTAACTAGCTTCAGTGGGGCTTGAAGTGAGGTCATATTTCAATGAGTGTGTATATATCATCCATCTATCACTGAAATCTGTCATTCTGCTTGTTTCTTTTACCCATTCATCTGGAAGAATATAGAGAAAGGTGATGGCATTCTCAAGTGGCATCCCAACTGCAAACATCCTGCCACTGGCTTTCTCTGACCTAATGTCTGGTATCAAAATACTGATATGATTTTTTTCAGAGACATTGTATAACACTAGAAAATACTGCACAGTGGTGATTATAAATAGAAAGTGATAGAGTATAATAACCTAGAAGCAGAAACACGTATGTATCTATTTTTCTGTCTGGTAACCGACTGCCTATCTTCAAATTTAGGAAATCATTTCTATAGAAAAGCAAGTTTACAGTATGCTTAATGCCAGCCACACTTCTGCACAACATTAAAGCACATTTCAAACAGAGAAACTGCAGCTTGTGTATAGGTGTTTTTCAAAATGGATATTTCAAGCATAAATATGAGAAGAGGATTTTGCAAGAAATCAGGATGAGGTGTGTGTGCTGGTGAAGAATTGTACTCAGGGATACGTCTTGGTTGAAGGGCAGTTCCCCTGTTTTCCTAAGATTGTCTCTGCTCAGGCCCATAGATCCCACTCAAGCAGCACTGCTGTGAGAAAGTGAAGGCAAAGTGAAAGAGAAGAAAAATAAAGCAAACTTTTTTCTTATCAGTTAGCTGGGATACGTTTTACAGAAAGTAAAACATTTGTTCAGGTAACTGAGCAGTCAAGCTGGAGAATGCAGTCTGTAATTCCTTATTTTCCAACAAATATTTCCACTTTTTAGAGTTGAGTTGCCTTTGAGAAATTTTGATTAGTTATTAATCTAACATATTTACAAAGTTCTATGTCTGTAGTTAATTTATGAGTAGCTTTTGGCACACTTCAAAGAACTGTAATGGCTGTACAGTGTATATGGTACATTTCTGTTTCCTGACTGGATGAGTGGAATGAGATTTCCACTGCAAATATTTTTTGTAGGAGTTCAAAATTTGCTTTTCCCGAGTATTTGAAAATATTTTTAATACTATTTCCATGAGCATTCTTGTTTTTGTGAACACAAAATCAACACGGCTGAAATGAGGAGTTTAAAATTTTAAAGGAAAATAAAGCGTTTCTTTTTTAGCACAATTTTCCTGCTTGACCTGAAAGTCACTTTAATCCTAGTTCTAAGGTTTCATAGGGAAGTACACAGCCACAGGCACGTTCACACATTACTTGTGTTCATGGAAGCATTAATTAAATTTCCAAGGTCCTGTCTCAGCACATGCTACATGCAGCAGGAGGATTCTTTAAAAGTCTCTCTCACTGCTGGATCCCAAAGCCTGGTGACAGATGGCTTCATGCAGCAGGAGGAAGGGAGTACCTAAACCTTAGATGGATAACCAGTTATGGAAATGACACTATAGTGTAATAGGCATTTCATCAGAAAAAGGGGAAAAAAGTAGTGATTGGGGCTGACTACAAAGTTGTTTTCCAATTTTTGAGAAAGAGTCATGTAGTAGTGTTCGGAAGTGTTTCTACTATGAAATCCTGAAAGAGGAGACAATTTTCCTATTCCTTAAATAATGCTTACAGCAAGAGATAGCTCCTGAGTGTTTCTGAGTGATACACAAACAGAATTAACAACTTCACCTTTGGCTCAGAAGTCTCACAAAAATACAGAGGAAAAGGCTGCCCTGCAGCTCTTTCATTAACTGTCTTTCCTAAAATCATAGAATCGACTGGGTTGGAAGGGACCTCAGAGATCATCAAGTCCAACCCTTGCTCCACTACCGCTGCAGTTACCAGACCATGGCACTGAGTGCCACATCCAGTCTCTTTTTAAATATCTCCAGGGACAGAGAATCCACTACTTCCCTGGGCAGCCCATTCCAATGCTTGATCACCCTCTCAGTAAAGAAATTCTTTCTAATGTCCAATCTAAACCTCCCCCAGCACAACTTGAGACCGTGACCTCTTGTCTTGCTGAGAGTTGCCTGGGAAAAGAGACCAATGCCCCCCTGGCTACCCCCTCCTTTCAGGGAGTTGTAGAGAGTGATAAGGTCTCCCCTGAGCCTCCTCTTCTCCAGGCTGAACAGCCCCAGCTCCCTCAGCCTTTCTTCACAGGATATTTGCTTAAGTCTGGTTAAGCAAATATCACCAGCCTGGTTGCCCTCCTTTGGACCCACTCCAGGACCTCGATATCCTTCCTAAACTGAGGGGCCCAGAACTGGACACAGGACTCAAGCTGTGGCCTCACCAGGGCTAAGTACAGGGGCAGAATCACTTCCTTGGACCTGCTGGCCACGCTGTTCCTGATACAGGCCAGATAGTCTCTGATGCAGATATCTCTACCCAGATAAAGCCAGACTGCCCCTGCAGCAGGGTGGGATGAGTGTGCTGCATCAGATCTCCTCTCTATCACACTCCTGTCAGTCACCCCGTGTCCTGGCACTGAGGGACACCTGGCACTGCACCAGGGTAGCCCCAGCTAAACCAACCTCTCCTCCTGCTGCTTGCTAGTAGTGCTCAACAGTGTCTTTCTCTCTCTGGTCAGTTTATTTGGGTTTTGACATCAATCTGACTCTGTAACCAGTGCATGAGCCCAAAAGGACCTAAAGCTCAGGCTCAGCTTGGGTAGGGTTCTAGGGACTTTACTCGTGCAACATTTTTTCTCTTACTTGTGCAACATTTCCAAGAAACACTTTACAATATATATTTTTTAAGTGTAGCTGTCTGTCCGTTTTCATGTCAAAAAAAGTATTTGGAAACTGGAGAATAGTAATAGTAGAGTTGTTTTTAAAGAAATCACCCTACACCATTCTAGGCCAGAATCTTTTATTAAAGTTTTATGAAAATCCTCCCTGTTTTTTACATTCCAGTTGAGTCTAATAGCTTTGCAGGTTTTGATGATCTAGCAGGTATAAGCACTTCTCACATTAAATGCAGTGTTGACAAAGGAAATTCACTAGCAAAGGTTTCATTAACTGAGGATTATACTGAAACCTTTTCCCAGAATTGCCAATAAATGGAGCCCTAATCCAAAATTTGGCTTTAAAGTCAAGTGCAACTAATATAATTTTGTGTTTGGTTTAAAATTACCTGTGGTTATTTTCTCATTTTTGCAATATACTGCATTATGTTATCTAAACTCTCAAACAGCATTGTTTCTATGATGAGAAAACAAACTTTAATCCCGTGTATGAAAGAAAAGTCAGTTTCACTTCTGCTTCCAGTGAGTTCTGTGGAAAAAGAACTCAGTCCTGAAAAGATGGAAAATTAACTGGTTGCCTCCAGTGATGCTGTCAGTAATGGATACACACTGCTCAGCCAGGCCTTAGTTCTGAGGTAACACATCCACAATGTATCAGCACTGCTGGAACCTTAGAACCTGCTCTCAGGGTTGGTCAGAGTTCAGGGTAAGAAGATGCAGAAATGGGCCCAAACCACGAAGGTGCCTGTGGTGCCGAGTGGGTCTGCAATTCCCCCCAGCACTCAGGGGAAATCTGGCACCACAGAAGGCAATGGGAGCTTTACTGTTGATGTAAACTGTTTGCAGATCGTGGTATAAAATAGTGTAATACTCTCCTCTGGGTCTCTGTCCCACCATTGAAGTTACCTGACAAGATTGCCTGGAGTTTGGTCCTTCGTGCTACGGCAGCTGCCAACTTCCTCAAAAAAGATTCTGCAAATCTACACACTTCTTGCGTGGGTGCAGGAGCCATACATGGTGTTTCTGAGCTTGTTTGTACACTACAGTGGTCTTTTTTGCTATTTCTTTGGAAAGAAGTAGAAATGACAGGTCAGAGGATTGCAATTAGGAAAGCATTTGGGGCCCTGCTGCTATACCGTGGCTCCTCATGTCCATGAAGGAGATCCTTGGACTAGAAAGGTGATGAGAGCCTGTTCCAAATCTCCTAAACTCAGTAGGAAACTCTCCAAGGGTCTAGTAGGTTTAGGATTTATAACAGAGTCTGTTAAGATGAAGTTTTTGGGAACTACCTGAGGGACCTGTGCATAGCTTTCCATTAAAATTAATGGGAACTGGATTTTTAAATTCCTTAGACATGTTTGAAAGTCTTACCTCTAAGTAGCATATAAAGATCTAATGTAATTTCCATTACACCTAATATATAGTTTATAGTTCAGATGATGTAAACTCCTGGGTTTGTTTCAAAATGCCGTTCATTTATTTACGGCTCCCCAAGCTAAGCCACTGTTCAGTGTTCTATGAGAAGAAATCAAATATTTTACAGTAGGAGGCACTGGGGTCACAATAGGTGTGTAGGTTTGATGTCCATCTGAGTCAAGAAGACTGCAACACCCCATGAGGAGAACTGAGGTGGAATAGTAAATCTGAAGTCCCTTTGGTTATCTTTCTAAAAATGAGTTTAAACTCCTATCACACCCAGCTTCCTTAGTGGTTTTACATAAACAATGTAGTGCCTCAGAAAAATCACAAACGGCTTTTCTGTCAACAGAAAGCTTCATTTTCTCTCCCAGATTAGGGTGGTCTGAAGCTATCAACAGCTGATCTGACAGAGTAAATCTGAAACAAATTGCTGTTGTTATAATCCTTCTTTGGCATGAGTGCTGCAATGGAGAGAAACCAAATATTGTTGCTTAACAAAATTGGTTTGGCTGGGGGTTCATTAGTGTATATTGAAGAGTGTTAGATCCCCTGCAATTCCTATCTGTCTGTCTGCTATCTATCTATCTATTTAAGCTTGTGTTGGAAATATTTCTTCCCCTACCTCAGAATAATGTAAGAGAAGTCATCTCCCAGCACCTTCTGATGTTAAGGTTGATCCACAGGTGTTAAATGAAGTCCTGAATTTCATCATCTGGAATTATTATTATTTTTTAAGGTTTAAGAAATGTGGTTGAATTTTTGCTTATATTTTTCTTGAGACTACTATTTTAATTGAGAACAAAAATAGTATTGGAAAAAGCTGTTAGTCATGACAGCATCTTAGTTTCATGGGGGAGGTGATGCCCAGATGCTTGAAGTCCTAGAAAGGCTTCTAATAGAGGTGACCAGCAGAGCTTCCTCGGAACTGGTGGAGCCTCTCAGTTTGCTAAGCAAGAAGCAGCTCAGTGTTACTCACAGATACCATACTGGGGAGTTGTGGTTCAGATGCTGTATCTGTGTTTATTGCCATTTCAGGAACCAAATGTTGAAGAATGATTAGGTCCATCCCTGGAAATCATAGAACCATAGAATCAGAGAATCTGCTGAGTTGTGTGGGACCTATCAGGATCATCAAGTCCAACTCCTGTCCTTGTGTAGGGCACCTCCAGAATCCCACCATATTCCTGGGAGCGTCATCCAAATGCTGCTTGATCTCCAGATCTCTTGGGTTTTATGTTGCTGAAGAAACCTTACTTAAAGCAGACACTGCAGGAATGAGTGGCATCATTTTGTCATAAACTTAAGCCACTGAGGAAAATGCCACCAAGGTAGTCCAAGCCCATGCTCTGACTAGTGGCAGAAGAGGGAGAAGTGGGACACAAGGGTGTTTCTGCTCTCCTCACAGGAATATCCTGTAGGGGATGGCATCACTGAAGGTGCTTGTCTCCTCACCTTGGTACCTTCCTTCTCCTTTTCCCCTTCATTTTTTTGTGTGCATGCTTGCCTCCATGGCTGACAAGCTAGTTGAATTAGTTTTGGGGATTATTTTTTTTTTGTTGGCAGTGAAACATCACCAGTGAAAAAGAAGTCTCCCCTCTTACATCGTAGTGTAGTATCAAAGGGAACTGTCTGAAATAAAATGCCTTTTACTTCCTAGCAAAAAAAGGAGCTGAAAGATTTTAAATCCTAACTGCATGAAAGGAAGGAAATTAAAATATCCCTACAGGAATTCAGGGTGCTGAAGAACTCAGGTCCAACTCAGAGACACAAGTATGCTTTATATTAAAACTTAAACAACCAGGCAGTATAATATTTCCTGAAGTTTCATCCATCATGCTACCGGTTTCTGCAAGGAGGGAAACAAAACCTTCTCTTGCTATGTCTCAGGGAAAGTAAATGGTATTGTTAAGAAGCTTGTCATAGCATAAGTGCCTAATTAGGGAGGCTTGGGGAGATGATAACTTTGCAGATTTCATTAAACACAATGCTTCTTCTTCCCTGGAAAAAAAAGGTTGAAGAATATCTGCAGGTTATATGGGTGTAGTCTTACCTGCATCCTTCTACCTCTAGACTGTAGAAAGGTTTCTCCAGAGGGGCAGAGAAAGTAGCACGTGGCTGCAAGCACATAGGTGACAGGACTGTGGATGAAGCAGCTGCAGCATGGCACCCAGTTTACTCTCCTGCTTGCCAAAGACTGTGGAAAAGCAGGAGAAGGGTTTGACAGTGACCCTGCCTATTTTGAAGACAACCAGAGACCTGCTGGATATGGGAAACTGGGGTGCTGATGTGTGGTGAAAACAGCCTCAGCATGTGGTGAGTGACATTGAGCCTTCAGCAAAAGAGAACACGGTGAAATGTGGTCTTTTTGAAGAGTCTTCCCATCTTCAGGGCTTGGTCCTCTCTGTTTGTGTTGAGCATATGTCTGTCTGTCGGTCCCTGGTCCTGGTTGAGGGGATGAGCTCCTGCTGGACACTGGGTGGTAATGACAGCAAAAGGGAGGAGAGTACCCTCCATCCTGACACTCCACTGCTACATGGGTGTGCATAAAGCCAAGTTTCCCTCCACTTTGGGAGATTGTCCAAATGCCATACCCCAATGGCTTTATGATGGGGATGTCTTTTAATTCTGCCCTTTGAAGCTGTTTTGTTTTAAATGCAATAATTAGGGAGCCTAATGGTGGTGATGCATGGAAGAATTGAGCATCAGTTGAGTCAAGACACTATAGGTCTCCTCTCTCTTAGGTGTTTTTTCCCAACACTGATATTGCTGCCAGGGTTTTGATGGTTCCTTCTTTGATGGTCAGATGATTAGTTAGCCAATGAAAAGGCCAACAGCTTCGAGACCATAGACAGAAAGTACCATAACCCTGGATAATGTAGAGCCAGGGAGAAACAGAGCTGGAACAATTTTTCCATAGTGCAAGTAAGTGGGGTTTTTAACCAGAAGTGACAAAAGGAGAGGTAGCAGCTCCAACAGGCTCTCTGTGTTGTACAGAGACCAGTCTAAGGTGTTCTCTGAGGTCAACTTGTTGATCACATCCTGGGTGGTCTTGGCAGAAGTCACTGGCACAGGTGCCAAGCTGCTAAGCACTGCTGCGTGAATGTGTTCTAGGTATCTAGATGCCTAAGAAATCTTGCTGGGGTTAGGACACATAACCATCTCAAGCCTGAAATAATAATGCAACTTAACATTATTTGCTAGAGTGGGAGGAAAGTTTCTTTTTTTTTTTTTTTTTTCCCTTTTTTTTTTTCCTTTTTTTTTTTTTTTTTTAATCCCCTCATTCTCACTAAAAGCATAAAGATATTTTAAAATCTTAAAAGCATGCTTTTAAAATATTTATTTTCTGGTAGAAAGTTGAAGTGGTTTTTAGGGAAAGAAAAAATGTCAAAACCCTCTGTACTTTAGTATTTATTCTAAAATTAAGTTTTCTATTAAGGAGACAAAGCAATAAAAAAAGTCATAGTACTTATTTGATACATTTGCGTGAGCAAAAATTGGAAGTCAGGGGGAAAAGTAATATAAAAGGGTTTTTAAAACATTTCATTTAAAACAGTGAAAAATAAACAGATAATCCTCCCAAATTCTCTTTCACACTCTAAGCTACAACTTCTATAAATTTGTAACAACTTTTTTTTAAAAAAAATTTGTAACAACTTTTTTTAACAACTTTTTTTTTAATGACTAAAGAAACACCCAAATGTTAGGACTGTATGCAAGAACTGCAATTATTTGTGACTTTGCAGGATAAACCTACAAAAATCTTCAGTCCCTCAGGTCCACATTGGGATCAGGCATATAGAAAGGCTTAATTAGGAATTTGCAAGCCCCATAAAGGAGCTACCGTGAAGGATACCTGCTGAGGATCTAGTCAAGCATCTCTTTTAAGCATATTTATACTCAGCCTCTGGGCTATGGAGTCACCATTCAGTGCCTGCCCTGCTGATTAGCCTCTGCTTGCAACTGTTTACAAGCCAAACAGCAGGGGCACTGCATAAATAACATACAGTCAAGCTATTGCCATGTCCTATAATGGTTTCTCATTAGTTCTCTCCTGACTCATGATAAAGGAAAAATAAAGGCCTGAAGACACGACAGTTTATTCTGTTGAATTTTTTTGAAACTAATGACTTGGAAAATTCTGTTGTTGTGAAAGGTCTATCCATCCCTGTATCCCTCTGGTTGATGCATCTGTTACCTTTCACTGCCACTTGCAAAATGTAAGTGCTATTTCCTGTTGTTTATATGAGTTTTATGCCAGAGTAACTGTTTTGGCCACTTTTAATCTGGACAACAGAAAACACTTCACAAGGTCTTCATGATGTCTCTGCTCTGGTTTTTTTCTAGACAACTTCTCTTGTCTTCCTCCATTATACCACTGTTGCAGTGAACAAGGACATACTCCATGGTCACCCTCATATCATGGCAGTCCTGTCTGCTTTTCATCATTTTTGTCTCCACTACACAGTGTTGTGTGTAACTGTGACTTTTGGGTATAGAGAAACATTGGGAAACAAGAGTGGGTCCAGGTTTAAGTCCATGTGGAGACTCTCATTACTATAAGGGTTCGCTCTGGAGTTCAGATGTGGGCTGAGGTTATCTTCAAGGCTCGTGGGAAGGGGAAGAATCTGGGATCTTAGCCCACATTGTGCCCTAGTGAAGTCCTGAGCAGATGTTTATCTTTGGATGAACAGTTGTTTGTCACCTGGCTGTGCCACCTCTGTATTTTTCAATTGTGACTGTGGGATTTGTTTGTTAGGGAACCAATGTGTGATATAATACAATTAAGGATCCTTTCTATAGAGGATCCATGTAGCACATGTATAGGACGATAAGCTCATTGGCAGCCAGAGCTGAATGTGTCTTTACAGACTGCAGACCAACATCTTGGGTAGGATTAAGTATTCTACATTTAGTCTGTATGTGGCCTAGGTGTCTGAACCCCAGTCTGGTCAATGGAAAATTTACCAGCACAGCCTATGGAGTCTAAAGAAAGATTTGGTTGGCCAGTCACTGAATTAATCTGTCCATGCACAGGTGTCATTTAGCCATACCATTTAAGATGCTCCAGAGTGTCCTGTCTGACCTCTTAGATTCCAGTCTAGGAAATGAGTCTCCTGCAGGCTATGTGTCACCTTTACCTTCCCTCTATGTGTTTTTCTGATACTCTAGAGCATCTCAAATGGCATCAGACACCTAAATGCAACCAACCATGCCCCAGATGTCTAGTTTGTGTAGAGGTGCATTGCCATTCAGACACTGTTGAAGACATAGAGTGTCTCTTCATTGGCTACAATTCTAGTTCCAACACCTGTGTGCACATATCTGAGTTATGTGTCTTCATGTAAAGTTGTCTCACCCTGTAAATGCCAGGTTGATTGAAGACAGCAATATTGATAGCTGCTAGATCAGAGAACTTGGTCAGTTTAGCCACTGCTCCCCAAAGGATTTCAGAAGTGTGAGCATATGCAGCCAATCCCTGTCCAGTTAGGGATTGGTTGTGTTCAAGAGTGAAGCTGCCTAGATTTTGAGTCAGGGTTGGATGTCATTTTGGCTGTCATGAGAGAATTCAGAAGTTTGGCTGTTAGTTGGACAAACTATGGTTCTATAATAATTTTGTTTTATTAAACTACTAGAAAGAACTACATTTTCAGCTGAAAGCCATGACCTGAAACTGAGCTATTCCAGTTAACACCTATTTCACAGAAATGCCACCCACCAAGAGTTTTTCTGAACAAGACCAAGAATCAGGTTTTCAGAGCTCACATTAACTATAATACCAGATCCTTCACAACTTTACTCTCTTTCAGTGGTTACCTAACTTTGATTGCACACTGAATGCCCTGAAAAGCTCAGATGTGGCTCAACCATCTGGCATTATATTATACATTTTAAAAGGTGTATTTAAGACCTTCTGTGGCTGGAATAACACTGCTGAGGAGCTAGTGCTCTGATCTGTGTTCCAAATTCATCACATCATTTTCTTATGAGACCAGAGCTACCATCACTAATTAGGCCTTTTATTTTGTTTTACTAGATTATCTGGGTTTTAATTTTAAGATCTCTTTGTCTGACCAACAGAACTTGGATGAAGTTATCTGAGTAAATCTGTACCAACACTGAAAAAAACCTAGCAGTGTTGATTTAAGAATTTCACTTTTCCAAAATATAGAAAGAAAAGCTTTCCTCTTTTTCCTAAGATCCATGAACATCAGTTTGAATGTTGCAAACCAGACCTCATCAAACCTGTGTTTCACTACTTCACCAGTTCTTACTGTGAATGTTTGATTTCATGCCATTTCCAGACAGCCATTTTGTTATAGTGGTGTGATATGACATGGAGCACCTGGAGAACTTGATATTCAGTTTTCTTCCTTTGTATATAGACCAAAAAGGTAGATATTAATTGGTATCAATGCCTTTGCCTTCTCATCTCCATCATATTTTGGAGAAATGCACACATTATTTGGTGTACTCTCTGAAATAGGCAAGTGGAGATAGAAATGTAAATATTGTGAGTTAGGAAAGTGCATAGAGCAAAGGAAGATGATGGTGAAAACAGGCTGCTGTATCTAATGGGTTAGAAGGCTTTTTTCCTATTCTGTATGTTATTAACAACAATATGTGAAGAAAAGAAAAGAGGAGAATAAAGAGAAGAGAAGAGAAGAGAAGAGAAGAGAAGAGAAGAGAAGAGAAGAGAAGAGAAGAGAAAAGAAAAGAAAAGAAAAGAAAAGAAAAGAAAAGAAAAGAGAAGAAAAGAGAAAAGAAAAGAAAAAAAGAAAAGAAAAGAAAAGAAAGGAAAAGAAAAGAAAAGAAAGAAAAGAAAAGAAAAGAAAAGAAAAGAAAAGAAAAGAAAAGAAAAGAAAAGAAAAGAAAAGAAAAGGCTTCTGCCAAATACCTGTCCATTATGTAAAAAGTCTCCAAAAGAAAGATGAAGGTCTGGATGGTACACTTGCCAGTAAAAAAGCTGAAAAAAACCCAAACAAACCCACAATTATGGCACAGATTTTAGCAACAAAGATCCCTTGTATTAAGTATGAGCAAGATTTCTTTTCCATATAAACCTGTCCCCATCTGAAGTATCTCTATTTATTTCAGTAGTTTCCACAGGCCTATACTGGTTCTTTGTCCCATAGGAGTTATGGGTATTGGAGAAGTTATCAGTATGTGTCAATGCAAAAGGTTAGAAAATGATTAAGTAAAAAATGTCTCAATGTGCTCCCATTGAAGTGGAACTGAAGTGGAACTGTCTTGCTGACTGCAAGACAATTTACAGAGAAGGTCTCATGCATGTGTCAGCTTTTAGCCTATTAAATAATTCTGCATTTCTCAGCTCTTGCTTTTTAAGATCTTTGGACCTCAACACACTACATCTGAAAAGCTTTTAGAAGTGTGTCAGAGAGGCCCCATCCCTTACAAGGACTCTGAGCTCCCTTCCAGGCTTGGAAGCTGAGAGCACAAGGGTCTGAGCTTCCCTGATGAGGGCTCACCGGGTCCTGCAGAAATTGCTACCAGGAGAATGATCGTGCCACAAGGTACCACTGCAAACTCCTGCTGAAGCTGATGGAGTCTTTGGATGCAAATCTCAAGGAAAATCCATTTGAGAAAAAAATGAATCAATCTATTTGAAACTATATAGAAGGATTTATGTTTCTATGTCATAGGTAATTTATGTGTTATCTTGAACATTTGTGCCATATGTTCTTAGTTTCCTAACCTAAAAATCTGACACGCACTTTAAACAAGTCTTGAAAACTTCCCTATTTTTTGTTTTGTTTCCAGTTGCTATCAGAAATCAATAAATAAGCAGTGTAGATGAAAAGTTAAACAAAAAACATACCCTTACCTTAAGTACTACCAAAACCAGAATTAAAACCATGTATCAAATTGTAAACATAAAGCTGTGTGAAATGCAAAGTAAAAAAAGCCTAAAAATACCTATGTCATAGAAGACTTCAGTGTTTTAAACAAGGATCTTTTCTTGACAGTTTTTGCAATCGTAATATTCTTAGGGGTTTATGTTAAGATTCATTTGATTCTATTTCTTTAATTAGCCAAAAACTTCTACTGAAGATATGCATGCAACAACTTCCAGTCAGGAAATCTAAATCACCATATCTCACTGTTTACAGTTTCTGTTATTTTAATGTACAGTTAAGAAAACAGCAAGTCTTTGTTTCTAGAGAATATTATACTCCAGCTGCAATCCAGTAAGCATAGTCTCACCCATTTGGGAAGTAAAATGGCCATGAATATATTTGTTCTCTAAAGCAAAGCCCACCAAAAGTACTTTATCCTCTTAAGGATGTATGTCCATATATATTGGCTTCTGCTGACCTTTTCAGGAGGAACATCCTCAGCTGCTTTGAGTTGCCATAATCCTCCAAGATATGTTTGTCAAAAGAAATTAAATTATTTCACTGCAAATGCTTAATCAAAGCATAATTATTTTTATATTACTTATATTTATATCTATATATCTAGATGTATATTTATATTATTTATATTTATATTTATATTTATATTTATATTTATATTTATATTTATATTTATATTTATATTTATTTATAGAAAAGTGACAGCAAAGGGTACATACCAGCCATCTTACCTTTTTTCTCCTTCTCTAACTAGTTTAGATCTATTAAGCAGCAAGGAGAATGGAGGCAGGACTGAGTTGGTAGTGAAACTGATTACCCGGTTTGATGGACTGAATAAAAGGATTTATTTACTTTTTTTGTATTATGTTTTCACAACACTTCACACTATTGTATCTGATGGATGTTGTTCTACTGGCTTCCACCTTAGAAGAGTCTAAGGATAAGACCCACTCAGAGAAGATATTTGAAGCACTGTGATCAGGCTTTTTATCCTGACTTGTGTGACACTCTCAGCTTCATAGATCTTAATTTCTAACACAGTTTTAAACAATGCAAGGGAGAAAACATCCAATGTAATTTGGGATTGCCTGGAAAAATGGAAATTGAAGGAATGGCATCTACTGGAACGCCATCCACTTTTAAACTAGGAAGTTTAAAAAGCAGAACTAGGAGAGATCCCACCTCAGTAAAATATCACTGATGAAAGAGACTTCCAGGTAAGGCAAGCTCAGCAAAACTAAATTCAAGAATCATGAAGTTAATGACCTGCATTCATTAGCTTTTAACTGAAAAATTTGGAGGCTCATTGTTCCTTTTCTTAGCTTCATTAATTTACTAGATTTTTGTGCTAAGCAAAGAATGTTCAAAAAATCTAGAAAGAGAAAAATGCAGTGTGATAGAAATAGTCTCATGGAAAAAAGTTGTTATAGATTATTACATGGAGTGACCTTTGTCTTCTATCCTTTCCTTTTTCTTGCTCAGATGAGAAAACATAATGAAAAGAGCTTTTGCCTGGCCAGCACAGAATTAAATAGACTTGAGAGTCATGAAAACAACCCTTACCAGTTTAAAATGGGGCAGCCATGCACTAAGGCAGAGATTTAGTCCCTGAATAATCTGACTTGAGTCCTCACCAACACACACACCATTTCATGCTCATGGCAGAGCAATCTAAGAGCCTTGCTTCAGTGAAGAAAGAAAGAACTGAACTCATACATGCCTTTGGAGCTAAAAATAAGGGGATGTCAGTGTGCTGCCACATGACATTTTTTGGCAGGGAGCTGGAACCTTTTCATTTTGCAAGGGGAGCCTGTGGCACTGAAATTGCACAGCTCATGACCGCCCTTTGGGGACCACCCTCTCTCTCCCTCTCTCCAGCCCCCCTCCCTGTATCAACCTTTGCCAGAGGCTGGGGATTTCTTCCCCTGAGACTCTTACACTAGAGATTTCTCCGAGTGCTGCCACTGGCCTTTCTCATTGGGATAAACTGGCAGAAATGTTCCTCAGGGGGCGGCTTTCAAGAGATGAAGGCTTTCCAAGAACAGTAAACACACCAAGTTCTTACCCATCAGGGCAACAATCCTCTTTCAGAAAATCCTGTGTTGGTAGGACTGATTTCAGCATGTCACATGTGATTGCACAACGTAACGCAGTGCGATGACGTGAGACAACTAAACGACAAAATGCTGGCGCTCAATCAAACATGTAAAGCACCTATTTTTGGCTCTGCCATCTGCTATCAGTTTGCACCATGTCTTTTCCTGATGAAAACACAGGGCAGATTAGCACAGACAGAGAATTCTTCTGGCTGGTCACTGACTGCAAGATACAATTTTTTTTTCCTTTTGTGACCAGCCCATCTTCGATTTATTTTATGATTTTTTTTTTTTAATTTTCATAATGAATTAGGTTGTTTCATGCAAGCTAAATCATGGTGAGCTAAAAACCGTCTTGCTAGGAGAAATGTTTCCTAGCATTCTATCCAGCAAACTACTCAGTATGTCACTTGTCCTTCAAAATAAGTATGAAGAAACTAACAACTGAAGAAACTGAAACTTTTTGCTGGAAGTTTTTCAGTGGGGACTCTTTTTCTGTTGCTTGATACTCTACAACATCATTAACTCTACTGTCATCTACTGATAAAATGGGAAAAGTTAGAGTGAGAAAACCTTTTAGTTGGCAAATAACTTTTTGTGAAAAAAATAGACACTCTGGAATAGTCAATGTGGAAAATAAAAAAGCAATCCAAAACAAACTTAATAATCTCTAAACTTTTATGTGGAGGAAACACCATTTGCTGGTTGGGGGTGCTGATCATTCCTTTAGAGTAAAATATTTACTCCTTTAGAGCCCAGATTTTTTGGAGGGAGAAAGCTGATCTGAAATACTCTCCCTTATAATAAAGATCAAAACCACTAGGACATTTCTGCTCTCTCCCCTGAAAAAATATGATGTTTCTGAGTTGAAACCCTGTCTCTGTTGGCTTCACTGGGGCCATGATTTCACCCCAGGAATTATTCTAAAAGCATTACTCATTTAATAAGCATACCACACTAATTCTCTACTGTTTCCGTATGAGCACCTCCCAATGCCAATGTAAACCCACTGCACAAAGCTACATTAAAGCAATATTTATGGTTGAGATCTTAACACAAAAGTCAGGAAACTCAGAGTTATGGTTCCCCCAGCCAACCACAACCAGGGGTAGCTTTAGTGTTTTGCATTACTGTGTCTATACTCCACAAGGTATGTCCAAATACCAATGGCTGAGTTATAGCTGTTATGAACACTATAGCTTTGAGTTTTGGTATATTTTTGCATTTAAATTCTCATCCTGGGTCACAAACAACTGTGGAAATTATGATTTTAACAGAGCTTAGCATCTCCAGTTTGCTGTTCTTTGTTACAGACAAGGGTGACATGGGACAACAGTGAGCTCTACCTGTAGTCTCGATCATGGCAAACCTGAGGGTCTCTTTTACCATGACAAACAAAATAGTTCAGCTGCACTTACAAGATATATAATGATTAGCTCTTCCACAAGCTTTGTATCATTCAGCAGACATTCTGGAAGAGAGTAAGGGAGCTAATAGGATTTGCCAGAGGTTACTTACCATGATTCTAAGTCTAATATCCAATTATCTTGGTCAGGGAATAATAAGATGCTTTCCCCTACATTTTATACTGTGTTAGGAAATGCTGTATCTTCTCTTCAAAGGAAATAGGATTTTTTTTACCAAGTGTCCCCAACTGCATAAAATGTGGAAAAGAGAAACTATGTACAGTAGGCAGCTCTAACTGGAATGACTCACATTGGTGTGAGTTACTCTGCTGCTCTAGCTCAGACCTGGGGCTATTCTAGGGCAATTTTATCTGTAACCTACTGGGTAGTTAGTATACAGTTTATTTAGATAATTCTTTTAGATATTAATATTCTGGGCTAAAAATAGACTTAATAGGCTGACAATAACAGGAAATTGATGTAGAAGTTTACAGTAAATTAAAGATAATTTTTGTAATGTTTCTCAAGAAGCATGAAATTGAACTCTGACTTTACAAAGCAAGCTGACTCAGGAGTGGGCAGTGACTTGAATACCAAAAAGAATCAAGAGAGGCTGGAAGCTCTTTCCCTCCAGCCAGTGATGGAATAGAAATAACTAGTCCAGCCACAGAGAGAACTGAATAGCTGAAGGCTGCTGGTATTTGTCTGCCATAAACACTGGAGGAAAGGAAGTTACTTAGGCAAGTATTTCCATAGGTGAGAAGTAAATAATCATAACTGTACAATCCCTGTTAATTTAGCTGGGCTGCATTTCTTGGGCTGCTGTAGCCTCATCTGTTTGGAGTGCAATCCTAGTTTGTAATCGTTAGTGAACACTTCCATTTTTTAAGTTATAATCTTGTCTGTTGGGGAAACAATCCAACCAAAGCAGAGCATAAGCAGAAAAAGAACTGTGAGTGCCTACAAGCAGCTCCTCAAAATCATCACCTTTGTATGCTTTCAGATGTTATCAACATCCCACCACAAGGATAAATGAAGTGATATATCTGGCTCCTGGACCAAAACACGAAGACTGTTTTCCCCATCTCTTAGCAGATGCCAGCAGCAGCACACAGCTGACCTGGCCCTTCCAAAATCTAATCCCTTTTGAACATGACTGCTGATATGTTCATACCTCATGCTTATATGTCTTGGCTTTTAGTTTTACATACTGAATTGCTTGGGTAAGGTCAATATGCACAGCAACAACATTTCCACTGACTGCATAAGTCCAGCTACTCCTGCTCCACACTTCCACCAGATTCCCACTCCATCTCAATATAGCAATGATATAATACAACTGCACAAGAGCCAAACTGCTCATTTTAAGGCCAGGTGTTAGAAATATTTTGCTTTGTGCATATGTATTTCTTCAGTGTGTTTTGAAGTAGTTCTAGCAGATTGCTCTGTCTCAGATCAGAGTCTCTTCACACAGGACTTTTGCACAACCAGGTCAGAGAGCACTACATTGCTTCAGATGAGTTTACCATTGCTGTTCCACTGTAAGCCCCAGTGCAGCATGTGAGGACAGATCTTTTGTGTGCATGCACTTACTACCTTGGAGAAGTGACAGAACCAAGTAAAGCTTACCAAAAAATGTGGGGAAAAGTAAAGGAAGTCAAAATAAGTTTTTTTTTCCTCTCTGTACAAGCAACTTTTCAATTGTTTAAAAATAATCTTGGTTGGAATCTTCTTGAAATACAAACGTGAATATTACAGTTCTTATGCAAGAAGTTTGCCAGTGCTCTGGCAAACTTTTAGTTTATACTGAGGAACTCCATCATTTTATACTCTTATATTAATGAAAAGGAACTGGAATTGCTACCAAGATATAAATTGATCCATGGTGCAGTATAATTATTGCAAACTTTTTGATCATGTGCAACTTAGTATCTCATGGTTACCAGTTCATTAAAGATGATAGTTTGCAAAGCAGAAGGCTAGTATGTAGCATGGAACTTGTAAAGCAATTTGGAACTATGTGTAAACATACTTTTCAGTGTTACTTCTGCTGCTGAAAAGAGCTAACTGTTGCCACAAGAGCAGGTTATGAAGCTTTGGGGAAAAACTGAATTATCTCCTTACTTCTGATTTGGATCACACTTTTTGAGTATTTTCCAAAAGATTCTGAGTTCTGCCTTACAGCTAATGCAAGTTGATATGAACCACTGATTATTTATTTATTTATTTTTAATGAAAAATGGAAGGAGGGTTCAATAACAGGAAATAAAATCCGGAGTGGTATTTTGAAAGGCATGGGGTAGCTAGCACCTGTATTTTAGCTTGGTGTAAGATTAAGATGCAAGTCTCTGCCCTTCATGCTCATTTTTCTTTTGCATGTAGGTAGTGTTTTGCATACCTGTGACCTCTTAATTAACATTATTTATATCTCAGTAAACTGTCATGCTACTTTTCCAGATGTTCTAAGCCTTTATGTAAATGAACTTATTAAACCCAGTTACCCGTCTCAGTGAAACCTGCCAAATCCACTGTGTCTGGGCTCACATGCTCAGTAGACTAAGCTTTATTTGCATAAACTTGCTCTGTAAGTGTAATCTCACTTATCATCTGCAGAGTTAGAATTTCACTAATGTAAATCCCTGACAAATCAGGCACAGATGTAAATGTTTGCCCTCAGGCTCAGCCTGTCAATTCCCTGCCACCCGTGTATCTTCTCCCTACCTCCCCATCCAACCCCTTCTCCAGCCCCATCCTTGCCCTGCAAGTGTTTTCAAGTACCAGTTGTCATTTAAAATTGTTTATGTAGATACACTGCAGGTACTAAACATGGCACTGAACATTAGTAATTTTGGCTTTTTCCTTTAGATCAGACTACCTCACCAGATAGTGTTGGCATGTAATTCTGGATGCTCTGCCATTCCCAAGGTGCCAGACAGATTGTTGCAGTTTGTCAGATGATGCTCCACATAAGGAATCAAGGTCAAGAAATGGTTAATGTAAAAGCTGGCAAATCCTGCCAAGCAGCCAAGGAAAATTCAATAGGAGGGCAGTAGGGGAAGTAGCTCCTTAAAACCACCAGAAAGAGGTGGAAAGATGGGGTGAGGGGATGATTCCTGCTCTTGGTGTTCCATTGTCTGTGAGAAATTAAAGTTCCCTCCCTGCTGCAAAAACAGTAGATTCAAAAACAGGGCAAAATCTGCCAGAACCTTTTATGAAAAGGAGGAAAATGTTAATGTTGAATTCAGAGGGTGTTGGCATACACTGGGTTTGTTTCTGATTACTTTAAGGTCTAAATATGTTTCCTTTGCTGGTACCCAACTGGTATTTATTTGGCTTTAGTCTTTGATCTCCCTTATGCTGGCACATCATAAAAAACATATTCCTGTTAGAGTTCTATATTATGCACTTAGTTTCTGCTTGGTATGTTCACCAGTCTGGTTGTACCTACAGAATAAAACTGTCTTTGTTTTTGATAGACTCCAGGTGTTTATCACTATAAATTACTAATGGATTTGACCACAGTATATGCATGCAAGAAGCAAACTTAAAAACTAATGACAAAATTACTGGTTTGGTAAATCAATGTCCTGCTCTACTGTAACCAGAGAAAACATACACAGTGCACGCATGCGTGCACACATGCACACAGAGTGAGCTTTGTAAAACCAGGGACCTTTTGCTTTCTGAGTTTTTCTGGGATGAATTTTCTGTTCTGGAAATTAAGTTTTGCTTCAGATTTACTTGTCACTCTGAGTTTTCTTTGATAACTCTAAATCTAATCCCTACTCATTTAACTCCATAAGCTGGTGCATTTTAGGAAGGTCCAGCATCCAGCTGAGATGTGCAGTCCCTTACAACTGCTCTTTCTCCCTTGCAATTCCAAGGAAAGACAGAATTCCCATTAGCCTACCCAGCACTGGCAGCTCCATCTAAACTGTTTAATCTACAGTGCAATAGCTTGGGGGATGCAAATGTTCACTAACTGTGGTATCTAGAGTGAGGAGCCATAGCTTTGTACCAATATTAGCTTTGCAACAGACACATATTGCTATTTTTTTCCCCAATTCTGGTCTACCCAATGTTTTGTAGGTAATTATATGTCTAACTATAAAAAGTTCCTTATTCCTGTACAACCCACCAAATGAGAATTGCCTGTTTAAGTGAAGCTATCTCACCACTTTAAACCCAGAAACAGTCTGTCACTGAGTTCTTAAGGTGAAGAATTTTGGATCATAAGGGTCAGAAAGTGCTGCTGTTTCCCGAAAACTGTGTTTTTGCACTTTTGAGGTCAGTATTACCATTGCAGCACTTACAGATGCCATATAAGAGGAACAACCTGCATGATGATCTTTGGTGACCAACAGCTCTATATTAGGAAATTCACATTTTGCAGCAGTTCTTCAGCACTCAAAAGCAGACATTAATTCACTACCATAATGTAATAGAAACAGAGACCAACTTTTAGAACTACTTCTCCATCAGATTATATAGGCCTTTGACAATGAAAGCTGATTTTAATTTTTCCTTCAAACATATATTACAAAAATTTTGTCCTGCTAGTACTCATGATCTTTCCCTTTTTACTTATTATTTGATATTCTGAGATTTTAAAAGTAAATCTTGATTAATTCATTGATTCAGTTTAATGGGTGAGTTCCTTAAAGCAAATTTTTCTTGATTTTGTCTTGAACACAGATAGATGTAAAAATGAAGCTGCACAGATTTGTTCTGTATATGCTCATGTATGAAGAAGAACAAGTGAAACTTATTTGAACATGATTTTAAGCAAGACATTCTTAATGACCTTTTCATAATTAAAATTAAAGTTAGGTCAATAGCTCAGGTCATTTAATAAGTGATTTCACTGTGATATAAAAGGTAGCCCAAACATTTCTCACACATGAATTTTCATTTCTTTGTTTTGTTTGTTTGATGATCACCATACCTTAAAAAATAGGGATGCATTTTGAGTCTAAATGTGATTCTCTATTTACTGGCTTCTTAAAAAAATAATTTTTTATCCCAGTCTATGCCTATGTACTTTCAATTTTACATTCAGCTTAACATAGTTATCTAAGAACCGTAGAAGTAATGAAGTTTAAAAGTGTAAAGAGGAGAACCCCAGGATAGATTTATCCCACCGAGGTTCCAATTTACCCCATTTATACCTGCTAACTACTGAACACTGATGTTTTGTTATTTCTATCTTTGGCTTCAGGAGAGGTTTCTCTCAGAGCTCAAACATGCTTTCTATGTTGGCTCCTTGTGCTGTCACCATGCTGATGCCGGGATTTAGCTAACACCTCTGGGCTTCTCTTCCCCCCCCATTACGAGGGGAAATGGATGCTGCAGTTCAGTGTATTAACCTGAATTATGTGTATTAACCTGAATTGTGTGTATTAACCTGAATTAACCAAGGAATACAAATAACCAACCTGAATAAAAAAGAATGCTTAGAAACAGAATCACAGAATCACAGAAGCAGAGATTCAACCACTTTGGAAAGGGTCTCTGAGATCATCAAGTCCAACCCTTGACCCACTACCACTCTGGTTACCAGACCATGGCACTGAGTGCCACATCAGTTTCTTCTTAGAAACCTCCAGGGACGGAGAATCCACTACCTCCCTGGGCAGCCCATTCCAGTGCCTGATCACCCTCTCTGTAAAGATTTTTTTCCTAATATCCAACCTGAACTTCCCCTTTGCAGAGCTTAAGTCCATGCCCTCTTGTCTTGCTGAGAGTTGCCTGGGAAAAGAGGCCAACTCCCCCCCTGGCTACACCCTCCTTTCAGGTAGTTGTAGAGAATGATGAGGTCTCCCCTGAGCCTCCTCTTCTCCAGGCTGAACACCCCCAGCTCCCTCAGCCCTTCCTCACAGGACTTGTGCTGGATCACTTCACAGCCTCCTTGCTCTTCTCTGGACCTGCTCCAGCACCTCAATCTCCTTCCTGAACTGAGGGGCCCAGAACTGGACACAGGACTCGAGGTGTGGCCTCACCAGGGCTGAGTATAGGGGCAGAATCACTTCCTTGGACCTGCTGGCCACGCTGTTCCTGATACAGGCCAGGATGCCATTGGCCTTCTTGGCCACCTGGGCACACTGCTGGCTCATGTTCAGCTTCCTGCCAATCCAGACTCCCAGGTCCCTTTCTGTCTGGCTGCTCTCAGCCACTCTGTCCCCAGCCTGGAGCTCCCCATGGAGTTGTTGTGGCCAAAGTGCAGGACCCAGCACTCCTGCAAAAACCTGTCTGAAGGAGTATAAGGAAAATAAATGAGAACAATTTCATTGCAGACAGCTTGTAGGACTGCTGTTCTAGAGGATCCCAGACTTCTGACTGGCACAAATGCTTTTCTGCCACTCTCAGTCAGTTTGCAAAAAAATAATCTCCTTGTTCCCAAACTACAATTTAATTCCAAGTTTGAGGCCAGGTCCCAGGCTCTTCCTGCATCATGGCTTTGGTTTTGAGAAGGCTTTGGTGATCTTGTTTCAGTGACTGCCGTTATTTCCAGATACTCATACAGAAAATCAGTTTAATTCCTTGGACATAAAGGAAGTCAGATCAGCCTCTGGCTCTTCTGTTATCTATTTATCAAGTACAGCTGAAGACAGCTATTAACCTTTGCAAAAGAGTGGAATAGAGAGGGCCAGCAGCCAGGTAGGTGTAGAACTAGACAAAGAGAAGCTCAAAGTTTTCTGTTCAGATGTAACTGGGGGTGGTTCCTCCCTCCTAACAGAGGTGACACCAAAGAGGTCAGTGTAGATAAAATCTCTCCTAATCAATGATGTGCAGACTTTATCCTCTCAACCCACAAAGCATGTCCCAGCAAAATTCTTAACTTCAAGACAGGCTTCAGAAAACATAAATCTCACTTCTTTTTGGGAATCATCAAAAACAAAGTAAGTTCTGTAAAAGAAATACCTTCCCCTATCTCTACCTTGTTCATGCACAAGGCATCTTGTCTGGATAACCTTGTCTGGAAAAATCAAGAATATTTGTGTCCCGTGCTCATTATCCTTAGCTTTATACCTGTCCTTAAGATGCTCTGAGCATCTCAGTGAGTGGGATATGAAAGTAGAACTTCAGTGCCTTAACTGCTGCTGTGTTTTGTAAGACTATACAAAATACACTATCTAAGAGATCATCTCCAGCAATAAAATTCAAATTTACTGAAGAAGCACTATTTACTTGCCAAATGTGTTTACCTTTTGAACATCTAGTTGATCTGTAGATGTAAATTCTGAATACTTGGGACTAAATTTGCTTTATGGGTGTACATTATATAAACATCAGCAGACTTTTGAAAATGTACTGTTGAATCTCACTAAGGTAGGCACCAGCTTGTCTGTTAAAGAGTTACCTGGTATTTCCTCAAACCGAAAATCATATTTAAGGACTTTTTCAATTGTTCTGTTCTATTTAGACATAGCTCAGAGACTGTCAGCTATTAGTAGTGTTTTAATAACCATTTAAATGAGGAAAAAGCTTTCTACTAAGTTTGCAAAGAAGAAAAATGTACATATCATCCAGTTTTACATATAATAGGCACCACTTTCAAGGCAGCACTTATGTGTAGCTGCTGCCTATCCTTGATTACTTCTCTCAAGCTGCATGACCCTGAGTGATGGTTATATTTGACAGTGGTGAGTGGTATGTGCACTGCGAGATCTGATATGTACCTCAACATGGCTGTTATGTGATCCTGGGATTTTCTGACAGTATCAGGTGATTATCATTCTTGCTCCTGGTCTTCCTGTCATCTGGAGTGGTAGTTATGGTGACCCTGGAGGCAAATTAGAAAATAACAGCTTAACACTTATATCAAACTGAATGATTTAGGTGTCCCAGACAGGGAGAATCCACCCATTCAACTAGCTCTGCAGCACTGATAGAATAATGTATTTTGCCATTAAGATGAAGAAGTTTTTTGGATAGTCGTCTCAAGAACAGACTCTCAGGAGCTCAAGACTGCATCAAAAGCATCATATGATCAATCCTGTACTGTTGCTATTTAAATTCCAATACTCATGTATCTTTGGCACTTGCCTATCTTCTAAGTAAATTGTTAGATATTGTCAAAGATGAGACTCAAGAAATTATGTCTTTATAAAAATCTTAGCTGTGAGACCTCATAAAACAGAAATTCCATTCTTTGAGCAAAAGTTTGTCCTTTATGAGTTCTAGGGGCCATGTTGGTGACTGATTTCTGGGTACCCTTTGGGTATAATATGCCTCTTGGAATACACCCCTTGTTGGACACTGCAGCCAGGTAGGTAAGGAGGTGGAGTGAGTAGGAAGATAAGCAGGGTTAACTCACCTCTCATGGACAGGCCAGACACAATTTGGTTTTAATATTTATTGCTCCTGCATTTAATCTTTACATTTTAAAGCACTTCTAAAGCTGATAGATAAATTGGCACCTGTAAGCAACTCAGCTCTTGGGCTGAAAAACAGCACCTTGATATGACACTTACGATTGGCAGTGGCTGCATGCAAACCTGAAATACCTCAAGAAGCATAAAACCCAAGCTGGTGAGGGTAATAGGCTTCATCAGTGGGTGACTGGTAGACTGGCTGCTACTCTCACTTGCTCTGCTGGACAAAAGGATGAGATCTCTACTTCAGAGAACTAGAAGCTTGTGTAGTCATGGGAAGTAAACAGCAGAAAAAGAAGTTATATTTAAAAGGGCAAGGGAGCTCATTAGTTTGTCCCAAGCCTAACCCTAGTGACCCAGACTGAATATCCACAACCTGGCAGCTCTCAGTCCCATCCACCTCACAACTTCTGGCAAAAAATGCTACTGGCTGTGATACCAAAACTCCCTGGGAAGGTCCCTGCTGGCCACTGCTTCCCCCTCAGCCCATCAAGAATGGGCTCAGAAAATCCCTGAGGTCTTCAGATGCAAGAGATTCCACTTGTACGGTGACTCTTAGGACTGGTGGGGGGACCCATCCCCCTGGACACCCCAGTGTCAGGCACACTACATCCTGCTGTAATTTCTCCTCTGAAGAAAACACCCCACTGCTGTGCTGGCCATCAAATATCCTAAGTGTCCATTCAGCTCCTTAGGGTCTTCTGAGCAGCTAGGCAGGGAGCAGCAAGAGGGTGCTTGTTTTAAAAAGTGAATATTTGGCTTTAAGAGTATCTGGGGATGGGAAACTGGTAAAGTGTAAAGGTTGTATTTCTCAGAGCTGAATGGGAACAAGACATCAGTGGAAACAAAGCACTCTTTAAGGAAATAAAGGCAGAAGCAAAACTGAAAGAGTCCTTAGTGTAGTGTTTTGAGTTTATGAGGCTTTTCCGCTTGCTGATGTATATGGATGGCTGAACTTTTATGCACATTGTTGTTAAAAATGACTGGAGTACAACTACAAATAGCTGTCTATTCTCCTGTATAAACAGAAGAATTTTTGTGTTTCTAAACACAAAAATGCAAAATGTAGCTTTGGTTTCAGTGTCACATCCCTTGTGAGGCCAATGGAAATAATGCAGTTTACACCAATGTAAAATTTACCCACAGTCTGGATTGTTAAACTACCAGGGCAAGTAGTGAGAAAATTTATTAATACATATTTCAGTGACATCCAGAAACTGTTTCCTATGGCTATGTTTTGAACCACCTTCATTTTCTTATTGTGCACTTTTCTGTAAATAAAAGTTTTAGTTGCACAAATGTTTTGGACAGTCAGTTTTCTCAGAGTAGCAGACATTCCTTTTGCATAACAACATATATTTCTCAACGAAATGAAAATATTTCAAGTACATGATAAAAGAAGTGAAGAACGGTTAAGTCATCTAGGCTAAGAACTGGGGCAACACAGTAGAACTTGAGTGACCAGTTGCTTACTGAAAACACAAATTCATGACCTCTGAATAAACCTTTGAACAAGTGCCAAGAATAAATAAGACTAATTTTGTTGGCCAAGTGGTTCGATACAATCTGATCACCTGTGCAAGCTTGGAAATACTAACATTTGATCTACACAAAGTCAGGATAAATTTGAGGGGTAACTGTGTAGAATCTGGCAATAGATATATTCAGGATATTAAACAAGATGACCTAAAAATCTCTTCTGTCTTCAACCCTATGAATCCTTATGTAGGTACTTAGCATGGTACACTGGTGCATCAGCTTACAAGAGTCACCCTTGACCTTCTTTTTGATGAAGTCAACACATAAAATAGGTTCTTTGTGTGGTTTATTCTAAAGCATATTTTTCTAGCCCTTGTGCTGTTCTTATGGTTCCATTCCTAAGTTTCTGTGGAGATACAGACCCTAGGATGGGGCCCAGGGGCAGCCTCAGTGCTTCTGTGTGGGTTCTGAGGGGCCTAGATTCAATGATGGGCTCTTCCCACCTCTGCTCAGCCCTGCTGGGTGTGTACAACCCTTCAGAGGAGAAATCTTATGAGCATTCCATGCTTGGAAAGCTCCCTGGGCAGGCTTTTCTGTTTGAAGAATGCCCCAGCTGAGGACCCCAGCATTCAGATCTTCCTTAGCCTAGCAAAAGATATTTTTTTAACTTAAAATGAATTTCAAAATATAGACACATATTGAGAGAGCCGAAGGAGATGGGGCTGGGCTAACACAGGCTGGAAACATCAAACACAGCATTAGATTTCTCTGTTGGCTGTTTAATCCCCAGTTTTGGAGCAAGAAATCCCTAGACAACATGCAGGAAGGTTTGAGGAAGCAAGACAGGGGAAAATGAATTGTTGTGTCTTATGATAGGATGTATGCAGAAGTGAGCCAGAGGTAAAAGGGTATGATGACAAAGCTGTTGGCAATTTAAACTTTGGCTCAGCATAAAATAAGTACATTATTCTTGATGGTGAAATTGAATGGTGCTGTCATGGATTCGTCACAAGCGTGGATTCATGCTTGTGTTTTTCCAGCCACTTCTCTTTTGCCTGGTCTGTAGCATTCATATATGCATGCTGACTTGTTAAAACAGTCTTTGAATGTGACAGGTTGTGAGTGCACCTTAATTTCAAGCTAGGCTGCATGTGTTTTAGCTGAACTTCACATCCAGATCCCATTAAAACCCAAGAATTTCAGGGGATGTTGTGTCAGCCTCTTGTCAGATGGCACTGATTTGAGTCAGTTCTGGTATGGGGGCACAGTACTGTTAGTGCCCTGGCTTTACATTGTTTTGGCATGCAAAGGGCTCAGCAGTCTGGCCAGAAAATTGCTTCAGGCTTTTCACATAGCCTGCTAGAAGAGTCCCTAAAATTCATTCGTGAGAGGTAACATGCAACTCACAGAAGAAAAAAAGCAAAAGCTACCCCAGAAACATCTCAGCAATAATTGACATCTTTTGTCATGCTGTAGATATTAGTACAGGAAAAGTCTCTGACTGCCAGCCTGGCTGCTCCTGTAGTGATGGGGATGGGAACTTCCTCTGGGTGCAGGAGAGGTACCCTCTGTTTGCAGGCCACTCTGCTTGCTCCAAACCTCCCTGTTCCTTTCAAGAGGTTTCCTTTTCAGTTTGCACCAGTGCCTGGTGGTGGAATAAGGGGAGCAGGTTGGTATTTTTGTTTGGATAACCCCCCCATTTTCTCATCTAAGTCTTATCTGAAACTGTATGGGCTGAAAGACAGTTTGGAAAATCACAAAATCAGATGTTCTTGGGAGCTCTTTACTGCTTTCTGCTCTTGGTGTGGCTGGATGTACCACAGGCACCGCTTGTCACGCTGTGTTTTGGTAGCTCTAGCTCCTTACAGCCACCTAGAGCTTGGCTTCATATGAAAAATTAAATAAAATGAAATATTGGAATTCCTTAACTGCTCTGGAGCTGCAGTCGCTGCTTGTAGCTTCGTGCTTGGCTTGCTGCTGTTTTTTTGGGGAAAAGCCAAGCAGGGGGTCTTGCTCTCCTTGGGGCACTGCAGAGGGAAGGAAGGCAGTGCTACCAGGAGTGATGGGCCCTGGCTGCCCCAGGGTCTGTACTCTCAGCCAGCCATTTTTCAAGACCAGGCATAAAGCAGTCTCAACCCTCCCTCATATTTATATTTAAATTCCTTATGAAGTATTTGCTGCCAAGAGGTTATTGTTGCTATGTCTTGGTTTCTAATGGCTCTTAATGGGGAAAAAAACCCGCACTTTAAGCCATTTGACTAAAAATATGTGGAATAGGATTAGCCTGCACCTTGTAAAATTTTATTTTGAGAAACTAAGGCCCTGATCCAATCACAATGAGGTCAGTGGGACTCTTTCCACTGATTCAGTGGGCCTTGGATATCGCCCTAAGATATTATTTTCAGTAACAAGGACTGTGAGAAATGTATCTAATATTAGAAATTTACTGTTTATATTATTTCTATAATTAAAATGGCCAGCTGCTGTAAAAAAGGTTTCCTCTGAGCTGAATGTCTTCATGCTAAATTTGAGCCTGAAGCAAAATTATAGATGTTGGCTCTTGGCAACAAAATCTTTCTGCATAGTGATCCAAGCAGGATGGTTTCTCAGCTACCCTATTCCTAAAGGCACTACTGCAAGACATTTGTCCAAGTCCTCCATTACTTCCTCCACAAACATGCCAGAGGACTGGAGTCAACAAGTAAAGCTGGATAAGCTGCTTACATATGACAACATCAGGACAGGGATGTATGTGACTGATCTGATCTATTCCTGATTTGTGTTATTCTTGGACAGATACAACTGAACCTGCCCTGAAAGTAGTTTCTACTTCTTTGTGGACCTCATGGCCTGAAACCTTGGAAGACCGAGGTGCTTGATGTCAGCACCAGGTGTATGGGCAGCCCAAGCCTCCAGACAGATGGAAACTTGCTGGGGAAGTGACTCTATGCCAATATCCTTAGTAAATAAAAGAACTGCTTGGGTAGACTAGGGTCATTTGTATGCAGGCAGCCATCTGAGGTAATTTTTCCTTTGACAGCTGCTAAATAATGGGTAAAAATTACCATCTGTGTCTACTGTCTGTGTCACCCATGCATGGTGTTGATGGTGATTCTAGGACGGATGCAGCTTGTGAGACTGAGGTATAAGTTCCAACATTGAATGCATGGAAGAAATGGAGAAAGGAGGGAAAAAAAAAACAATGAGAGATGACCTTTCTTTCTAGGGGTAAAGGCCCTCTACAAGCGGTGAGAGTCTTCTAAGGACCAAAGCTCTCCCAGGGCAGCTCTCAGAGACAGTCAACATGGGTGGGCATCCAAACACCCCCAAACGCTGAGCAGTGGTAACAGGGACTGATCGCTGGGCTGCTTCAGAGGGGCTTGGACAGGGTACAGCCCCAGCCTTGGTGCAGATTGCCCAGTGCTGCCCTGAGCAGCAGATCATCCTTCCTCAGACATGTCCACTCATCACCTGGACCCAGCAAGGGCAAGAGGAGCTGTGACAGTGACTGTACCAGCCAGCCACAAAAGCACTGAGCCAAGAGATGCCCAGGAGGTGATGGTCTCCCCCTTCCAAGCTTCTGTTTTATCTCATCCCCAAGCTTCCCTCTCCCTACTGTAAAGTGACATCTGTGTGAATTCTTCTGCTTAAACTCCTGTGCCTGCCTGGGGCAGTGTTGCTCATTCCCAAGTGCTCCTGGAGAGTTATATATATATCTTCCTGGGTTTCTGCATGGGAGGCCTTGGCAAGTGCCATTTAATCAATTTCCACAATAATAGCTGAAAGCTGAATCAGTCCTTCTGTCTGTCCAAGAGGAAAGAAACACTTCAATCACCAGTCTTGCTAAAAAGTTACATTTCAGCCCATCCCAGAGCAATCTAAATAATGTAGGGCAGGAATCATATGTGTTTTATTTTCTCTGTTCATTGAATACAACTGCATGCTCCAGTCAGTACTTCTGTTACAACTCTTGCTAATGTACCAGCTGAAGCCAAATTATGATCTCACTCCAGCTTCACACCGGAATGACTGCATCTACTTCAGCTTTATTGAAAGATACAGGGTCTATTGGACGCACATTGATATCGGTGAGCAGCTACATGGACATAACAAGTCCTGCTGGGGTAAGTAATGGCTCACAGGCTTGAATGAACCTCAACATTTGGCCATTAAGCATCACTTTAACCTCTTTACCTTTCAAACATATGTCGATTAAGTAATGCTTTGGATATTCTAGAGAGATGGCTTTGGTTTTAATGGATTTCTGTATAAAATGGGATATGTCCTACATTTGCTCTAGATTGCATTTTGTAAGAAATACTTGCTATCCAGAATTTTTACAGTTATTTTTACTGACGTGGTACCTAAAGATTTCCCAGAACTCCAATAGGACTCTAAAATCCAGAGTGCTAGGAAGTAGACTTCCTGATAACTATGCCTATTTTACTCATGTAAAATCAACAAATGCAAAAAGCGACACTAAAGCTGAGAAAATCTTATACGATGTCACCAAATTATTCTTTCACAATAGATATACTAAGAAAGGCTGCACATAGCTGATGTAACATCACAAACAGCAATAAATAGGAATGTCTTTCCACTCAGGTTTTTATCATGCAATAGTGTGCATGGTTATATACCATATATCAAGAGCTTTGCACGCATGTATCACCTGCATGTCAGAGAAAGGGGTCTTCCCTTCTGATAGAAAAGTTTTTGTTGACATTTGAAAAATTGAATGTTTAAACTTAAAACTAATTTTAAGGTTTTTTTGGTTTGGCTTTTTTTTTTTTTTCTTTTAATATAGAAGAGAAGGATCTTCATTATGTTCAATGAAGGCATTCAGAATATTCAGTCATCACTTGTCTTGGAATCTTCTTGAGTGAGCCTGTTACCAGCACACCAACCCTTAAATTGCAGCCAAAGTTTTATGTTTGCTTCAGACTCTGTTGTGTGGGGGCTGTGATAAAGGAAGCCCCCAGTTCCTCCTCCTTGTTGTTCAACCAGTCTCATATCCCCATCTTTTCCTGATGCTCACATTAATGCTTATCCACATGTGCAGTGCTGGAGGAGCAAGGTGCAAGGAAGGGCTGAGTGAGGGAAAACTGATCTTCAGTGGGATCCAATCCCTGATCTGGCTCCCTACAGAACTGAACAAATTACACATAGCTGTGAGGTCACAAGTGGCTTCGAGCAGACAAAGAAGGGTGAAGGGACCTCCCCACCCATCTTCTTTTAACACAGCTCAGACTTTGAGAAGAAAATAATCATGGAAGTCCAGCCACAGTCAGGCAAGTAGAATTACCTGCTGAGGCTTGGTTTGTGGGGGAACAGAAACAATAAAAGTTGAAAGCAAGCTATAGGGTTTGATGAGGTTTGTCTATGTTTGGCAAAGACTTTTTTCTTTCTTAGAGTTTCTTGGAAATGTCTTCAAAACATTCCAGGCTTAGTTTTGCTCTTTAAATACTCTTCAGTGTTTTATTTAAACAGTGAAGAGCCAAATTCCTCCCTCAGATATGAAAGTAAAAACTCTCACATTAATGAGGAGAATATCCTGAGTGCAGGATATGTTCTTGGATATGGATCCTGTTTTTGGATATGTTCTTTGTTTCCCAAGGAGAAGTAAATTCTGGGCACAAGCTTCCTCCTATTCACACAGAAGAGAACAAAATTTTGCCTGCTTCCAACATGTATTGGGGTACACTAACTCTCACCTTACAGGGAGCACAAACATTTCATCAGGAACCTCAATGACCCCAGGAAGACTGCCCACAGAGAGAGAGCTGGGTGTATCAGGACAATTAAAATGGGGAGCCCTACCCTCTGATTTATGAGAGGTGGTGAAGAGGTAGGAAGAGCTGCATGTAAGAATGGGATAAGATATTAATTCACTTAAGAGATTGTAGGGACAGAAAGAGTAATGAATGTCTTTAACCTCCTTGATAAAACCCTAGTGGACTTAAAAATAGATTTTAAAAACTGAGCTGCTGTTTTGATTTGTAATACAAGTTAAACCAAACTTGACAATACGGCATGTGCTTTAGATTTCCCTGGTTTGAGACACTGTTTACTCTGGCAGATATACCCTCAAGTGAAGCTTTTTTTCCCCCCTCAAAGCTGTTACATGGTAGACTGATGTTGGCTGACCCTGAAGCAAAAATTTGAAAACAGCACATTTATTTTCCTCCTAATGCTAAACACACATGCCATGCAGCATTTTTTGGTCTAGCTGGAAAATCTTCAAATCTACACTATTTGTCCCTTTTACCCTGACTTTAATGTTTTCATGAATATAAAAATAACATAAGGAAGGTGGGGGACAGGAGCGTGTGTGTTTTGCAGTGGGAGTGCAGCCTGTAATTTGCAGGCTGCAGACTGGAACGGGCAGACGGGAAGAGCTGATGGGTCAGCCCAGTTCTGACCCATGATGGTGACAATGGGCTTTCCCATATTCCCTAGTGCCCAGAAAAGGTTCTGGAGTGCCACCAGCCAGCTAGGCTAAAAGCACAACTCCAAATTCAATTCTTGCTCATTGCCTTCCTTACATCACAAGCATACAAACCCATTAACCCGTCTAGCACTTAACTATCTGATGTGGCAGGAGGGGTCAAATGACTTTACTATCCTTTTCTTCAGTTGGAATCAAATGCTTAGCCTGGGACAAAATACTAGGCTGATACTCATCTTTGCTACTACTTGAAAAATCCCTTGGAAAAAAACCAGCTAGCACATCAGTTCCTGCAATACAGATGATCTTTAAGGATGGCTCTGAAGGAGGTTTACTTTTGGTGTCTTTGGTTACTGCTGTGCTAGTTTAGATCCTAGGCTGCAGATATTTTATAGAGGCTGTATATCATTGCTTAATTTTAACAACTTTCATGTAGGTATAAATGAAGCTCACATATCTGTGGAGCCACAGTCAACCTCAGAGACATGGATTTCTCTCTCACTGGAGGCCCACTTACAAGGCCCCCTAAGTCTTCCAGGAGGCAGCTGAGGGTATCAGGGTGGGTTACCAAAGAAAGAACAACATGGCCCTTTGACTGAAATTTCCATTCTTGCTCTTGCTAAAAGAGCAGCGGTGTGGGTAAAACATTGAGGGTTTGTTCCATGCAGTTCTTGAATGTATTGGACTGGATTGGACTTCATCTAAATGGATTAAATTGTTAAACCACTTTAAGAATGTCCATGCTCAGAGATGAAAGAAATTGCTTAAATCAGTGCCAATCCTCACATCAGTAAAGAGGGAAAAAAAGATTTAAGAAAGAAGGACTTATAAGAGATCATTCCTCTTGATGAAATTTCTAACTCTTTGCCAATGCTAACGGACAGGAATGGAAAAAAAAAATCCTCTGGAGAGCTTTTAGCAATTAGTTCCTGTTTGCAAAGAATCTGGGCCTGTGCTCTACTAGGGTACTTGGACCAACCATTTTTAAAATTTTTTTTTCATGAATTGCACTGCATCTTGTTAGAGATGCCCAGCTGTATTTTCTTCTCTCTTTCACAGCCATACACATCACTTTTCATCTTGTTCTTTTCATCACCTTCTGCTTCTATAGCGAGCAAAGCAAGTGAAAACGTAGCACAAAATCTTTTACATATTTAGCAGATTTCTCCTGCTGTTTAGCAGCTGGAAACACAGAGGTTAAGGCAGCAACTTGAGACACAGTGCTGTGACTGTCGACCTTGCTGATATTCTGCAGAGGTTCATGGACCATAGTTTAAGCAGCTCTTCTACATGGCACCCAGCGGCCATGGATCTGGTATATGCAATCTATTAATATATTGTAGAGGACCAAACAGATTCAGCTTCACTCCAAGGTGTATAAGCTAGCTTATCTTAGATATTATGTGGCTGCCTTATTGCAAGCAGCATAGGTAAAGGGAATCACACACTACCATGGTGCTATAGTTTTTTGATTCTGTTGGTTCTCCTGTGTTAGTGAGCAATCTGCTAGTCCTCATCCATGTGGACATATCTCCAGTAGGTTATGGGTGAAACCTGGAAGAGCCCCATAGATCATTGTAACTGAATAATATGCATGTTTCATTCAAGCTATGGGGCTGGACACATAACCACTCTGTAAGGATTGTAGCTGAAGGGTGCCCTCACTTTATTGTGAATTACACAGCTAACTCATTTTTTTCACTCATGGAACTGGCTAGAAGAGATTCGTAGAGGTTAGGTTTGCATTTCTGGTCCCCCCAGTAGAGTTAGTGGGAGGGTTGCAGTCCACTGGGTCAACCATTCTGTAAGAGAGAAACAATGCAGAAGTGCAGAGGAGACAAAAGGAGTATGACCAGTGTGGCAGAACACTTTGCCAGCTTGTGTAGGGAAAAAAAAACATGGCAAAAAGATTCTCGCAGGTTTCTCCCTTTACATTCTGCAAAGATAATATGAGGTTGTTAATTCCAGATTATTAATAAAGTCTTGCATTTTTCCCTGCCTTTCTTTTTTTTCCCACTGATGAGCCAGAATTTCAAGGGCGTCAGTAAAAGACTTTCTCTCAAATGCAACAACTAAACCAATATGTCCTGGTGTACTTGAATGCAGAGATGTGGCCTCTGAAAACAAGATATTCACAACAGTACCTTTCTGTTCTGTAGCTTAGCAACTCAGGATGTAAATGGATACTCTTCAAAAGAAGATTTCCCATTTTAATTGGCAAGAAGAAGGATCCATGTTAGAAAGTAGATTTTTTTTTGAAGCTGTGCAGTGTAGATGCATTTGTATTTGTTCTAAAGTGCAGTTGTTCAATAAGAATTGAATGTTGACTCCATTTTGATATATTTCTGCTGTCGCATATATGCATACACATATACACCTTAATGTGTGTTTCTGGGTATGCATACATGTGTATATATATAGATAAAAGCATGTTGCTGTAAAAAATTCCTTTTATATTTTGCTATTTTATGGGAAGCATTTCCACACTGAATTTGACTCCTGTCCAAATACAATAACTGGCTTAATTTTAATAGTGAGGTTATTTTGGTTTTCATTCACTACATTTACAAATCAAATGTGCCATACTGAAGACTTTTTACATCCATATAATCAAAATAGGGCCACTGTTTCTTTTGCTGCCAATATAAAATGAGCCATTTGCCTACTTTTACCACCTAGTTGACTGATGTCTACACAGCAAAAAGCAACAATCCCCACTGGCTGGTGCTCTTTGTAACTCTCCCAGTGAGACCAAATCAAAAGACACATTTTCATCTCTTTACAGCTGTATCACCTTCCAGTTATAATGTACACAATCATGATAGTTTATGCCTGGAAACAGCCACCAAACTAACATTTCCCCCTGGACACAAGCTTTTCAAACAGATTTCTCATGCTGCATTAAGACTAAGAGAGGAACAGAGGAACCTGGAGACAAGGAGGAACCTGGAGAGCATGGTGCCATGTGGGCCAGAGAGTTCCCATACCTCAGCAGTTGTCTTCAAAACTAATGCCTAGGACCCTCTGGGATGTGCTAACATGCTGGCAGGAACTGAGCCAAGAAGCCCACAGTGAGTGACCTTAAGACAAGATCTCCCACCTTTTCCCCTTGGCACCCCATCTCTGAGGGTTTTCAACCTCACCTATAAGCTTTCCTAATATACTCTAATTAGAAAGCTGCTGCCTTTTTCTCTATCCTATTGAGTAAAAAAATACTATACTTATGCATGGTGCCAAAATATTGCCTTTTATTTCAATTGCTCTGTTTCTGTTTAAAAGGTTTGAACTGGAATGGAAATATTGTGGTTTCCAGTCTTGCAAGAACCTCCAATACTTTAATGTAATTCAGAACAAAATATTGCCCTTTTTCATTCTCATCCCCTTTTCATCAGTTCTTTATTTAGGTCTTCAGACAAACAAAAACTTAGTTATTCACCCAGCTCTGTTGGACACCAGAAGTCCTCTTCCACCAAGCAGTACAACATTCTGTTAGCCCTTTGGCTGGTTATCTAAGGCAAGAGTCAATGTATTACCAGTATTTCATTTTGAGTGCTGGTGTTACATATTTTATTCCAAATGATTCTCCTTTCCAAAATAAATGACCAATTTTTAGTTGTACTGAAAATTCTTAGTTATATTAAAAATCAGTGCATCACCATAGAGCTCAAGTTGGCTCTAAGGTGGATCCTGGCAGGCCCCTAAAGATCAGGACCAGCACGGCATCTTAGGATGACAAAGATTGTACCCAGAGGGTACTGTACTGAAAGAACCCTAAGGAATTGAACAGCTCTTAGGGTCAAACATTCAGTTCCATGTATTTTCCTACCTTATACTGACCTGTAGCCATAGGGGATGATGAATTTAAGAGATGACTTACTTCAGATTTTTATTTGACTGTATGTACTGCTCTGTCAGAAACTTTTATCAGTGCATCACCTCCATTGTGCATGATAATGGGAGCCTGTGGCAAGCCCTGCATCTCCAGCCCTCTTTGCACTAAGTGTTATTTGCCAGAGGGCCTTTGGCTGCTGCTTGCCAGGAGACCCACCTTGCCACAGCCTGGCAGTTTCTGCATTCTGCTTGGCAAATATCCCCACTGGCCTCCTGGCAGCACTGAGCACCCATTTTTGTTTAGCATCCCCAACTGGGAAACTAGTTTCTGCCTTCCCAAGGGAGATGGGGGCTGAGCATGCATGCCACTGCTCGTGTGCAGGTGTGTGTGAGTGTCTGATGAGTTAGTGCCAACTTTATCCCTACCTGATTTGGATTGTACCAGCCAGTGATCATCCCCCCTTAGTCACTCAATTTTTTTCAAGCATCTTACGGAAATGGGAAAATTTTAGCCATGTCTTTCCTGGTACTGTTATTAACAGGGGAATAATTTGAAACATCTGGCTTCATGCTCCCTCTCTACATAAGGTGGAGTCATCCAGCCTTCTTTCCTAAGGAGCTTATTTGCAGGGGACTGGGCCATTTCTTTCTCTCCTCTTGCTTTGAGTCATCCACTTATTTATTCTTTCTTTATAGCATATATCTGGCTTCTACCTTTTCTGTTAAAAGCCTCTTAAAACACTGTGCTAGAGCCTTGCACATCATACATCTTAGCAAGTCATAATCACATCTGGATTAGTGTCATGGCTGGAATCGTGACATTGAATTACTGTCTTTAGAAGCTGAACATTGATCAGGGTTTAAGACACTGTGAAAGATTCCAGGCTGAATGGCATTTTTCCAGTCCTTGGTAATTTCCAGGTAACCTCCTGACAGTTGTGATAGGGGCTGCTATGACAGCATATTGTCTGCTTTCCACTGAGATGGCCTAACCAGGAGTCATTGTAATACCAAGCCTTTCCAATATTAAATAGGGGAAATTTAAGAAGACTGCATCTGGACTGATTTCACCTTCTCAAAGGTAACAAAAGCCTCCATAATAAGAAGTACAGCTGGAATTAAAGAACTGTATTCCTGTTTTTCAGGACAGTAATGGATTCATCCAACAGTGTGAGAAGGTACATATCTCTTGTGAATGCAAATTATGTTGATGGTGTTCACTGATCTATGATTTATAGGAATAACTCTTTAATAGAAAAGTAATTATTTTTTTTAACTGTTAAACTGTATTTATCTGTAAGAGATAAGAGAAAAAGGAGATCTGTGCAAAATTACTTAATACTCCATTTTTGGGTGGAAGAGCCGGAGCCAGAAAAGTTTTGATCCATATCCAAACTTTCCAAAAGGATGTTGTTCAGTTACTTTGATTCAATCAAGTAGACAGCTTTTAAATTCAGACCTTTGTTTCCCTAATAATGAAAGAAAAGGGAAATTGGTTGGCTTTTGAATCCAGCCCCATTTATAGTATTAATTTACAGTAGACAAGTGTTAATTAAGTGGGAAGTTCAAATGCAGCTTCTTTAGCAGTGAAGCCAATTTGGAGATTATATCTTGGAGGCTATCATCAGAGATTATGATAGACCTCTGCAGATGAGTCTGCTAATGCAACTTTTATTGAATCTGGAGTTTGGATTATTTTTATGAGCTGGTTTAAAACAGTGCAAAATAATGAAGAAAAACAGGGGAAGGTGTTGCTTGCTACTGCTGTTGTTCCAAGTTTTTCATTTCTGGGAGCATCACTTTATCTCTGCAGCATGATAAGAGCTCACACGTAATCAGCTGACATTTTCAGCTGTGTTTTATGCTACTGCCTTGGATTCTAAGCCCACTTTAAAGCTTCAGTCATAGCAGGTTAGATAATATTGGAAGTTTTACTGTAGACAAATCCTTAGTCTGCTGCATGGAAAAAAAAATATTCTCTTTCATTTATCTGCAGTTTGTGTTAGTCCCTTCTGAGAAAAAAGCAGTTTAGTACTTCCCAGCAGAGAATTTTGGTGCTAAAGATTTCCTTTGTCTCTTCTGCTGGTTGCATCATATAAAAATTAAATGAATCATGGTATACTGACAGTGAGACCAGCAGACAGAAATTTGGCCAGGTCTTCAGCTACACTTGAATTTCTGTTAAGCATGTCATTAATTGTGGCAGCTGGGGGGAGGTTACTGAAATAAAAATAAAGCAAATAAAAACCTCGGAGACTTAAAGCTTCTCAGTTCCGATTTCATCAGGAAAGCAGAGCTGCTAACACTGACTGGTTTTTAGTAGTATGTTAAGTTTCCTTTGACTTTTTCTACTGAATAAAAATGACAAGTGTTTAAATGTTCTTGTTGTGAATGTTTGATTATTGATATTTAGATTACCTTGCTTTACATAAGATACCTTAAATCATAATGATCAAGCTCACATCAATTACAGAAAATAACTGAGGTAAGTGGGCTTATCTGCATATGTGAAGTTCCTCATGAGCACTTGGTTTTCAGTATTGGCTCTTGTGGGCAAAAATAGTGCTGAAAGTCTGTCTTTTGCTGATGTGAGTACCCATCCTTCTGCCTGCTGAGCCCTCCAAAGCCCTTCCTTCATCTGTCACCTCCTCTGCTTTGGTTATAATCCTAAGGCTTCTCTAGAAGATACAGAGAAGAACCATGAACTCGGATCTGTACTGGTGTCGCAGTTTAACTCTGGGTTGGCAATTAACCAAATGACAGATGCTCTCTATTATTACTCCTCCCTTCCCTGATAAAGAAAGGAGAGAGAATAAGGGAGAGAGACTTATGGGTTAGAAACTAAACTACACAGCTTTAATGAAACAGTATTGTTAAAAAAGGAAAAATCATTAAATACATTCAAATATACAGAAAAATTATATCATGTTCCTTTGTCCTTTCCCCCAGTAACTCTCACGTCACCCCTGAGGCTGCAGGGCAGCCCTGGGAAAGTCCAGGCTGGACTCCTGGAGTCAGCAGCAGTCGGGAGCTGGAGGCAGGAACACACAGATTGGGAATGGCATGGATCAGGACTACAGACAGAGGAATGGATGGAATTCTTCCCAGATGGTGAACAAAAAAGGAAGAGGTAGAGAAAGGCCAAAAGGGAAGGTGTTTGCCCCTTGTCACCCCCTCAAATTTATGCTGAGTATGACGCATATGGGATGAAATACCATTTGCTCAATTTTGGTCACCTGTCTTGTCCATTCCTTCCAAAGGGAAAGTTGCAGGTGTGACCTCTTTACTTCCTTTCTCTTTCTGGAGTACAAGATGTTCCTCAGAACTGAGCAGTGTCCTTGGTTCTGCACACCAGTCTCTAGTTGTAACCATAAACATCAAGCATTATCAGTCCTAGATACAAACACTGACTGAGAAACTTGCTGTTAATTGCAGCAAGTACAGCTACTTAGAAGACACTCAGCTGAAAGCAAAATTACAAGACAGAAGATTAATTCTATCCTGGCCCAAACCAGGACAATTGGTATGGTACATGATGGATGCCCGTAGCAATTATGGCACATCGGCTCTGCAGAGTTGTGTCCTAGTTGAAGCCCTCCAGCTATTTCCCCTCCAAACCACACTGTTTGGCTGTGACTGTGTCACTGAGAGCTGAAGGTCCCCCTGGAATGCATTTGAAAGGCATGCCCTTCCGTTTTGTTTGACATTATGACAAATCCCAGCTGCACAGCTGGCTGGAGGATTGTGCTGAAGGTAGAAGCTTTCCTGGTTTCTGGCTTTGCAGGGCTACTGGAGAGGGCTATAGTAACATAATTCCATTTTGCTTCATATTTTTTCCATATTTAAAAATCTTAACTGTATGAATAAGTGACCTTCCCACATGTGTAAGAACTTCTGAACTCTTGATGTGCTCAAGATGATTGTTCTCAACTTGTATTTAATTTTAAAGCTTCCTACTTCTATTTCAGACAAAAACTATACTTTCAGACTTCTATACTCAGACCAAAGAGGGGCTTTTCAGCCATTTCCAATTACCAATTTCCATTAGCAGTTTCCCTAAGAAAACAGATATTTCAGCTCAGAAACCTCACCTTGCCTCTCTGTGCCCATCCACACACACACAGGGCTAAGAGCAAGGAAAAAGTGTCATTGTTGAAATACTTATTTTGTAAGGTTATACAAAATACATTTCACTGTACTTCACAGAGATAAGTGACTGCCTGAACCTAGAAGCTGTTTTGCAAGCCATATGCCTTGAGAGGCCTGTACTTTCCAGGCAATGTCATGGCAACAGGGACATGGTTGGCAGGGGCTTGGGTCAGCTTGTTGCTTGCATGATGTACCAGCTCTTCTTGGGCCCTTCCAGTCCCTCAGGCAGCACTGGGTATCTGCAGGTGTATGAGGCTGAGCCTCAGGATGCTGTGGATCATCCTGATGGGGAGAGGCTGTAGCTGGATTAACACAGTATAGAAACATGAGAAGATTTTCAGGGACAAGAAAAGAAATAACTGGAGGACAGAGGATTTTGGAAAGTGTGTTTTATTATAATGAATTAGTTTTTAGTTGGACCTGCTCTTTTTCATGGGGTGTTTGGAAAATTGATAGCATGTTCCCATGCATAAGCTTCTTTAAATCTCATAATGAGACTGGTGTCTCCCAGGCCCTTTTTTTTTTTTCTCTCAATACCTCTCAGTTTTGCTTTTGCTGCTAGCTCATGGTGCTCAAATGTGGTGGGGAATGGGAAGGAGAGACTATTAGTGGGGAAGTTTAACGTATTATTAACTTCTAAAGCAAATCCCTTGGAGAATCACTATGGACTGGGGCCAATTCTTTGTTCACCTGTGCAGCCATACGGGATCTGGGCTGTTCACAGCTCACCATGCCCTATTTTCTCTGCATCCTCAGAGTGCTTCAGAGGTCTTGTCTTTGCTGAAAGAGCCAGTAAACCTTGTGGGCTGTGAAATTTTAAATTAGAGAGGGATAGATTTAGACTGGATGTTAGGAAAAAGTTCCTTACCATGAGGGTAGTGAAAAAATGGAACAGGTTGCCCAAGGAGGTAGCTGAGGCCTCATCCCTGGAGATATTCAAGGTGAGGCTTGACGAGGCTCTGAGCAACCTGATCCTGTTTACTGAAATGGGGTTGGACTTGATGACTTTTACAAGTCCCTTTCAACCCAAATTGTTCTATGATTCTATGGTTGATTCTATGAGTCTATGAAATGACCAGCATCACTGCCCTGAATCCCTGCACTGCTGTGAGGCCTCCCTCCAGTGCCTGGCACCCCTCTTGCTTCCATCAGTGCACACCAATGGCACACATAGCACAGCAAGGCAGGGCAACAAGCGCAGGGGTGCTATGTGTCAGAATTAGGACATATTGCATCATAAATGAGATCAGGTTTTGTTTTAAAAACAATGGCTCTAAATACTGCCAAATAGTTGATTTTTCAGGTCTGGCCATGGTTGTCTGGATGGAGAGTGGCTGCTTTTGGGGCTGCTGTACAGGAAGGGTGGAAACCTGCCCTACAATAAAAACATTTGTTCAAGCAGTGCTTTTACTGGTAGATTACATCTCAGTGGAGTCATGAGGACTGATTCTGGCTGCAGGAAGGCCTCCCTGGTAGCAATATATCTATTCTGAGTATACACAAGTCTCATTAGCCTTAATAAATTGGCACTGAGGGGATTTTAGAACATCTCTATGGCTGGCTGTTTCAGTTCCCTGTGGCCAGCTCAGCTTCAGACAGGCCTTTGCAAGTAGCTTTTAAAGGGGCAGACTGAAAAAAAAATCAAGATAAGGTAAAGGAAGATCAGGACTTAATGTAGGCTTGACAGGGGAAGGAAGAATGTCTTGTTTTGCTGTCTCAGCCCCATTTTCTGCTTGTTAGCTAAACAAGTGAGTGACTCTTTCCAAGCATCCTACCCCTTTCTAGCAATGTGTGTGAGGGGTGGAAAGGGGAAGGATGTGCTGGCGCTGCCCATTTCCCTACTGTGTCCCCTCACTTTCTTTTTATCTAACCCAGAACTGCTACGTCCCCATAACACATCTCTGATGACTATCAGACTTTGTAATTCTGCTCTCACTCCTCATCTCAACATGCATCTCCCTTTGTTCTCCACGCTCACTCCTGCTCCCCTCCCAAGGGCTCACATGCTTTTTTCCTCCTCCACTATAGTTTCTTTTAATTTCCCAGCAGCAGCACAAAACTGTATGTTTCATGCCTCCTTGGTGTGGCTATGATTGTCTCACATTCTCCCTCCTTTGTTCTCTTTCTCCACCATGCAAAGGTTTCTTGCCCTTCCCCACAAATGCCCAAGATCCTAAACTCCTGCAACTCCTTCTTATTGAGCAACAGGGTCATCCTTACCACCCTCTGGTTTAGGGACTCAGCAAGCATGTCTTTGTTTCAATTTATGCAACAACAAGGAAGCCCTATACTTTGAGGCAAACTAATATGGAATGACATGTTTCCAACAGTAATTTCTTAACACAGAGTGAGCTGTGAGGATGAGATGGGTGTTGCAAGCTTTTTCAGGTTGGAAGAGAAGAGATGCATTAGTTGTATCCATATGAGCACTTCTTATCTTGATTGTTTGCAGTTATGTCTGACACCCAAAGTATCACTCATTCTGGGTCTTTATCTGGGTCAGATAAGGAAAAAAAACCTTAAACTGCCATTTCTCAAGTTTTCTCTAGCTAGTGATTCTATTACTTCTATCAGTACAGCAATTTTCCCAGCTACAGGACAGTATTCTGGCAAATTCCTGTTGTCAGTCACAGAAGCATTCAAGCACTTTGGCAATAGCCTGTCTAACCAAGTCCACTCAGGGGCTCTGACCCTCAGACCAGAGACTAGAAAAGAGGTAGAATAAAGCAGTAAAGAATAAACCTCACCAAGATCAGCATTTGGAGCTGAAACCCACTTAAACTAAGAAGCAGGAAATGTCACACAGGAGCTCTTAGAAACATATGAGTGTGTTTATACACTCAGTTTGCATGTCTAGGAAACTTCTTAAATAATAAACATGAAAACATCTCCTTTCTCAAAGAAAGCATAGGCATAGAGCAGCAACCCTTTCACAGGAGAACATCATGGTGAAGGCAAATAGGATCTTGGTTTCTGTCAAGTGGGTTTGAATCCAGGTCTCCCATATGGGCAGCAGTCCAGGCATTGGCCATGGCACATGTGGGTTTGTCTCCTTGCAGTTGTATCAGCCATTGTATAAACCAATTAGAATACAGAGACTATTAACATGACTTTGGGCCCTTGGAACAAAGGGAAAATCATGTGTCTGACAGTAGCACATGCAGACACTAAAGAGTTTAAAATTTGAGCCGTGTTTCCAGCATGAGGAGGCAGCTGAACGTGACTTTGATTACCATGAATATGGTACCTTGATGTTTTATGGAGATTGTGAAATTCTTTAGCATAAGATAAACTGTTTAGAAGCATTCAAAAAACCCACAAGTTTTCTAGAGTTAATGGGAACAACCAATGAAAAAATAAAATCTCAGTGAAAGAGCTTGGCTTTGAAGTTTCATCTCTGCAGGCAAACTCCAGGAACTGAAAAAATTTCTCCATTAGGTTGGCCACTCCACAGATGCCTACCCAAGCTTGTACAGGTCAGTATTACAAGAGAGACAGGAGGTAGGACTTCCTGATCTTGCTCAGTCTGGATGAATTGCTTTGTAGCAAATTGAAAAACACTAAAAGGGTAGTGAATTTTCTGCCAATTCTTTTCCTCTATCCAAAGCATAAACCAACTAGGAAAATATGTTTAACATCAGAAGTACTTTTTCTCTGCACTTGAAGAAATCCAGAAAATGAGTGTTTCATTATAAAAATATTTCCTACTTAAGAGATACTGTTTGTCTGTCCTTGGTTGGGGTAGCAGAGTACACAGCTGCATAAAAGTGAAAGGATTTAAGATGTGTGAAAAGATGAGTTCATTTTAGCTTTACTGTAACTACAGTAACATACATTTTTTTAACCTTGGCCATGCCAGTCTTGTATGATCACTTTTCCTTTCTGCTACCATTCTACCTTTTCACATTGCTTGAATAGGAAATCAAATGCAGTGGAGATGGGTGACACCAAAAAATGTCAGATTTTTCTTGAACTGAGTGATTTTGGAGTTTATGGCTTGCAGAGGTGTCAGTCTGTGGAGGATTTCATCTGTAGCTCAGTGATTAGCAATTGGAGAATGGACCATGTGAAGAACTACATTTGGCCCCATTTTTATCTGTTGTAACACAGGAATAATTTGCAGCTTCGACTTTGTTTGTTTGACTTGTGTGTAGAGAACAGGCCTTTTTTTTTTTCTTTTTTTTTTTTTTTTTAAAGAAACACAGCTTTGCAAACTCCTGTGTTTGGCAAGGACCTTTTTGATTATTCAAGCAGGAAAGGATAAACGCTGGAAACGTTATTAATAAAACATCAACTCCCCCCCCCAAAAAAAAAACCAACAAAAACCAGCTTCCAATTCTGCAGAGGTCAGACAATAAAGTTTACAATCACACACTTCACGCTGCTCAGTGCTCAGAGCCAGCACACCAGTGACTGCCCAGATTAGTTAATCTTCCTCAGCTTCGTCTTGGGCCCTATAACTACTGCAGCAGGTCATTAACCAGCTGGTGAAGCCCCAGCACATCGTACATTTATTCCCCAACCTTAGCAGCCGTTGTTGAGTCCAGCAGCCTTAAAGAGGTATTTCTGATGTTAGCTGACAGAATGATAATTTATGCTCCCTGTAATTCAAAGGGATTCCAAGGCAGCTGTAAATTAATGAAACTTGAAGAGCTTTTCCCAAGAAGGTTCCTTATTTAATCTGTTGAACAAAAATGGAAATATGTAAAATGGGCAGTTGCTCTTTCTTTTTAAAAATATGGCACTTTTTTTGTGAAAAGGGAGATAAATGAGATCATGTGCTGGAGGGAAGAAATGTAGAGAAATGTTTGCTTAATGGAAAATGCTTTTTTCCTTACATTTCTTGATTTTTTTTTAACTTTGCTGTTCATCACTACTGAAAGTAAAAGGAGATGAATGTAATGTCTAATAAGTTGAGTAAGCTAGCAAAGGTATTGTTTTGAACCAAGATTTTATTTTTCTTTTTTCCTCTTTTCTTTCTTCCTTTCTTTTTTTTCCTTTTCTTTCTTTTTTTTTTTTTTTTTTTTTTTTTTTTTTTAATCTCAAATGAAAGGCTCTCTTTAATCAGATAATTGGCTGGCTGGTAATTTTAGCCTTTTGTGACACACCAGTTGGCAGGTAGGGCAGTACATAACCATGAGCCTTTTCCTACAGCCTTCCCTCCCTCTGGGACACTCACAGACGTGTCTCTGTCTTATCAGTCCCAAGGGACCATCCCCAAACATTTTGCAATGAGTATGCAAAGGAGGGGCCTTTTGCCTCCTGCAAAGGAGGTCCAGCTGTCGGGGGTAATGAGTGCTGGCAGGCACACAGATGGCACTAGAGGTGCTCCCTCTGCCCACTACTCATCTGAAGAAAAGGGGTGTCCATTCCACAGCTGTTCCCACAGGGGCTCTGTCCCCTGTCTTGGGGCTCAGTGCTTTTTGCCAGGCCACGGGGGGCTTGATGGCAGTGGGCATGGATGTCCCCAGAGGATGCTGTGAGGAAGGCCCAGGAAGGAGATCATCCTCTGCAGCTACTGACTTCTTTTGCCACTCCTCTGCTCATTGCTTTTGGTGGCGGCCAGGACTGAAACCTAACTTTCTCCATGACTGACAGCTCTTCCAGCTCCTCAGCAAACCTTGGGCCTTATTTTGAAAAGCCCTGAAAGAAAAAGGATTGTGTGCTCTCTGAATGTGAGGTTGCTGAACCGCTGCCAACCCCAGGCTGCTCCATTCAAAGGGCTGAGTGAATAAATGAGAATAACATCCTTGGGGACCTTGGGGATCGGTTTACTCTGAAAATCCTCAGCCTTACAAAGGGTCAGACTCACAAGGTAAATGAAAATGGCTGGGAGGGGACTTTGATGGCTGAAACACTGTAACTGTAGAGGACTTGAAAGAAAACTGTATTTTTTAAAAAAAAAAGTGAGAGAAGGGAGGGAGCAAACAGGGGGAGAAGGTGGTGGGGAGGGGGACTTGATCCTGCCATCTCACCAGAAGGGAGAGGGGAAAATGGGAAGAGAAGAAGAGAAATAAGCCTCTCTACACAGCTGTCTTTAAAATCACGTTTAATCCACAGGTATTTCTAAAATACTGCTGTAGATATAGGGTATAGGCAGTGGCTGTAGGAAGGCTGAGCCTCTCCTCCCCCTGCCACCTCACTCACTGTAGCCGGGGTCTTTCCTCTGGGCAACTGACTGGCAGCTCTTGGGGCACAGAGGGCTCTCAGGGCTGGGTCTGAGCAAATTACTGTACTGTGCCCTCAGAAGCTGTAAAGCACAGGACCCAGGTATTACAATAATTTGGGGCATTGAGTCAAAAAATGCCCACAGATGTCAATCAGGAAGCACTCAAGGAGGGTATTTTAGAAATAGGCTCGCTCTGGTGTGGAAGGCAAATGATACAAATGTGTGCACTTGCTTTGAGTCTGTTTAAGATTTGCTGTGTAAATGTCAGTAAGTTATATAAGGCCAGATTTGAGTTAACATCTTGAGACCAGTGGGAATTAGACACCTAAACACTTCAGTCTTGAAAGCTCTGGCTTTCGTTGGTCTCATCTCTTTACCTTTAGTTCTCTGAGCAGCTTCATTAATACTGACAGTATTAAAGTTAAACACATTCCTAAATATTTTCAGAATCAAGATGTAAGTAACTCAGAGCAGCCACAGTTTCTTATTAGGTGTTTGCATTGTGCCTGGCATCTGGGCCTCATCTCAGTTGGAATTACTGTAATCCAAGCCCTAATAATTACAAAAATAAGTTAAATACTGAAATATAACAGTTTTTCTGTCAGATTCTCTTCTGCTGGTTATTTTTTTTTAATCCCTTAATCGCAATACCCGAATGACAAGTATATATATATATATATAATTTTGGTCAGAGAGTGTTGCTTCCTCAACAATGGTCCTTAACTAGGGGAGAAGCTGCATGAACAACTGAACTCATCTTTACTGTCACATGGTAGAGGTGGTATCTATAGGCTACTGAGGGAGTTACAGGCATTTCTTCCTGGTCTGCTGTTAGTAAAGACTCTGCTATCTCCAGAAATTTTGGTTTTGCAAATAGGTATTATTTAATCCTCCTTTAAAGGAGGATGGGCAAAAAGAATACCCTGATGAAAACCAAGGCAAACTTAAACTTGTTGCAACTAGGCATTCAGATTAAGAATCATACTGCATGAAAAAGAATCTGGCATTTAACTTCCACTAGGCTTCATGTCATCATAGAGACTCCATGCCTTGTAATTGTGTTAAACTCTGTTATTTATGACACCCTTCTTGGGGCTAGCAGTGTTAGTGCCCTGTACTGGTGCATGAACTAACAATGGGAACAAGACATGAAAGATTCTGTTTTGTGTTTCTTACACTGCAGCTGTGATACTTTATCTCTGAAGAAGTCTCTTCAGCCTTAGGATCAAGATGTGGGAGGACTTATCAACCCCAGTGTCACAGGCTCTTGTCCACCTCTGCTGGTGTTCCTAAAAGTGAAAACAAATAGGGCTAGCTCACCAATAGTACAGGCTAGTGAGTAATTAGAGTCTTCACTTGAAAGTAGAAATTTGAAGCAGTTTTCTTTTGTGTAGAATGGGTTGCAAATAGAGTTTATGGGGCTGCAGAGGAAGGAATTTAGCATTCACAAGAGCAAATGCAAATCTGAGATTTGCAAACCAGAAACTTCTGAGGCTTTTCTAAAGCTTTTTCTTTCCTCATCAGGTTCAGAGAACATTTATTTCTAAATCCTTCTGCTAGACAGAGTAGAGACGTCACTGTCGTGATCCAGTTTCTGTGTCAACTTGTAGAAGCTTCAGAGGGACTCATTCAACCTCTCTGAGCCTCAGTTTCATCTTCATAGTGCACAAACAGAAGCCCTAATTTAATCCTACATACTCTACAAAAGAGGTACAAGTGAACTGTAGAAATTTTGTTTTGGCAGATAGATTAACTGAGGAAGAAAAGACTGTTACAGAGCATAACAGTGAAGAAGGCATTTAATCACTTATTTTAAAACAAAAGCAGCTAGTTCAAAAACTCAGTTTCAGTTTTCTATAAGAAAACTCAGTATTTGATCTCCTTTGTAGATTCTCCAAAGTCTCATTAGGATCAAGGTCTTTCTGTGGCTTACCCAGGGTTTGGACATTAATGGGATTTCCTTTTAGGCTGCCACCTGTTTTCCCACGCCAGTGGGACCTTTGCTACTTTTGAGATCTCTACCACCTTTGTCAAATTTAGCTGAAAAAGGGCAAAGGTTCCAAAAGTTACTGGATATTTCATGTTGGTATAAGACTCATTTCCTTAGGAAGTCAGGCTGAGAAAGCAGTTTGGTTCAGAGTACTCTCCCGGTCATAACATGCCATAATTCACTGTAGCTGTGAGCATCATTGTATAAATGAACACACATTTCCTAATGCCTAGAGGAAGCAATAAGCAGAACCAATCATGTATATGTAATTGTGTTTATTTTTCACTAATGTCTTTTTTAAAAGAATTCTCTTTAACCAAACATTTGAGAAATAGCCCAAATTGGGATTTATCTCAATTGTGTGCGTAGAGAATTATATAATAGAAATTTTTTTCCAGGAGAAAAAAGTGAAAGGGCACATGGAGTTTGTTAAAATGAAGCTAATGGTTTCAATCACATTTCTAATAGTGCTGAATAGCTAGCCAGCAATGTGAGCTGGGAATAAATCTGTGTTATACCTGCTGAAACATATGTGCTTTTGTTTTCCCTTACCACGATGGGCCAACTGTCTGTTCCTGAAATGCTTTATTTTTACAAAGGCAAATGAGGAGAAATCTGAATGAGAAGAATGAATAAACATGATTACATTATACAAAACCTTTATATATGAGTTTCTATAGATAGGGACAAAGAGACCTGTACTTGCTGTAGGGTGGACAGTTCATGGCTCTCTGCAACACAGTCATACTTAAGGACAGTTTTAGGGCAGCAGAGGTTGACATCCAGCTGAATATGAGCCAGAAGTGTGTCCAGGTGTCCAGGAAGGCCAAAGGCATCCTGACTTGTATCAGAAATGGTGTGGTCAATAGGATTAGGGAAGGGATTGTCCCCCTGTGCTCAGCAGTCATTAGGCCACATCTCAAATACTTTGTTCAGTTCTGGGCCCCTCACTACAAGTAGGGTATCAAAGTGCTGGAGGGAGTTCAAAGAAGGGCAACAAAACCAAAGTCAACCAAACTATAGAGCAAATCCTATGAGGAGAGGCTGAGGGAACTGGAGTTGTTTAGTTTGGAGAAGAGGTCTCTGAATGGAAACTTCATGTCTACAACTGCCTGAAAGAAGGCAAGGTGGGGATTGGTCTCTTCTTCCTAGTGACAAGCAATAGAACAAGAAGAAATGGCCTCAGGTTGTGCCAGGGTAGGTAAAGATTGGATGTTAGGAAAAAGTCTTCAGTCAAAGGGTTGTCAAGCATTGGAACAGTCTGCCCAGGGAAGAGACTGAGTCACCATTCCTGGAGGTATTTAAAAGCTGTGTAGATGTGGTGCTTAGGGACACAGTTTACTGATGGACTTGGTAGCTAAGTTAGCAATTGGACTTGGTGATCTTGGAGGTCTTTTCCAACCGAAAGCGATTCTCTCATTCTAGGTCAAGTTTCCTTTTAAAAGTGCCAGCTCGTTCTTAGCCTCAAGCGGAGTAGCCGGAGGAGCAGTTTTCATCCCAAAGCTGTGGGTTTAACTTCAGCCTTCAGAGGGCAGCCCAGGGCAGCTGACAGACGCTGGTCCAGAGCCAGTACTCCTCGGCTGTCACTCAACCCGCTGAGAAACTAAGCAGCCATCTGCAACCAGCACTGAAACCTCCTTTTGGGTGAGGTTTGCTGCCTCTGTTGTCATGTTTTATTCTCAGCCCTTTGCCGGGTGGCATTATTGATACATGGAGTTACTCTCCACATGGTTGTGACTAGGCCAGGAGATACCCGAACGCGGTGCCCTGTGCAGGCAGGAGGACACGTTGGTGGCTGTGGGGATGCTAGGGAGGCTGCTGTAGAAATAAATAAAACCAAAAAACCTTCACTGCATTGTGTTTCTGTGCAACAGAGGCTCATCTGTAGGTATGGGCACCCAAATTTTATTCCAGAAGGGCAAACTGCAAATTATTTTCTGAAGAATTAATTTAAGACCTTTGTCTTGTTTAATCATGGTTATTCTGCTTGCTATGAAAAGAGGAAGATAGAAGTGATGAGTTCAGTATTTCCTCAGAACCAAAATGTGACTACTTTCATTCTAAAATCCAATTTAAAGTAAGTTATATGCTTGTTGAAAGACCCATTGGCTTCTACCAGGAACACCACATAAGTGGTTGGTATCCTATCTACTTCCCCCATCTTGCCTTTAATTCTCTCTGTTCCCACACTTTCTAATATCAGCATTCACATAGCTCTGTATTGCCCCTGGTCTACATGATCAAATCACTTTTAGTAAGAAAAAGTAAGTTGATTTCTAGGGGAAATATTTCTTTGATGGACACTGGCAAAAGAGAAAAAAAAAAGCCCAAAGAATTTTCTTGATGATCTGTTTAATTTCCTAGTTATTGTGCCTACAAGATAAACTTCCCCCAAATTACTTGAGAAAGTGCCCCTCTGACCTAATTGAGGGATTCCAGTTCCAGTTGAAATGATGCATTTCCTCCCACTCAGTCCCTCTCACTGCAGTTTCGAGTCATCTCAGAACTTGTTTCTGCTGGAAAAACTCAATACTTGGGGTTCTGAGCTGACCAGCCTTGGCACGTATTGCAGACAAAATGCTGGAATGAAAAGATGCTTTTGTATCACTGTTTTCCTTCTGTATTATGAAAGCACTGCAGTGCCAGGAGGGGAAAGGAAGGTTTTACAAATGGTGGAGTGCAGTTTGGGGAAGAAAGCTAAAGTGTCCTTAAAATATCTCCTGTGTTGTATCACACGTGCTCATGAATGCCAGCAACTGGGAATGGAGCAGCACCAAGGAAACAGGACAGATTTCAAAATATAAACATGAAAATGTGCTGTAGCACTGTGCCAGGGAAGCATGATAAAAATGCCTGACTGCACACCTAGCTGTAGCAGAGAAGAATGTAGACAAAACCATAAAGTCTGGACAATTCTCTGAGGAACAGAGGAACTGCCTTCCTGGAACAGGCTTGCTCTGCTCTCCAGGCTGAAATCTGGCTCCAGGGCTGACCTCCTCCAGATGCTCCAGAAGAAGGCAAAAAAACCCCTCTGAAGAACAAAAGCCTCACGGAAGACATTAAGGGAATAGTTTGCCAGAGGAGAATTGTTCATAATTTCCTTCAGTTAGTTACTGTCTTACGCTTAAAGCAGTAAGCTTTGTTAATTTTTAAAACAGTTTTAATAGGAAAGACACATGGGGATGCATGAATTCAGCAAGGTAACTTCTCCTGGATGCATATAAACAGCTTATGTTGTATGTAACAGAACACATATGCAGAAACAAATTGCATACCTTTAAAAACTGCTACAGCTCTATATATGAAATATAAAAATGCTAAAATGAGTAAATAATTGTTGCCCTCACATTTTGCACAGATTCCAGCTCCCATCTTGCTCCCTTATGCCCCACTTGATACCCTTTACCACTTTTTAGCTTGGAGATGTGCTCCCACAGAAGCGGGTGGCTTTGTCAGTCCTACCCAGCAGCAGGGCAATTATCAAAGGACTAAGATTATAGCATAAAAAGTGCTCACAATCCCACATCTGCAAGACAGTCCAACTCTTGCCCTTGGTGTGTGGTGCAGGGTTTGCTCACTCCTGCTGTAACCAGCCTGCTGGGCAGCTCAAGGAGCCAGCATCCACATGCTCTGGTGAGGTGATGGGCAGCAAAATAAAAGCAGAACTTTTTGAGAGAACTCTTGGCTACTATACATGTCTGCAATACATTTTGTCTACTTTGCTGGCAGGCAGGCCAGATGATACCTTTCTTTTCAGGATAGCAAAATGATTCATATTTTCTGTCTTAGGAATAGCATTTATGTGTCTCTGGGAATGTGATCCTTATTCTTTCTGTTACAGACATGAGCCAGATGCTTTCTTTCAGCTCAGATATATGCAGGATACCTTAATTTCTCTTTCTTTTCCTCCCTCTTCCTTCTTTCTTTTTTCTTTCCTCCTCTCATTCTTTTTTTTTTTCCTCTTGAAAGGGGTGTATGTGTGGCCCTTCCTAAATAAAAGGAGTTTGCTTTTTTACTAGAAGATTGAGGAAAACTGCTGCATGAGCAGAAAAGGGCTTCATTCTGTTTTTGAGTAGAGGTGCCATGTTAGTGTCTCAACATGTCCTTTAAATGCCATTATATTCCCAAAAGAATGTCTTATGTTTTGGGAACCACAAACAGGGCTACCTGAAAGAGATCTCTCTGGTAGGGTATCATAAATACCTACTACCTGAGAAGTTACTAAAAGTTGGATACTGTAAATAATATGACTAATCCTGAGCTTGGTTCTGCTGAAGTCCAGGGAGCAGCAGAAACACCCTTGTTTGGGTTTTCTCAAGGCAAGACTTTGGCATCAAGTCTATGAACACCACAGGAAAAAACACTGCAGAGGGAGTCCAACCAGAGCAGGGTCTGTCAGCCAGTCAAGCACGGGTCTCAGCCTATCAGAAGTCTTAATGGTTTCTTTCCTGGTCATAAGGGCAAAAGAGTTCTGAAATGCAGCTGACTTTGTGAATGTTTACAGCAAACCCTTGCCAATGCAAGAATCACACAGATGTGCTTGCTTACAAATGTAAAAATGCAACACAGATGGATTGGGGGGGGTGAGGGGGGGGGGAAATTGGGCTCTTGATGCTGACTCCAAGACAAGAGTGGGCTGTGAAATGAAGCCCGCTAGCTCATGTTTGTTGAGGCAAAGAGAGAGAGCTGTAACATGACCAAAACAGGGAGGCTGGGAAATGATCTTTGGAGCAGCATTCTCAGTCATGAGCAGGGAAAACAGTGTTTGTCAGGAGCAGAGGAAAGGCTGTGGCTTCCATGGTCTACTGGGCTTTGTCCAGACCAGGACTGAACAAGCCTTTTAATCTATGTGGTACTCACTTTAGTAGAGAGATTTATATATTGTGTATGTGTTAGAGAAAGGATCCTGAGCCATCATTTGTCCTAAAGCCTTTCCTTCTCATTTTTATAGCTCTCATTAATGCCCATTAAAATCAGGACGTCATAGATTTAGTGAATACCCAAATATTACTTCCAGCATCTACAGAAGATATAAAAAACAGCAGATTCCTCATCCAGATGAGTTTCCATTAGCTCATTTCAGGCACTGTTTGGCACTAGGGAGACGCTGGCAGGGAAAGTTGTACCTGTGCCCAGTTCCTTAGCTGCCTGTGCTTGGTCCTTCCCTTGTGCTGCTTCGAGGTGGGGGTCTTTGGGTGAGCCAGGTTATATTGCTGGTCCACCTTTGTAAGCAGTTGTTCGTGGTGAAGTTGCATGGGCACATGAGATGAGGTGGGGAGAGGTGATGAGGGGATAGATTTGCCCCTTTTTCCAGCAGCCTGATTTGTGTTGCATGGCCTTTCCTTGTTCAGATATTTATCTACTTCTGCTTTAAACACTTCTGGTAGTGCTTAACCCAGGAGGGTTTTTTTTTGTGAGGAACTACATTGACATTCAAAATGTCATGCACTCTGAAGTAACAGAAGGGATTTTGGATCTCTCTTACGGTGCTGGAAAGGTCCTTGGTGGGATGAAAAATATAGTTAAGCTAAATCAAGATATTTGTAGAATGGCATCCCATCTCCTGTATATCAGTTGGGGGTTCTGGTTCCCTCCATTGTGTAGCCACTACTGCTACACTGATTCCAGGCCAACACAACATTCCTCCATTCCTCAGCTGCCCTTCTAGCCTTTTCTTAACTCTGTTTTCTTAGTCTTTTGTAGCTTGTTGACATTTTAATAGTATTTAAATACTAAAAATTGAAAGATTTCCAAAGTCGAGCCTTATAGTAACTGTACTTGAGACTTTGTGTGTGTAAACATGTGGATTATGGGTTCTTCCTTTTTGAAATGTTACGCTATATTACACCACAAGATGTTATCTATTTTACTGTCTACCAGCACAAAATAAGCATCATTGCTTTTCAAGACTGCTTTCTCCTGTTGTTAAATAGACATGACTGACACTTCTGCATTTGTAAATGGATTAGAAATCATTACAGAAACACAGTATTTTTTAACTATCGATGTGCCTTCTAGTAAATTAGTAAACCATTCAATCTAAGAAAGACATTCATGTCCTTGTTGAAAGATAAATTAATAGAAAGATGTCCAGAGACCAACACTGTGCCTGAAAAATGTAATATTTTTATTAATGTTACAAAATGAACATAAGACATAGACATAAGAAAGGCTAATAGTACTAAGTAACTCTCTCTAAGGTGAAAGTAATTGCTTAAAAACTTAGGCAGGATATAAAGAAACACTGGTTGGTAATAACTTAATGTCTATGACAGAAAAAAAAGATGTCTGTTTCTACAGAATCTGCATCTCAGATATTTAATGACATAGATGAAGGTGATAATGTGTAATACTCAGGCAGAAAAATTAGATATATATCTTTCAATTCTTTTAATAAAGGATTTATCATACAGGAGAGAATATTGATTTAGAATAGAACCTCAGTCTTTCTAAAGAAAACACAAGTGTTCCCAGGGGAGTCAGTCCATTCTTGCCTTAGTAAGTAAGTGTTGTAGTTCCCCTTTCTTACCTGACTGAAGAAGACATTGGAGGCTTCACTTGAGTCCTCAGGCTGAGCTTCACTGGGTCTTCTTTTGACATCTGGAAGAGCCTGATTGGTCCCTGCTATGTGTGACTTACAGCAAAAATAAGATAGTTTAAAAAGTATGTAGGATAAAGAAATGAAAATAATGTGTTTATTCTGTGGCATTATGTGCATTTTTGGGGAAGAGTTGCTCAGTTGTTATATTTTTGATGAGAAAGAGATGTAAATTTAGTACTTTATGTGCCTTAAGACAGAGGTGGTAAACACACACGTGTGGAGTGTCCCAGTTGTCTGGGGCTCGCCAGCCCCTTATTACACTCATTTGTTCTGCATGGCAAGGGCTGAGTTCCACGGTTTGCTGTTGGCAGCTGAGAGCTATTATTGGGCTGCAACATCTGTTTCAACAACAGTGGGTCCCTGGTCAGCAAAACTAATTAAAAAAGAAGTCCAGAGTCAAATACCATGACCTATCTGGCGTGTCTATGTGTAAACACAGTTACTACTGGAATAATGAAAACTTTAAAATGCATAGGATAATTTACAAAAATATGACAAGTGATGAAAAGGCTCAGAACTGCTCTTCATATCACACACTTAAAAACAGCACAGATGAAGATTAGGATTCCTGCAAATGTTTAAGCAAGGAGGGGAATTTTTATCCACATGGGCTTTGGTAGTAAACTCGCTGAGAGCCCTCAGCTGCGCAGCCCTTCTCACGTGGGCCAGTATTTACAGAATCAGATTGCAAGTTTCCTCAGTACTCTGCCAGGGTCTTGTTAATTGGTAATAGTAGCTATGAGGGTGCTTGGGTGTACATTTAATGGTTCCAAACATTCATGGGAATCCTCCTTTTCATGCTTCTGTCAAAAGCTGGTGAGTTCCGGAGTGTTAAATACTTCCCTCCGACCTAGCCAGAAGGAGAGGAGTTGTGTTTATGGTGGGCTCATGAAATGGGATTACTTAGTTGAGTAAAAAGGCAGTAGACAAAACATTCAGAACAGGATCTGTCAGAGCAGATACTACGTGATTGTTGAAGTGATGTCTGAGTTGATTCAAAAGCTATCCTAATTTTTTTTTCTTTCCACAGGTTTGCTGATTAATTCCAAGATTTTCACAACTGTACCGAAAAGTGACCAAAAAACTCCTTACTGCATACACACAGATGAAAAAAGTGATCTGTTTTATTTTCTAAATATGGGTAGATTTTGTGATAAAACTGGTGCTTAAAGGAAACTCCTTCATAGAGTGTGAGCTAAATGAGAGGTGGGTCCAGACCAGTGAGCAGAGAGAGGAGTGCAGTAGGTAATGCACTAGGAAGATGCTGCACAGCAAAGGGGAAGCTGTTAGAGCTTCCTTCCTCATCCTGTTTTTAAAATATGGATCATAAACAAGTAACTGTGAGCTCCTTTTTCCAGCAAACACAGAAGGAACCACAACTCTCAACATCAAAATTCCCATCCATACAGCTCCTAAACCGCACAGTTTACCCCCTCCACAGATACATGGTGCAGCTGCAGTGAAGCCCATCATGGCTATTAAATGAAAATATCAATGATTAACACTGCCTCAGAGTAAGCCTGTGTTTTAACAGTTCTTTTCTTTTCCAAACATGTTTTGAACGTTTCCAGACAACAGGAAAATTACTAATGGACTCTTGTGTCTGGTTTTAAAATACAAAAATTTGTTTCTATTTAGCTCTTTCCTGTCCAAACCTACATATATTTATGATTTCTCTTATTGTGGAATAACGGAATCCTTTTTTTCCAGTGGCAAGACCAAGATGGAAATGGTATACCTAAGGCAGTACACCTGTGTAGTGTGTTGTTTTCTGCAATGCATTCTTTCTTTATAAATGATAGGAAATAAGAATTTCCCAAGGGATTTTTATTGCCAGTCTTTTTATCTGTCAGAACCTCTTCAATATCCATCTTAGATGACTGAGAATTATCTTTACAGTGTGTTGAGATGAATGGCTTGTCAGACCTTCTTCCTGATGATTTTTACATCCTTTTGTAATCTCTCCATTAAATAGTAGGTTAGCAAGAAGTAAAATACATATAATATACCATTTCATAATGTCAAACTTGCTGCAAATCCTAATTCACTTATGAGAATATACCTTTAAAATCACCAAGGTCCCTTTTGAACAACATTGCATTAACATACCACTTCTTGAAAGAAGAGCTTGCACCACTTATCCAAAATCTGAATCAAATTCTAACCTCAAATGCATTTCTGGGTTTTTTTGCCTTGCAATCACTTGTTTAAAGAAATAGCATATTCTTACTACTGTTCTATTTCCATTGCTTGGATTCTGCTAAAGTTCTGAGTAGCTAATGAGTTCAAAGTCTTTTATGCACTGATTGCAAAGTTAATCACCTAGGTGAAATGGGGCTGAAAAACTGCTATTTGTTCTGATTTCTAGGAATATCGTGACCAAAGTTTTAGTTTTTGAGCTGAACTATTCTCTGGGCACCTGCTTACCTTCACCTGAGAGCCAACAGGCATCTGGCTGCAAGACTTTTTGGACTAGTTTCGAAAAATTAGAAATAAAGCAAGAAGGAGAAGAACAACACAGTCCTGTGGGATCCCTTCTAAATTAGGTCTTTCACCATGGGAGACTGAGCAGCTCAGGGGAATTGGTAATGGGAAATTGGAGCCATGCACCTTCAGGCTGCCAACTGGTATCTGATCCAGGCGAGTACTGGATGGAAGCCCTTAGCATCCAACAGCTCTTCTCTTGTTTTTGTGAAGCTGTTGGTGGCCATGGCCCAGTTCCTGGTGGATTTATCTCCAGAGCACAAGGCTGCTTTCACAGCTGGCATCAAGCTGCATCCTAGCTCTCTGTTGCAACACAGAGGCAAGATGAGGATGAAGTGGAGACAAAGCTCCTCCCTCCTGCCTTTTGAAGAGTCCCCACAGTCAGGAAAGAGATGTGTAGGCAAAGGGGTGTGAGGAAGGTGTCACTGTTGGTTAATGTGTACTGAGGAGGGGAGTCTGACTCAGAGGAATCCTGGGCTAGAGGGGTGTGTGTAGGGAGAGATGGCAAAGGATTGGTCAGAAACACTGGATGGGGCAGGGAAAAGCCAGTACTGCAAAGCCATTGTCTGTGCAAGGAAGCTGTCTGCATTCAGTGCATGTCAATGGCAGTCACTTTCTGTCCCTACACAGTATTCCTCATGTGAGGACTGAATGCAAGAGGAGTGTGTTTCTGGTGCACAACTGCCTAATTTCTGTGAAAACCAGTAGGAAGGCAGGGGATGCTCACTGTGTACCTTTGCAGATCCTAGTGTCCACCTGTAAAGTGTGCACCTAGGTACTTGTGCCCATGGTTTCTCAGGGTGAAGAAAGAAGGAAAGAAAAGAAAGAAAGAAGAGAAAGAAAAGGAAGAAAGAAAGGAAGAAAGAAAGAAGAGAAAGAAAAGGAAGAAAGGAAGAAAGGAAGAAAGGAAGAAAGGAAGGAAGGAAGAAAGGAAGAAAGGAAGAAAGGAAGAAAGAAAGGAAGAAAGAAAGGAAGAAAGAAAGGAAGAAAGGTAGAAAGAAAGAAAGAAAGGAAGAAAGAAAGGAAGAAAGGTAGAAAGGAAGAAAGAAAGGAAGAAAGGAAGGAAAAAAGAAAGGAAGAAAGGAAGAAAGGAAGAAAGGAAGAAAGAAAGAAAGGAAGGAAGAAAGAAAGGAAGAAAGGAAGAAAGGAAGAAAGGAAGGAAGGAAGGAAGGAAGGAAGGAAGGAAGGAAGGAAGGAAGGAAGGAAGGAAGGAAGGAAGGAAGGAAGGAAGGAAGGAAGGAAGGAAGAAAGAAAGAAAGAAAGAAAGAAAGAAAGAAAGAAAGAAAGAAAGAAAGAAAGAAAGAAAGAAAGAAAGAAAGAAAGAAAGAAAGAAAGAAAGAAAGAAAGAAAGAAAGAAAGAAAGAAAGAAAGAAAGAAAGAAAGAAAGAAAGAAAGAAAGAAAGAAAGAAAGAAAGAAAGAAAGAAAGAAAGAAAGAAAGAAAGAAAGAAAGAAAGAAAGAAAGAAAAGAGAAAAGAATTAACAGAAGCTCCAAGGTCATCACAGCATAGACTTTTTTGTTGAGCTAGAAGTGGCAAAGAAATAGAACAGCAGAAGGGAGATCACATACAGCATCAGGTAGAGAAACAACCCTTTGCAGCAGAGCCAAATTTCCCAGAAGAAGCTGACACATTCAATTAAGCCCTCACTTGCTACTTGGGGACAAGCTTTAACTGCACCTTGGGGGTGGCCATCCAAACACAGGCAGGTAATCAGGTAACATGAACCACTTGATACCTGCTTGAAAAAAAGGTATGGGTTGGGTGTGCAGTGCCTAAACTAATTACTCCAAAATGATTGCCTGGATTTGGGCCAAGCATTATCTCACTTGTCCTCAGTGCTCCTGCAATGGCATGAGGGGAAAAGAAAATGCAGTAACCTGAGAGGGAGATAAGAACAAGAGAGAGGGAGAATTGAGAATGCTCTTTAGCTGTGACGGAGATGTTCTGTCTCTGCATGACTCTTTTGTCCAACCCCAACAACAGTGAAGCAGCCTTTGTATCTTGTCTCCTCCTTTTAAAGTGGATTGGCAGCCAAGAAGAATTACCCACACATAAATAATCCAAACACTGCGAATTTACCTGTTCTTTTTCTCTCCCTGCTCTCCATAGAGCTAGGCTCACCCTACTGAAGAAGAAAAAGTCAAGATTTGAGAGTAATTTTTATAAAGGAAACCACAAATACCTGATCATAAAAGAACTGGCATCTTCGTTTACTAAGCAGACCATTGGTTTATATAGTGAACATAATATTGTCTCTCATTGAATAAAACAGAGAAGTCATGATCCAGAGGATTATTTGGCTTAATGGTTTTAAGCAGAGCTGCAGAGAATGGCTATTTTGTTGCAGTTGGAGAAAACCAGTCCTTTAGTTTCGGATATAGTAGACTAGTCCTAGTACTAGTTGGATAGTATTCTGTACTAGTAATTTAAGAGAATGTAGGAAAAAATAAAAAACATATAAGTCAAAATTAGAGAAAAAAACCCCCCAGCATCACATCTTTTATCTTTCATATATTGTCATGTGGAGAAAATTATGTTTTTCACGTAGGACTTGTCAACTCATTCATTGTCTTTAAAATGAGCCTGGGAAGTGTGGGTTGTGAACCACCTCAGATGTATTTACGGGGAAGGAAGGCTCTTGAGACTTAACTTACTAAGGGCTGTGCTTCAGGTTGCTCAGCTGATGCTGAACTGACTGTGAAACCCATGACAGACATCAAGTAGCAGGTGAGACAATATTGAAAAACTAGAGCTTTTCCTTCTATTTGCTGCTCTGTTTTCAGTGACACTTCATATATGTGAGTATAATAAATGAGTATTTTAGTAATGAATAAAACATCAGAAACGTATTAGCAAGACTGAAATCAATAAGCTGTCTTTACAAGAAAGGACAAAATAGACTCTCATTAAGTTAATCTAATAGTCCATCCCTAATTCACTTAGTCAATGCTTAGATAGTCAGTAAATGCCCATTTTCAGCTCTTGCTCCGTAGGGATGTATTCATTCAACTCTGCAGCTTCGTTTAAATTTGCAGAAGAGTACAGATCTGGGGAACAGCGATTCACTGCTGCATTAGAACTTGCAAGCCACTTTTATTCAAAAAACAGGAAAACCACTACTGTTTATGTGTAGCTGTCTGGCCTTCTGCATTATGTTGGACCTGAGCTGGGCACATCAGTGTTCACCTTTGTTCCTTGACCAGAATGCCAGGGGAAGTTCAGCTTTTGCCAGGAGAGCACAGCTGATGGAGGAAAGGTAGTTTCTGACTTTAAACTTCAGTTGAAATTTAAATCACATTGTTGCTTGATCAATCAAATTCTTTGCTTCTCCTTTCCTTTTCCTTTTCCTTTTCCTTTTCCTTTTCCTTTTCCTTTTCCTTTTCCTCTTACTCTTCCTTTTCCTCTTCCTTTTCCTCTTCCTCTTCCTCTTCCTCTTCCTCTTCCTCTTCCTCTTCCTCTTCCTCTTCCTCTTCCTCTTCCTCTTCCTCTTCCTCTTCCTCTTCCTCTTCCTCTTCCTCTTCCTCTTCCTCTTCCTTTTCCTTTTCCTTTTCCTCTTCCTCTTCCTTTCCCTTTCCCTTTCCCTTTCCCTTTCCCTTTCACTTTCCCTTTCCCTTTCCCTTTTTTTTCCTTTTCCTCTTCCTCCTTCTTCTTCTCTTCTTTTTCCTTCTCCTTTCCCTTCTTTTCCTCCTTTCTCCTCCTTTCTCCTCTCCTCCTTTCTCCTCCTTTCTCCTCCTTTCTCCTCCTTGCTCCTCCTTTCTCCTCTCCTCTCCTCTCCTCTCCTCTCCTCTCCTCTCCTCTCCTTTCCTCTCCTTCTCGTCTCTCCTCCCCTTTTCTTTTCTTTGTCATCTTTGGTGGTCATGTGTATTTACAGACAAAGGACCCCAATGTGCTGTACATGTCTACTTCATTCAAGGAAACCTGCAGCCCAGATTACCTGTGACCTTTCCCAGGAGCGTGGGTAGAAACCTCTTCTTGAGTGAGATAAAGAAATTAGAACTTCATTCTTCCGTGGTTTACTCCTAGGAATGCATTTTGGCAAGATGCTGAGAATAAACCAGTTATTGAAAGGGGGATCTGGGAAGTTGACAAGCATGGCTAAGCCCAGCAGGGAAATTTGATGAGGAAATAAGATGCTTTGTAGATCAGTGTGTAGTGATTAGTCTTTTTGAATGCTGGGATTATTATACAAGCAAAAAAGGAGGGGGGCACTTATTGTATCTGGCAGCTACCACTTACACAGGTATTCTTCAGACTAATGAGAAACATAATGGTGTATTTGTTTATAAATCTTGAGTGAGACTCCTGCGTTTTCCACAGGCCAATTAAATGTGATGGAAAATTAAAGACAACTTTTCTTTTTCTTCTCTCCCAAATTAGAATCTCTACAGAAAGAAAAGATAAAAACATCCAGTGAATATGCTGCCCTATCACTGACATCCTGTCTTAGATCTTGGAGTCTATGTTCATTTGAAACAAAATGTGGATTTTATATTTGAAATGTAGAAACCACATTCCATACACTGTAAATATGTGTTGAGAATAACTGAGGATGCAGAAATCATTGTACATGGGTATGACAGGTATTACTCTTCATCATGTTATACAAAAGCAGACATGTTAGGAAAACTAAGTAGTAGAAAAAATTGAAATGAACTCCTGAAACAGCCATAAAGAAAGTAAAAACTTTAAATGCCCTGTAAGAACAACACAGAAGCTGCAACTTAAGTAAGTGTTCTGCTCAATTTTTTCATCTTTCTATATAACTAATTCTTGTTTTGAAAACTATGGCCTCTATATGTTTTAAAAATTGAATGAAGATCTGTAAATATTACTCCCCCCTCTTCATTTCCTCTCCCATTATCATATGCACATACAAAAAAGCAGCTTGTAAAACATAGTTAGAAGTTTGCACATGAACATTATGACTCCATGTGCGAAAAGAGATAAAAGTGAGCAACACTTTCAACTTCAGATAAAACTTAGGAATATTTTCTGGAAATTCTTCAAACATGATACATAACACATGACAGTGTTCACACAGAAAATGCGAAGGGAAACAGTAGTTTACAAGCATCTCTGAGCAGTCTGTAGGTTTGATTCAAAATAACCTATTTGCAAAATTATATTATTATCCTGGATGTTCTTATACATTTTTCTTTAGTTTTCTGCACTGTAGCTAATAAGTTAGCTAAGACCACCTGGAGCTAGCTGGAGATCAGAGTGTTTCCAGTCCTGTCTGCAGAAACCCTTTCCCTTAGAGTTGGACTAATTGTTGTACAAGCAAGATTTATCATCACCCTATGCCTCTCTCTCTCACTGGGACATTGTCTTAGGAAATGTTGTTCTAAGCAGCAGTTCTCCTGTTCAAGTGAAAACACAGTCAGCTTATTGAAGGGAAAACTGAAGTATATTTATGAATGTTTACACATAACATATGCCCATACTTCTACATGCTATGGGATGTAACATCACCTGGACTGAGGCCAGATTTCACTGTTTATATGTACAGAATGTATGGTTTCATTTCATTCATCTTTTTCTGAATTGCAGGGATAATCTAAGTGTAAATGAGTCCCTGCCTGAGTTATAGCTCTATTGAATTAGTTTCAGGAGCAAGTACTTGGTTATAACATTTTATAGGTGGAACTTCTAACTAGAAAAAAAGGGGACATTTTTCAAAAGTTCACTGTTACATTCATATATTAAGTAATGTGCACAGTTCTAGTAAACCCTACTTTGAAGTGTATCTTCAGTGCTAGCTGCCACTAGTGATCCTGCTATTGACATCCTGCTCAGCTAGTCAGCAAGTCTGTGAGTTTTAGAGCCTCACATGAATATTTATTGTAGAGCTAGCTTAGTCCACATAGAATCACTTGATATATTTTTAGTTTTCAGGACGATAAATGAATCTTCATAAGTTTTAAGAGTATTGGACAACCTTTTTCCCACATATATAGAATCTGCACAGATGCACTGCCATCCCATTCTTTTGCAATTTCCCTTCATATTTAGTCTACTGCAGGCTTATCAGAAACAGTCCTATGTGTTGTGTCAAATCTGTTTTGTTTTCCTCAAGCAAATAGCCCTACCTTGTTGGGGATGGTTGGAGATTTTTGGAGTGCTTGCCATAACCCTGCCACTGGATGATTTAAGGTGAGGAAAACAGCAGTTTCAAGGGTATTCTGAAGATTATTGTCATCTTGAACACCTGATTTTTTGTCCCAATCTACGCATAAGTTTTTTGATCCTTTTGATTCTAGCAGAGAAATCAATTGAGATGAAATCCACAATTTATAGCCAGTATTTTGGCTTTGTGATTCCTGGTGCAGAGTGTAAACTTGTCTTTGAATTGCAGTCCATCATCTTTTTAAAGCTGCTGTTTTTCTTGTCTTATAGTCACTGCTGAAAAACCTAGAGGTTGCCCATACCCAAGACTTTTCATAAACATCTTTGCAATTAATCTTTTATGACTCTTCTCTCCTTGTCTGTATTATACAGAATAGTGAATGCAAAGACAGTCTCTTCAGATAGTGACTCACAGGAATGCAACATGCAGTCCACACAAAGGAAATTTAATACCCTGGCAGCTAATTAAAAAAGCATTACCTTCCACCAGTGCTGACCTCCAGCCATGCAGAGGATAAAGATAGGTGTCTGTCAATCAAGTTTACCTAACAAACCCTGGCACAATATTATGATGAATGGACAGATCTTAAAAAGGGTGATATTGCTTAGAACTCTAAGGTACTCTTACTACCACATTTTAAAAAGCAGAAGGCCTCATCAGTAATTTGAAACCTCAGACTGCATTCTAGGGATATACCAGAGCTAAATTTGCTGAGTATTATAGATAGAGATATGTAGAAGGACCACTATAGACATCCAAAAGGGCTTTTGATAGACTCAGCACCGGGGTGTTCAGACCACAATAGTATCTACAGACATCCTAAAGTCTGTGTGCTCACATTTCACAGTCCTTCATCAGTCCAACAGCAGAATACACTGAATTTTAAGTGGTTTTGTGTTCCAAAGAAATTTTAATGTATGTTTCGAACTTTGCAACTGCTTATGTTGGGTCACTCTCCATTTCAGCCTTATTATTAATTAGGACAAGTACACCTGCCATATTCACTGTAGAAATAGCATTCATTGACAGTGTCCCTGAGATGCATTTAGTCTCTCTCTCTCACTGCCAACATATTTTTCTATCTAGATTTGTGCAGGGTGTTACCCCAGAGTTCTGTCAGCCACATTTATACTTTGATACAATGAGAAATGGCTTGTAAAAAAAGTGCCTTTTTTTTCCTTGAACCAGGTAAAGAGTAAACTCCTAGTCATTTACATCTGTTCCTTAGTACTTACCTAAATAACCACTTAATAGTCTGAGTTAAAATGTGATTTAATGATTCTCAGAGTGAAAATTTGAGGAGAGAAAATTTGAGGACCAATCACCTGAATTCTATTCCTGTGAGACCTCTTTTGTCTGCACAAGTGCATTAACTCTATGTGAAGCACTGTGAGAGCAGGAGAGTCAAGCATTTCATGATAGCTTATCACTTTGTTTTCAGATTTCCATTCCTTACTTCCCTACTCTATTGCTCAGTTTAAACTGGAAGAGGAAAACCCCACAAAGCAGAACAATTTTCTCTTTGCTATCAGGACTCAAAAATATTTGAGTCACTCAGGTCTAGGAGTGTATGTTGAGGCAAGGACATTAGTAGGGATGGAGAGAGGAGGTGGGGAGCAAGATCTGTCTCCCTGCTCTGGTCCTACCACTCCTCCATGTTCAGCCATAGCCAACATCTATTGAACTTCTCCTGGAAAAGTGGCAAAGTGCCACTTTGTCTTTCTTTTTCCTCTTACTGAGAAGGGAGACAACTTCAGTGTGGTCATACTCAAGGGGAGGCTTCTGTAATGATCTTGCCTGTCTTAGCCTGTGGTATGGATAACCGGCATATAAAATGAATAGCAGTGTATTGATGAGACAGAGTTAGAGGCTCTCTGATCATATCCAGTCAGGGAGGCTCCATTTTGCTGTGTCAGTGAAGATGAGTAAAACTTGCTAACTGTGTAGATCTCTGTGGGGATTTTTATTTCCTTTAATGAAGCTCATTGGAACTGTAGTAAAAGGCAATAAGTGGTTTCATTGTTATTGATCTACATGATCATATCAAATTATATTAGATTGGTGTTAGAGAGGATAATACACAGAATGATGAACTGAGGAGGATGAGGAAAAATGGAATTGCCACAAAAGCCTGACAAAAAGGTGACTTGCTGCAAGACTTTGTTCATCACCCAAAGGCAGGGGGAAATTACTTTCCAGGGTAAGCTGCTGCTCCCCTGAGTGTCTTGGCTGCCAGGATGTGATGGAAGTGGCCATGTTTGGTGGCTGATGGTCAACAGCATCTCCAGAAAGAGGGTGAGAAGCCAAAGGTAACCAGAAACCACAGCAGCCCCTGTGGCTGACATTTGAACCCTGAAAGCAGTCAGATGGGTCACTGCTTTTCTCCAGTCATACAGCTTTATGTTGCCTAAATTGAATTGTTCCTGATTAAATTTTTTATTAAAGCTGATATCAAGATGATGGTTCCTGGGAAGGGGCAGTAAAAAAAATATCAGCTTTTCTTCAGCTATTCTTCAGGCACAATATAGACTCACATGCATTTTTATGGCCTCATCTTGACCAAGATATTGTCAGTTTGAAACTTGTCCTAGCAATGTGCTGCCTTTTGGTATCCGCATGGAAATTTCCCTAAGTGATGCCACCTTGCAGGCCTTTGACCCATTGCACTACACCCATGCTCAGCTGTGAACTCCTGAGTTTTCCCATTAGTATTTCGAGAATATTCCAGTTCTTCCACATGTGCTGCAAGATTCTCTCTGCAACTGCAGCTGTGGCTCCCTTTCTGAGGATACTGTTTCATGATTAGTAAAACTTGATCTAACTGTGGGCTGCTACCCAAAAAAGATGGCCCCGTTTTCCCTGGGATCCCCAGTTGTGTTTTCTGAACTCCTCCTTTGCATCAGATCTAGCAACTGTACAATTAGGGGATGATGTGGCGGGGAATAATAAAAATTCTTCCTGTTTTTTCCTTTCTTCAGTTGTTCAAGTTATTGCCAGTTCATAGTGTGTGAACCAGGAGCAATATAGCAATATGTCTGACTCCTTTTTTTTTTTTTTTTTCCTCATTGACTGCCCTGCTTGGACTTGCACAGGGAAGAGAGAGCTGATGACTGGGGATGCAGTGTGGATGTGTGCCAGAGATCTGGAGAAGGCAGTTAATAATATACATTTATGAATTAATGCATGCAAAAACTTGTGCTAAGTAAATGAGAGAAGTAAACAATTTCCAAAGTATGGGTCTGCAGATGCCTTACTGGTATATAAGCCATCTGAGTGCATGGTATCATGCCCGTCTGTATGCAAGCATCTTAAAGCTGTAAAGAGAAGAAATTAAAAATTATTATTATTAGTTCACTAGCATGTACTGGGCCAATACCAGGGTCTTCACAGATATCTGAGACAGAGAGTCTTTCCATGAAGAACTTGCATATTCAGGGTAACACGTATGAGCTGTTCATCTGCTGTCCCATGCATGGTGAGAGGAACACAGCTCATGGTGCAGAAGAATTCACTCTCCTCAGGGTAGTGTTCCTGAGATTAGTTAGGTTTATGTTTGCTGCCTTTAATATCTATCATCTAGGAAAGCCAAATAAAATAGGATGCCTTTATCTGAAGCTGAATCAAGGTGCATCAGTGGCCTCCTGACTGCTTTGGGATTCACCGTGCTTCCCATGCTGCCCTCTACTCAGCTCCTCAGAGCAGTGTGGGGGCTGGCAGCTGCCACTAGTGATCTTTCCACTGGAAAAACAGAGATATCCCTAAAATTTAGTCTAACATGGAGCTCTCAGCAGGGAAAGCAGTGCCTTGCTTTCTAACTGCTTACTCAGTGCTGTCTGTTGCATTGTTTTTCTTAAGTCTGTCATAATTCTCTTGGATTTTTACACATAAACTCATCTGTTCATCACAAGCTTTTATAGCAAATGTCTCCCAGGGGATGACCTTGATTTCTAACAACATGACCGGGAGAAGCAGCTTTTAATAGTTTTTCTGCATATACAAAATCACAGTCATAGGCAAATAACACACACACAAAACCCAAAGGCACTAAAAGAAATATGGCTTTCAATATATTATCTAATCCAATTCAGAGAAACTCTCTGAGTACAAAGGCTGGGCTGGTGTGATGTGATTCAAGCATATGGATATAAAGAAATGCTAAAAGAAATGGAATTAGGTAGCTTATTTATGTGCTCCTCTACCCAGTGCACAGCATCGTTATCATTTTATCAGGATCCCCTGACACTCCTGATGAAGTGTGAGCAGATTGACTCACTAAAGTCACAGCCCAAATGAGCATTTGCTCTCTGATGTTCACAGACAGCTTGTGAAACTTTCCAGTTGATGCTGCAATGTCCTCTGAGAATAATACGAGTTCAGGAAACTTACTTTTTCTTTTTCTTCTTTTTCTTTTTCCTTTTTTCTTTTTCTATTTTTCTTTTTTGTTTCAGTTTTAGTTTTTTTCCTTTTCCCTCCCTTTTTCCTTTTTTTCCTTTTTTTCCTTTTTTTTCTTTTTCTTCTTTTTCTTCTTTTTTCCCTTCCTTCCTTCCTTCCTTCCTTCCTTCCTTCCTTCCTTCCTTCCTTCCTTCCTTCCTTCCTTCCTTCCTTCCTTCCTTCCTTCCTTCCTTCCTTCCTTCCTTCCTTCCTTCCTTCCTTCCTTCCTTCCTTCCTTCCTTCCTTCCTTCCTTCCTTCCTTCCTTCCTTCCTTCCTTCCTTCCTTCCTTCCTTCCTTCCTTCCTTCCTTCCTTCCTTCCTTCCTTCCTTCCTTCCTTCCTATGAGGAGACATTTATTGAATTTCAGCAGTAATAAGGAAAAGAAAAGCAGGTTTTTAAAAAGGTGATATGGTCTGTGTCTCACTGTCACTCCTTTGTGATCCACCAAAAACCCATTCCTACCCAAATCAACTGGAAAAATATACCACCAGCATCAAATGTTGTTAGAGCTAAATGGGATATCCATACTGTAGGCTTGTTTCACAAAAAGTTCCACAGCAAATGGGACATGAATCTAATCTGTCTGATCTTTAAACAGGGACACCCATATATGTTAATGTGGGTGATATCTCCATGGTACAAATAAAGCTTTAGTATTTTTCTGTAACAGAGACAGGGGCTACAATCAGCATATGTCTCCTCTACATTACAGTATGGAGCCATGGTTAAACAATAAACAATTACAAAATCAAAACTATATTGTAACCAGATAATCCAATATTGTTGGGTTTTCTGACATCTTTTTTTTTTCAGTGCAGCTGAGTCCCAAAAGACAAATGCAGTTGACGAAGACAGTACCATGGTCAGTAAATAACAGTAGAGAGAAAAGGCACTCTCTCTCTCTCTCTCTCTCTCTCTCTAAAGAAATGTAAACACATCTTGAACTTGAAGACATCCTTTGTTTTTTCCCCCTAAGTGCAGGGTGACTTAATTTACCAGCTGTTCATTTCCATCAGTAATTCATGGGCAAAAGCAAAGAAAACACTTTTCAGGAACTCTGCCCAAATAATAAGCTATTCATTTAACTCAGAAGGCTCTCAGGAAGGACAGAGGCAAATAAACCCCTAAGTCTTTAAAATGCTTCACAACATTCAAATAATGAACATTGCTTCTCACACCTAAGATGTGCTGAAAGATTGTTGGTTTTTATTTTGTATGCTGAGGCCCAAACCCTTTGTTTCTGTATTAATATTATTCCTAACTAGGATATTTTTCCTCTCTCTTCTGCTTTTGCAAGTGATCCAAAAAGGGAAATTTAAACAAAATCCTTTTTCAGTTACCTGTTAAAAAAAAAAAAAAAAAAGCAAGTGACAAACAAGTTGTCAACAATTTATGGATTTTTAATTTATTTTTTTTAACTCGCATGACTCCACCAACTAGCAGAACCTGAAGACCAGATAAATCATTTATTAACCAAACCTTAGGACCTACTGGGGAGTGCCATTATCCATCCTTTGGACAGTTACATCTTTGTCTTACTTCAACCTTTTGCCATTACCTAAACCTATCCTCCATAGTCAGACTTGCCTTGGCTGCCCTCAGAGACCAAATGAGTGTCAGTAGCTGGGGAGGAGGAGAGGAGGGACAGTCCTGCAGGTTAGTACTGTCTCCCTCTCATCCATCCTAGACCAGAGCCGGCAGCATGACTTTCACCACCCTGACAGAGTGGTCTGGGCATCCTCCCATGGGAGATGTGATTTGAGGTGGAGTTAATTTTCCCCCTCTGTTTTGCTCACTCTGGTCACTGCATGGTTTGGGGCACTCCAGAACTTCAGCAGATTTCCAGTCATAGCTGTAGCATTTTGTCTTGCAATTAAGGATGCTTCTCAGGCCAAAGAATGCCGTGGAGCTCATGTGCCAGGACAGAGCTGCTAGGAAGCCTAAGATTCTTTTGCTTCTGGTCCCATGGTGACAATAAATCAGACCACTCAGTGCTTCCCTCTGCAAAGAGCAGGCCCCTGATTTTCAATCACAGTGCTAGCCCATGATGTTGGCAGTGGGAAGGAAATGATAAATGAGTCAATCTACATTTGGCACTGGTGCCTTCCCTGTGGCACACTGCCATGTTGCTTCAGCAAACTGGAGAGATGGATGCATGGACACAAAGTAGTGCACACCAACCATCAATGTTAAAACTCCATCCCAAACAAGTACCACTCTTTTTCTTGCTACTTTCAAAGGGAGATTAGAATTAGGTCTAGAAATGCCAGTAAGTTGCCTGACTTTTGCATTCTGCAGCTGTTGATCAAGAACATAGCTGTTAAAACTCTGACATTTTGTTACCCATATGTCACCAGTGCTATGGTGTAATTCAGCTTTCATTTTTTAGTCTCTGGACTCAGCAATGGTCCCTCATTACCACTGCACCTCATGGGCAATAACAAGCAGGGTCTGAGGAGTGCCTGTGGGATTTAGGAAGTGTGGAGAATTGAAAATCCTCTCTTGAACCACTCAATACAGACCTTCTGGTTTCCTGAAGGAATTAATTCTCCATCCACATTTAAAGAAAGACAGAAACATGTAAATGTCCTCTTCAAGGAGGTAACCAGAGAAGACTGATGGAGGGAATCCAGGACTGAGTCCTGAGGTCCCTGACAAAGACATCCATATCATCTTCTGACTTCCTCCCTTCTCACACCTGCTTTTCCCCTGGTTTTGAAAGACTGTGTCAATGGTTGCAAAGTACTTTGCAGGATGCTTTAAGTGATAATCTTTAAGGATAACTGAAAGGGACATGTGAGGCTCATCATAGAGTGTGCCATATTCAACAGGTAGTACTTTTGGTATTTTAAAGGCAATCCTAAAAATGCACTATAAATTGTGCAGCTATCCACATGGTCATCAGCACCAGTTAAAGATTTTTATTCCATCTATCTCCAAGACTCTGAAAATTACCTGCTTAATGAATCAAGTACTAATGTCATGTATGAATACTGGATGGTGGGTTTTAATTCCCCCAGAATACCATCCTGGGCCAAATTTACTTGTTTCTGTTAGAGAGGAAAGAACACAACGATGCTTTTGTTCCCTCTTACTCTTTTCATCTGAAATTCATTCAGAATTTCTCCCTCACATTTTTACTGCTGGTCTGAAGTGGGCCACAGAATTGTGTTGTGAACGAAAAGCAAAATCCCTTGAGCTGGTGAAGTCAAAGGTGTGGAGAATGAGGAGGTATCAGGATCAATCCTTCCTCTGTTGTTCTGCTCTTCCTCACAGGCTTTCTTGAGAGGCATCTTTTAGTGCCTTTCCCCCAGGTAGCTTTTCAGCACATCAGCTCTCCTGTGCTGGGAGTGCTTCCTAACATCTGTTTCAGATTTGTTCCTCCTTTGTTTCCATTTGTGTCCCTTCTCAACCATTATTGTTTTTATGCCAAAAATATTAAATTGTATAGAAAATGTCCAGATAGGCTACGACTGGTAGATGTGTGAGGTAAATTTTATTTTAATTGTTGTTTTATATCATATTAAGCACAGGAGGTTCAGCTGCTTTGTTGACAGGAAAAAGAACTGTCTTCTGTCTTCATTTAACAAAGCAAAGCCTGCAGAGAGTCTCCATTTCTTATAGACCAGCTACTGAAGCCAGAAAAACACAGCAAGGTTTTGAGCTCAGAGCCCTCATCATATCACACTTCTACCATCAAATCTGCACTACTACAGAAGAATGAACTGGCTTAGAAATGAAGATATTTCCTATTGTAATAAGTGTCTTGATTGCTACAGTCCTCACAGGATGACCATGCTGTGGGAACTGCACCTTAAGGAGTCCTGGTACACATCTCTGGGTCTGTTTTTCAGATTATACTGAGTCTTCCATTAGTGCAGGACTGATCAATGAATAGCCAGACGCTGAATGAAAATGCTGGAATTTTTTTTGGCTTCTCATGATTACTGAGCAACAGAACTATCTTACATTGTGTTTAAAAATAAGATGAGAATGGAAGCGTTTAGTTGTTACAGTTTATGGAAACAATTCAGTCAGAGCAAAATGGGAGCTTAATGTTGACTCAGTATGATAAATAACTAAAAAGTAAAGATTTAGATAACTATACCTAACAGATAAACATGATACAAAAAAACCTATATTGTGCGAAGCAAGACAACAAAATAAATGCACGTGCACAGATAAAAACTCTCTTCAGTCTCTGTTCACATTCATCTTTTATTAATAATAATTTCTATTTTATTTTTCTGTTGTCTAATCTTCAGGCATCTGTTTCTAGCTGGGTCACCTATGCTGACATGAGAGGCAGGTCATAGAAGTTAAAGGTGGAATGACTCTCTTACCATTTGACAGTCCAAAACATTTAATGTACCCTAAGATGCTGCATGAAAGTTTAGCATGTGGCTTATGCTTTGGGAAGCAGAAGTCATCTGGCAACCAAAAGGAGCAAGCACCTCACTATTTGCAAGATCATACTGTTTTTTCCCAGTGTAGCATGTCTAGTATTTAAGCTTGTCCCTGATTCCATACATTGCTCCAAGCCACATCCCGTTCAATGGAGTTAGCAGAGCCTCTGTGTAACTTCTTTGTGGGGCCATTTTTATGTTCCACACTGGTAGGACATCAATAGCTACGTACCACAGACGTGGTTTTGGCTGGGGTGTGGAGTTTGGAGACAGCCTCCAAAGCAACTTGCTGCATTCCTTGGCAGCATATGGCACTGAGTTACTTACTGAATAATATTAAAAATAGTATAAGGCTCTGCATTTTAACAGAGCAACTATATTGCTGCTCATTAAACACTTCAGAAATGTCCATCTTCATAAATATGAAATATAGAATTACATATGCCAAAGAAAGGCATTATTACAGTTCCTTAAAATGAAATCTTCCAGGTTTTAAAATGCTTAGTAATATTGGCCCACTGACATCCTCTTTGTGACCTTAAAACAATTTTTTGTTGTTTCCTTTAAATAATTTAGTGAGTGATTGCTCAGTGATGATGTTTAAATAAAAACAAAATGTGATAGTTAATCTGCGAGACAGATGCTATTAATATTAGATGGATGTAGTTTCAGAAGTATTCTGCCTTGAATCCGAAGTACTAAGCTGGATATAAATAGTGGGGGATTTCCCTTATGTGGAAAATGTAATAGCCCCATTAAGCATGTCTTCACTGCAGAGGCAGGCAGTATATTGGCCCTCACCTCTGAGTACCAGGTTTAGCTGAGACGAGGTGTGAGGAGCCAGACTGCCAAGCGATGCTGGGCTAATGAATCATCATTAGCTCACTGCTCCCCTAGATATTTCTCTTGGCCTTTGCAGGGCATCTCTGCTAATCCTTTCTCATTGCAGACAGTGGAGTTGTTCCAGACCTCACTCTTTCGGGGAATGGTGTCTTTTGGGCACAAGGCAAGAAGCAGGAGGCAAGGGGTGATGGGAGGACCCTCAGCACCTTTCAATAGCTGAGTTTCGTAGCCTGTCATCACTTGCAATGAAGTAATCTGGATCTGTAGCAGCAGACAGTGGGTAGTGATATCCATAGCATGACTTTAGAGAGGGATTCTCTAGCTTAAGGTCCCAGCCAACCACCAGGGAACAAGCATGATGACTTCCATCATGCTGCTTCCAAAAAGCTTCTGTGCCTGTGAGCTTGGTCTTCACCAGTAAACTGGGGAAATGGAAAAGCTGAATAAGGGTGAAAAGCTGCCTTTGACCTCTCTTCTCAAACTCATCGTCCTGCAGAGACTGACATCATCTGTGGTGGGCATGATGAAAGAGGTAAAATGCAGAATTTAAATAAGAATCAAAAACCAACTCCACTCTGAAGGCATACTGTTAAAGGGGACTGTAATATGCTCAGGTCACTGTCCCCAAATGCCCACAATTTCAACATAAGCTAGAAGAGAAGACATGCTTCTGTGAATGTATACATGCTAACAAACTGCGGGTAGGTATATACTGCCTTCTCCCCAACCCACCCTTCTTTCTGCCCTAGAAAGAAGAAAAGTTATAACTGATGTATTCAATTATTTTTAAACAGTTCCAGTTCCAATTCCTATAATGGGCTCCATTTTTCCTTTTGTCCTTTGTTTTTTGACCTTCACTAACAAAATAAGAGACAGATCAGCTAAGGATCTGTGTTTCAATATTATCGGCATACAGTAAATTTAGTAATATTAGAGTTAGTCCTGGAAGGATGTTAATAAGATTACTCATATTACCTATACACTTAATAAATTTTTGCTAGCTACTGCTGGGTGCTCTGTAGTGCTCAAAACTTACACTTGAAGATAGGGAAGTTCCCAGCTCAGAGGGTAAAGGTGGTCCAGCTATTAATTACTGTCTCAAGCTGGGGGGATGCAGCTGCACAAAGATGTCTTTGCACAAAGCAGGTGGGCTAAAGTCATACACAAGCATTAGCACAGGTTTTTCTATGCTAAGGATGTGCAGAGACCATCAGTGCAGTCATCAGAGGTGCTACACTGGGATCCAAGACAGAACATATATATGTTGGAACTTCTCCATCTGTCTCTTCCTCCACAAAAGAAGAAAATATTTCTTTTTTGCAACAAGAAGGTGTCTGCTTTGGGATTTTACTGGTGAAGTGACACAAAGGCTCTGGCTGGCACACAGAGGTGGACAGTACTGGGGTGGGATGGGAGGAAGGAAGGAGCATCAGCTTTTCCATCAGAGGCAGGATTTGTGGACCAGAAGCCACTGTCCCCTTCTGTTCTACCATCCCATCTGTAAAATGGGATACTAACACTCATCATTCCCACATGACATTGGAGATTGGACGCATTCCTGCTGTTGAGGCACTCAGGTATAAAAGATACACAACTAAAAGATAGATCAGGCCTCCATCCAGCACCTGGGGAATGTATTCCATCTGTTTGTCTCACATGACTCAAATCAGAAAAATTAGAAGTTTTCTTCAGCATCCCACTGTAGATTTTCAGGATAATATATTTTTTCTTTTTCTCTGAAATTCCTTTTAAATATTGGGACAATTCTGAAAATAAAAATATTATTCAGAAGAAAACTTTTAAGTACTTTAGCATATTCTGTTTTTTCCAATATGTCTTGCCAAAAGCAGTCTCAAATTTGATAATAATCTTCTCATACAAAAAAATCTGACAAATTTCACTGTGCTAAAAAGTATTCTCAAGGTCATATATGATGGACTGAAAATCCTGGTTTAAAGACTTTGATAAATAATGATAGTGGTAACTCTACTAGTTATTTGTACCACTGAATGTTGGGACAAGGCACGTGTTTTTGGAAGACAAGCCTGGAGATTAACACTTGAAGCGTTTTTTTCTTGATGAAAGAAGCTAGGAGTGTTCCTACAGTGAGAACTTTGGACTCTCCTACAAGAGCTATCAGTGTGTAGCATGTCTAGGTGCTCATTAATGAGGGGGCAGTTTGTAAAGAAAGTATATTTGAGGTATATTACTTCAATGAAAAGATTCCAGAGTTCTACTGTAAAATTATCCATCTTGAGTTTCTAAAATTAATGTTGTATTTAAATGATAAACAGTACGGTGGTCTGAATAAATTTTCTGCATTTCTGGTACAGAAATAGTCATCTTACTGATTACTGGTACTCCGATCTTTCTTCAAAAAAGTCTGATAAGAACTTCCAAAAAGTGAAATTAATATATCTGCTATTAGATTTGGTTTTCCTAAGCACCTTTTAGTGTCCCAAATATTGGTCTGAACAATCATTGCTGTAGGGAAGCAACGGGTAGAAACCTACAGATTTCTACTGGAAGAGCTGGAACTGAAAATAAGTTAATTACATTTAGTAATTTGATAAAGAATATTGAATGACAAATGGGTTTAAAACTTTTTTTCTTCCCCAGTGTACATCTCATTGCCTCATGTAAACATTAGCAATATATATATTAATTTTGGATATGTACATGGTACAGCTGGTCAATGACCCTTTGCAAAGAATACCTACAAATCTAACCCATCTTTCTGCCAGCAACTCACCCTAGTTTCTACAAATACTTTTCTTGTTTATATTATTTGCCCAAAACTTTCCAGTAATTGATTCTACATGGTATTTATGGACTTTTCAGTATGAATGCTTTGCATTTTACTATCATTCATTCACTGCTGCTCAAATAGAGGACCTGAGGAACTTCTGGCAAGTCAATGTAGGTAAAGTACCTGGCATTTATTTTCTTAGTATAGCTTTTGTAGCTTAAAAATCATTAAGGTGGTAGCAATGCCTGTTTATAGCTTTATTCTGTTCCTAACTGAATACTATGATAAAGATGCACTGTTTTCTTATTTTAAGCTTCAGTTCTTCATGCATACACAGTCCTCTACCTCTGTTCTGTAGCAGAAATATTTTTTTAAAAATTACTCCCTTCTTTTAGAGGTTTGTATTTGTGTCACTCATACAACAATAACAACAGCAAACAAAAATCAAAAAACAAGAACAAAACCCCAACAACAACAAAAACCCACCACAAATTTGTTATTGTTCTTTTTCATAACTTATTTGGCAAAAAGTACCAGGCTAACATAAGCAGCAAGTCAGTCTCTTGAAATGCTTTTTTCCACTCTTATGATACATTTCAAAGCCATTAGAAACTAATCTGAAAACATTTTTATGTGACATGGTTGTCAGTAGGAAAAAAAGAAAGGCATGGGAAAGCAGTGGGAAAAACCTGAAAAATAAGAGACTTCGATGTACTTGAGAACAGCTGCTAGTGAGAGATGTGTGTGTACAGGAAAAACACTGCCCTAAAGGATCAGGATTTCTATAGAGGTTGGGTAACACTTTAAGGTATACTGTGCAGTGTCTTTACTTTTGCTGTATTGACAACGAGAAACACAGGAGACTGATGCTTCATGAAGCAGATTGAAAATGAAAGGAAAATTACAACCTCCTCCAAGGAAGTTGAAATAAGAGATCATGAGCAATTAGGAAATTAAAACACCATTTCAAGAGGGTAATTAATGGCATAAGTAACACCACCCATTCTGGAACAGTGGTCAACAGGTAGCCAAATCACATTGAAGGGGCTTGCATAGAGCTCTGAAAAGTCATCTTGAAGTTTTGGCACCCACTATGAGAGCTTCCTTGAGCAAAAGCTGGTGACTGGCATGGATGATGGGCCAGTCACTATGTCAGACACCAGATCACAAAAGTGTTTCCAGTTGTGGCCAAATTAATATGTCTGCTATTTGTTTTTTAATTATAATTTTCACTAAATTCTCTGCTCTGGTATAATTCTTATGACTACACTGAATTATTTAATAGCATGGAGGAATGTGCATCGTTTAGTTACAGATACAGTTGACAATTGATCAAAACACTCAGTTTTCAATGCAGCAAAATTTTCACAGGTTTTGGATGACCTAGCAGTGAGCTGTAGGACTGTTTGTTTCAGACTATCAGTTGCAGAAGTATCACAGTCTTCTGAATAGCCTGGCGATGGTGCTTTATGCTACTGAGACTTTGTGTTCCAGGTCTCAGTTACTACCAAGCTGAGACTGTCAATAGCTCCTTGCAAAAATTGTATTTTTAAAATAAAAAGGCTGAATTAAGAAAGTTGTTTTTGTCTTAGTGCTACAAGGTACATTTTGAAAATTTACTGAAGGAATTTAGTTGCTCTGCACTCTACTGTTAACAACAGCACACACCTCTCTGAAAAATCACTCTCTGTGCTTTGCATATGTTAGAGTCCAGCTCCATAATCTCCCAGAGTGTATTCTTATTGCATTTTTGACAGCTGGTTCACATACCAATAGTGATGTAACCCAGCTGACCTTGTACCCTTTGCAGGTCATGCATGATTCTTGTATTCACAGCTTAATAAAGCTAGAAAGCAAGACTTTCAAAGAAATACATCCCTCCTTGGTCAAAGTGGGATGCAGCAGCTCTAAACAGATTTAATGATATAATGGAAACAACAAAATATCACATGGGATGTGTCTTTCTCATTTCAACATTGGCTTATTTATTTTCATATCATTGAAAGCCCATGATTTTGTAATTTCTACTGTTTCCAATTTCCCAAAACACAGTAACTCCTCTCCAAGTCTAAAAATTACTGAACAGAATTGGTTTTGCTGCTGTTACTTACTCCTGAGTGATCAAAAATTCCTTTAGGTAGTCCTCATTTTATTTTTTTTTTAATTTTGGTGTTGTTTTCTGGTGGCTGTTTATCAAATTTTTCCCTTTTAATATTAATCAGGCTTGTAGAATGTATGCAGAGAGGTTTATGTCAAGTCATATACAGATATGTTGCCTTACTTTGATGTAAATAAAAAAGAGAAAATTATGGTCATGTTAATAAGGATAGTTTCAGACATACCTTTGTGCATTACAAAATATCATTGCGAAATATCATAGAAGACCACACTTGCTTTAGACCAAGTTTTGGATAAGTGATACTGTGGACTGTATGTAATGAGTTTTTCTTTTTTGGTTCTCTCTGCTTTACTACCTTTTTTTTTTTTTTTTTTTTTAATTCATTCACTTCAATGCCTGGGATGAAGGAAGGTGTTCAACATGCCAGTAGCAGAGCTGGAGTCCGTGAAACAGCCTTTACTTTGACTTGACCCTGACTGGTGGAGTGGAAGGGAAACTGGAAGACACAAAAGAACAGTGACAAGGGGAAAGCAGAGAGAAGCAAGAGCCACCAGGCAACTTCTGACAGCTAAGTGCATTGCCCTGGCAGGAGACACTGATGACTTCATTCTGAGTAACTTTCTTCTAAGTAGAACTGATACGCCTGCACCCTCAGTGCAGGAAAGTACTTTAAATACCAAAATAACCCAGCAGGCTCTGCCCACTTTACTTTTCCTTGGCCATCTAGTTGAGAAGGTGTAAATATTGTAACCCCAGAGGGATTTTAGGAATCATTAGTGTCACAGGAGGCTGAAGACATGAGTGACACTTGGCTGAAAGCCTGCAACTGATTGGTAGCCACAAATGTGGTTTTGAACTACAGAGAAGGAGTGAGATCATCATTATTAGGAAGGAAAAGAAAGATGGAAAGAAGATTACTTTTTTTTAACAAGGAGTTCAAAAACATGTAGCTTTGCCTTCAGATTGCGTTGCTTGAGGTTTTAATAGATAAGGGGAAAAAATGACCATATCCACAATAAAATGAAAAAAAAACCACCCCACAACCCAAGTACTAAAAAGGTTGACAAGGTCATGGGTAACACAGCGAAACTTCACTTAACTTCAGTTAATTTGTCCTTATGTTTCTATTAGTGAAGCAGAAAAGATGTTTTTTTAGCAGTATTTATTTCACTAAGCTTATAAAGTACAGACAAAAGCAAAAAGCAAGTAGCTTGTAGTGGCTTCTAGAAATAATTTCCGGTCACAACACAGTCACTTTATGAACTGCTTTCTTAAAAAAATAACCTGCCACCAAAATCACAGTATATAAAATACTTGCCTGTGTGCTGAAAAAACCCTCACTTTACATTTCATTCTGCAGAGCAAGCTGCTGAAGTCCAACTTTAACTTTCAGAGCATGACAAACAGCTGTCCTTTAAAAACAGCTAAAAGCACTTTAAAGTAGGAACAAGGAAAAAAGAAGTCACTTCCTTTATTTGATGAAATGAGAAAAAGATAGGGAGTAGGGGAGAAAATGAAGTGTCTTCGAGGCCCTCTAAGGAATTTATTTATTAGTTTACTCTGTGTCTTCATTCACTCTTTTTCATGCATTTTACTGGTGAAACATTGCAGGGAAAAAAAAAAATAAATGAAGCTCTTTCTCCCCAAAGTAGTAGCTACAAGAAAAAGAACCACTGCAGAAGGAAACAGGTTATTACATAAGGAACAAGGGTCTTTCCTGAAGTCTAAGGAAATTTGCACTGAATGAAAGAACATTGACTCTACTAGGCACTGGACCAAGCACTTTACTGTATGCTGTTGAGTTAAAACAATGTATTTTCATCATAAATCTGAAGCTAAGCTTGCTCTTGGCAATAGTTTGGAAGTATTTAACAGACTGATCTGTGTTTGGGGAAGACATCACTGGCAGCCCAAGTTTTTTAATTTTCTTCTCTTTTCTCTTCTTTTCCAGTCCAGCCTCTAACAAAATTAAAAGAACAGAAAACAATGCAGATGAAGCCTACAGGTCACTGATCAAACCCCCCAAAGTCAAACTTCTGAATTTTTTCCTGCCTGGTTTTGCTGACCCCAGTACTGGGAGGGCAGCAAAACCAGCCATAGAGCAGGCAGCAAGAGGATTACAGGGGGGATGTTTTCTGCACCTAAGACCTGATTTATTTTTTTTAAAGAAAGTATAGAATCTGTTGATGTGCAATTGGAAGCTGAGATGAGGGTGTATTTGGATGAGAAAATTACTTTAATTTTTGTTTTGGAGATTTTCCAGAACTTCAAAATGAAAGTGCAGACTTGTAAACCATTCTACAATTTACTAATGAAATTCATAAGTGTTCTGAATTACAACAGGATGGTGTCCCCTTTATGTCTTTGTTTTGTAATTTAATTAAATTGGCCTCTTTTAGAAGTACTCATTAGGGCATGGCATAAGTCATTTACTGTGTCCATTCCCCGTAGTACATAACACAACTCCAGTAACTTGACAGAATAAAAAAAAGCAGTAATACTGGCTGACTTTTCTTATTTTTTTTTATTTCCCCGTTTGAATCATTGAACTCATTTGGAATCATCAGCACATGCCCAGGAGGTCCGTCCTGCTCAAGGAAGCGAAGAAATGCCATGAGGCTGTGGATACATTTCTGAACATACAAATAGGGCAGGGAAAGCTATCTTCACAGCATTCATGTCTTCCCTCCAGACATGCTAAACTATCTCTGAAACAACTCAACGGGTCTGGCAAGCCAAGGAGGGGAGAGTATCTACTCCCAGCTTCTCAGGCTAGGGGGGAATATGTAAGACGTGCTGCCTGGATGATTGTAGCAGACTCTTTTGACTCCTTTTCCCTCTGTGTGACACCGGTATGGCAGTGGTGACATGATGCATCCCCTGAGCCATCAGCACAGAAAAATGCTGTATGCCGTCAGTGTGCAACCATTCAGAGCAACTTAAAAAACCTTTTGCACATATGAGATTCAGGCCAGTGATGGCTAAACTGCACATCAGCTTTATCAGTCCAACTGATGTGCATTTAGGCTGATCACTCCCTGCAAACCTCACCTATAAAAATAAGCTGCAAAGAGATGTCCACATGGACCCTGCCTTTTCAGAATCACAGAATTGCCAGAGTTGGAAAAGACCTCTAAGATTACTGTGTCTAATTGTCAACATCCCCCCCAAATAAGTTACATGTATCAATATTTTCATCCCCAACTAAAGCATGTCCCAAAGTGCCTCATCTACACGGTTTTTAAATACTTCCAGGGATGGTGTCTCCATCACCTCCCTGAGCAGCCTATTCCAATGCCTAACTACTCTCTCATTTTTTCCACAGATCTAGTCTAAACCTTCCCTGGTACAACTTCAGGCCATTTCTTCTGGTCTTGTCATTGTTTACTTGAGAGAAAAGGTCAGCACCCACCTCCCTACAACCTCCTTTTAGGTAGTTGTAGGGAGCAGTAAAGTCTCCTCTCAGCCTCCTCTTCTCTAAATTAAATATTTCCAGTTCCCTCAGACTCTCCTCAAAGGGCTTGTTCTTCAGACCCCTCACCACCTTGGTTGCCCTTCTCTGAACTTGCTCCAGGATTTCTTCCTTGTAGTGAGGGACCCAGAAATGAACACAGTACTTGAGGTGCAGCCTCACCAATGCTGAGTACAGGGACATTACATCACTTCACTTCTCCTGCTGGCCACACTATTGCTGATACTAGTCAGGATGCCAGTGGTCTTCTTGGCTATCTGGGCATACATCTGGCTCATATTCAGCCAGGCATCAACCAACACCCCCAAGTCCTTTTCTGCTTGGCAGATTTCCAGCCACCCCTCCCCAGGCCTGTAGAATTGAGAGGGGTTGTAGTGACCAAAGTGCAGGACCCAGCACTTGGCCTTGTTAAACCTTATTTTCCTGACCTTGGCCCACTGGTCCAGGCTGTCCAAGTTCCTTTGCAGAGCCTTCCTACCCTCAAGCAGATCAACACTCCCACACAACTTGGTGTCATCTGCAAACTTACTAAGGAAGCCCTCAATCCCATCGTATCATGAAGATATTGAATCAATATTTTCTCAACCTCCCTCCCCCCTACCTAACCAGTGATCTGGGTTTTCAGGATGGGCTAGATTGCAGTCCTTGCTTAGTGCTCATGCCCTGGTGAAAGAAAGCCTTGCATCAGTAAATTGCATCATTGTCTTAGATAACTGTTGGCACGGGTCTTCCCTGCAGCCATTCTGAAACATAACATAAGGTCTTACTGGAATAAAATAGCAGTTAAGTGTTTTACTGCCTTAAAATCAACTAATGACACTGTAACCTCTCTGGCCACTAGTAAAAAAAAGAATAAATGATTTTTTAACATGACTACAATTTAGTCTCCTATAAGAAGCCAAAATAATGGCACATGAAATAACAGATAATTAGTAGTGAATAATGGGTGAAGGAAAAGGCTGTAGAACAAGGGGAAGGCCTGATTAAGACAGCAAAAAGTTACCATCTTTAAAAATTATCTTTGTCAAAAATCCCAAACATATAAATAATGTATGAATTTTGCAGGTGGGACTGCTGATGCTCTGATATCATAAATTTTTGTCATGTCCAAAAGTGTCACTGTCAGTACCTAGAGTGAAGATTGATTTACATTCAGTGAATGCACTAGCAACCTAATAATATGTTTTCTAAATAGGTCACACTGGAAAATCTGGCTTTACTATAATTATATATGTTTTTTGGACCTACTGGCATCTTAAATCATGGGATCATAGACTATACTCTCATAAATCACATTGTATTGCTGATTTTATACATATATTGTGGTTGTAATATATGTGTCAGTTCATATTTATTCCTCCACTTGACATTATTCTTCATTTTAAGAATGACCTATATTTTTTCCCCAGTATTATTTTGACCGTAATAAAGATTACTAAAAAGTGAATTATTCTTATATGGACCTTTTGGACAAAGGGTAGTGCTCAGAGGAATATGAGCCACATTTTTCAGGTGTTCCCATCTTTTGGGTTCTTTGTTTTCTAGGTTCACCATGGGTACCAAACCACCCACAGTTCAGGTCTAGTGCCAAAAGTAGTGTCAGAAAAGACACCTTTGAGAAAGTTTAATCTCTGGAGAATTGCCTTCCCCAGAGATGCAGGGCACAGCCTTTTTGGGTTTGTCCTCTAGACCAAAGTGGTGCCCACCTCAGGCTTGCTGCAACAAACTCCACTGTCCACCTGCCATTTTCTTTGTTTCTCATGGGCTTCTGGTGGGTCTTGAAAATCTCCAGAAAAGGAGATTCCAGAATCTTTCTGAGGAGCCTGTTCCAGGGCTCTGCAATCCTTAAAAGTAAGGAAATTCTTCCTCCTGTTGAGGTGGAACTTCTTGTACTCTATCTTGAGTCCATTTGCCCTCTTCCTGTTACAGGGCACAAGTGAGAAGAGATTGTCCCTTGCTTCTTGATGGCCATCCCTCTCCCAGTCCAACTGAGAAACTTTGTCACTGATGATGACTCTTCTCATTAAATTGATCAATTTTAAAGTTTGGGGTTTCATAGAGGGAGTTTGCCTGACTGCTGAAGATGTCTTGATTCAGCTAAGATCATCAGAACCTGCATTTTGGAAGCGTTAAGTGCTGCAACCTGAAATCAGTGGGAATTCCAACACGGGAAGGTCAACATGGTATAACAAAGCCCAGGAAAACTGGGTTTAGGTGTCCTACAACAGGTTGAAAATACAGAAACTGGGAAAAAAAAATTAATAAAAAAATCTGAATTTAATTCTATCAGGGACTCAGTAGTACGAGAAACTGATTCCACAGGTAGTCAAGCTTCCTTGAAAAAAGAATTCCAAAAGAATTTCCAATTTCTCTCTGTTCTCAGCAAGCAAATGCACTTTCAGTCATATACAGAAAAAACCCTGATGTCTCGATAATGTAATGATTAATGATATTGATAACTTAATGCTCAAATGAAAACTACAGAAATGATTGCTTATGGTATTTTAGACTATTTTGTATTTAAAATGGATTTATGGATTTTTATTTTAATTATGTTCACTATAAAATACACAAAAAAATTTTATTCATGTATCTCTTCACTTTAGGGAAACCTAGAAAGGTCAAAAATATCTAAAAGTGTGGCCTTCCAATGATATAATATGGTTCAGTTATGCTGTGATATTTTGATACACCTTGGTCCTTTGTTAACCCTTTCTCAGTTTTCTCTGTTCTTTGCCATTTTCTTCTGACTGCATCTGTTCAGTATGACATTGCCTATTTAATAGGTGAAACATCTTTTTCTTTACAAGAAAGTATAAAACAAAATAATTAAAAAATATTATTTTCTATTCTCTATACATATTTAAGGGCAATGTTCTCCTAAATCTTGAGAATTCACAATAAATTTTTCAATACTCTTCTGGAATCCAAGTGTAGTATCTGAGCTGAAAGTTTGGACCTACCAATCTTTTTGCATATTAATCCTTAGAAGAGGTGGTATCTCATGTCTCAGGTCTTTCTTCTGTCTTGAAATTGCCTGGATATATGTGCATGGACATAATTATGCAGTGAGACAATTTTTTTCCCAGTTGTACCAATAAAGCACATCAATATATTTCAGAGAACTTAATACAGCTTTATATAGTAATTATTGAGACTATTGGAATTTCAAATCCACAAGCCTTCATGTTGAGAGATTTCCATCTTTACAATGTGAGGGGTTATTTTAAGCTTTTATTAAGACTCCAGCTTTCTTTCTCTAAAGCTCAGTTTATTTAATATGGGTATATTTCCTATAGAAATACCACACTGTAAATCTGCATTCCATAGAGGCATAATTCCTAGTACTATGCATATTCTCTCTATAGCCTCTGGTTAGATTTTCTTTTTGTTCTATCAGATTCACACCTTTCAATTTGAGCCAGCTACCTATATAGGATAGAGACCCAAAGACTGATTATCCTTCATTTTGCTTAACAAGACATACAACAGTCCCATTAGTATGCTTTGAAGTTAATTAAAAAACTATTTCTATTGACTCCATTCAGCTTTGGATCAGACCTTAATAGGAAAATGAAATGATCTTTAGGAGGCTACACCAGGCTGAGTTAGAAGCACTGAGTGGCTCCAGCCATGCTTGATCAGGAAATATAACTCCCATCAGTCACTGCTTTGTATTCCCTGTTTATGACTATGAAAAGAAAACAAAAATGGGTCTAGACAGTATTGCAGAGATACTTGGGATGCCCTTTTTTCTTTAAGCTTTAGTAGCATATGCTAAACATCAGAGGGAACAGACAGGTATAGAATGTTAGATGTCTTATCTTGGTACACCATAGCTAAGATTTATACTTCATCCACATAAATCAGCCCAATATCATTAACTGTGTTATTTGCTTAAGTGATTTAAATCACAGGAGGATCATGACTCTGATTTGTCCTAGAAGCTGTGTGACTGATTTTTTTCTTTTTGTTTGTCTTTTCTGAAATATGGTGTCTGCTTTGTGAAGTACTGCCCTAATGGATGGCCCTTCATAAAGAAGGGATCACCAGAGGTTCCTTCTCTGAGAGAGACACCTAACTTATGTGAATACCAACACCATATCTCAAAGATGCAGGAGAGGTGAGTGCTTTCTTCTTTCATCCAGAGTAGGCTGCAACCTTAGAAATGTGTTGTGAATCTACAAGTAACCAGGTGAAAAGAGGCAAACTCAAAATAAGGCTGAAAAAACCAGACCAGAACAGATACTAAGTTTGTGCAGCTGAAAGACATAGAAGACCTACTTGATATTAAGCTTTTCCTTGGCTATATTAGTTATTATGTATATTTATCATCTGCAGTGTTGCACTAACATGCCATTGGTTTGCACACATGCTAGGATGTGTAGGGCTGAGAATGGTACAGCAAATATCTGGGGAAATTTTTAGGTTTTCTGGGGAGGAGGGGGAGGGAGAGGACCTGTTCATGCACTGGCTGTAACCAATCAAGTTTTGCATGATGCCAAAAAATTAAACACAATGAAGCCAGACCCTGTCAGCATTGAGTTGATTGCTTTAAATAAGGGAGATTTCCTGAATGTTTAAATTGAAACTCCTACTCTGATTAAAGCAAAGAGAAGTACCAGGATGCTTCCTAACTATTTAGTTCCTAAAATTCCTGTGAGGTCTTGAGATGACAAATTCAATTCTTATGTGCTGTGTTTTACACTCTGCAGGCTGCTGTAAAAGGTAAAACTAATCAAGCTTGGGTTTCCCATGGGCTGAACTTTAAGATGTTTTCTTATTTAAAGTCATGGAAATATGTTAAAACCCACATAGACTGGGTGAAGTTTACACAAGGCAAAATGTATTCAACCATACCTTTGCACAGTGTGCATATTTTGACTTTTCATTACTTTTTGTTTGTTTAATCCTTCATCCTGCTTAAAATTGTATCTCAACCACATTTGCAGACTGAAGGTGGGCAAGAACAGTTTATAACTCTCTCAGACTGTTGCTCAAGACTGTTTAGAGCAGAGAATACTTTGGAAGTGAATCGAATGTCTTCTGTAAGATGTTAAATGCATCAGGAGAGGGGAAGTATATATTCAACTGTAAGCTTTTAATTACAGGGGGTGAAGCAGTCATGATATTGAAATTATTTTTTTTTTAGGAAACCCAGAATTTTATTACCAAGTCCATATTTTAAGGGCAAGATTAGATTCATCTACAGCAAACCTTCCTCACTGTTTCAAGCTCCACAAAAAGAGTAGTTTGATGGAATGCGCCTTATTAATCATCATATGTACACACTCAACATTTTATGTAGCAGGGAAAATGATGGAAACTGGCCCTTTCAGGAGATCTTTTTTTCTCAGAAATTAGTATGAATGTATTTCTCAAACACATTTTTTTAAATTATAATTTTTAAATTTCCTGAATGAAAATGATGTTTCCCATTGCAAATAAATGAAGCACTATTTTTGTTCAGCCACATACTTCACCATATAAAATGAGCTCATCAAGATTTCTGTATCCTACCAGAAGAAATATTCATCTTGAAGTCTTCGGTGTCTCAGAAGTTTTGAAGCTGGTTTGAATATCTATATTGTTTACATATAACAAATTTAGCACTTTTCATCATGGTTATTCATTGTGGAGATACATTTCTCAGTTCATAGTTAAAATCTCCTTCATACAGCTTCTGTGGTATGATTTCCAAGTTTAAGTTGGAGAGGTGGAAAGGAAAGGAAAAAGGAAAAGGAAAAGGAAAAGGAAAGGAAAGGAAAGGAAAGGAAAGGAAAGGAAAGGAAAGGAAAGGAAAGGAAAGGAAAGGAAAGGAAAGGAAAGGAAAGGAAAGGAAAGGAAAGGAAAGGAAAGGAAAGGAAAAAGGAAAAAGGAAAAAGGAAAGGAAAAAGGAAAGAAAAGAAAAGAAAAGAAAAGAAAAGAAAAGAAAAGAAAAGAGAAAAAGGAGAAAGGAAAAAAGAAAAAAGAAAGAAGAAAAAAGAAAAGAAAAAAAAAAAGGAAAGGAAAGCAGAAAAGAATATTTTGAAGACTTATATCACACGTTCTGTAGTGGTCCTTTACCATATGAATGACAGCAGGATGATGAGTATTAAACTTCCTGTGTCATCATTTTGCATGCTGCTTGAAAGCCTAAAGTATGGTAATAATGAAAAAAATAGAAATTCACAATAGGATAGTCTTTTAGAGTCTATTTCATTAAAGTCTCAGAACTCCTGCTACTATTAGCAGATACCTATATGAAATGTAAAGGACCATTTCTAGAGACAAAAAAAGCTGTCTTTTGTAAATGTAATAGTTTGAACATGTGTAGAGATGCAATTGAGGTCCAGGTTTATATTTTCTCATTCTGACCAGCTTTCACCAAGTGATGTTGCAATTGCTGAGAAACTGTATCACTTTATTACTGCTGCCTACATGTGGGTTTTAAATAACATTTTCTATAAACAGGATTGTTTTGATTAGTGTACCCTAAAGACCACCTGTTGACAAGTGAGCTTTGGAATCCTTTTAAATTCCCCTCCAATTAGTCCATACAGTGACTGACAGTGGGGTATTGCTGTGAGCTCCTCCCTCCTGGGTCTGCCCCATACAGCCCAGCTTGACAGCCTTTATGTATTACTGGATTTAGGATCAGGGCGGTTTTCAGGCTTAATCCCACATAATCAGATTGTGCCCCTGTGGAAGCAAATGATGAAATCCCCTTCTCTCCAAAACAAACAGATACACGTGGTTAATGATAGCACAAGTGGGTTTAAGCCTCTTTCGTGAGAGCTCCTTTTGGCCGCGTGGAAATTTAATTTTTCATAACTTGCTAAAGACAGCCCCCAGTATCTACAGTGAAATGCAAACTGGTGTTGGAGAAGCAGCTAACACAAGAAGGATTAAAGTGTGCCATGTTGCCTGGGCTGGGCGTGATGGTGAGAAGACACTAGGAATGTGCCTGCCTAGAAATCCCCATGTGCTTCTCTGTGTGTGACCAGGGCACTTAAAGGTAAGAGTCTGGCAGCCCCATTTACCTGACAATACCAGGGGTATCAGTGAGGGTCTGTATGGTGAAGTTTCCTCTGCTGTGGCCATATCCACCCAAACTACCTGTGTTTCCAGCAGCAGCAAGCTGGACTTGCCAGGGGTAGCTGCAACCACACAGACTTGATGTGCAGTGCCAGACCATCCCAGAACACTGGTGAGCATCCCTAGGAAACCCAGGGATGCCTCAGTGGGACCATTACTCTGTGGTTCTCCCTTCCCAGCTAGCCAAGGCAAGCGAGGCAGTAGGAGCCACAGCTGCAGGCAATTACCTCCTCTGCTCAGACTAAACAAAGGGGGATCACTGCAGCCCCCTCCCCTCCAACCCCAGAGATAGGCAGCCCTGGCCAGCAGGACTGGGAGGGAGACCTTCCCCTTCAGCCCCACTTGCCCAGCCCAGTGTTTTTACCACAACTGAGCGAAACCTGCAAGTCTCCAGTAATTGTGAGTGACAAGGGAAGGCAAGGAAAGGGGAAAGAGCAAGTTTAGCTTCATAAAATCATAAAAGTAGCTCTCCCTTGTACAGGGTTTGTTTTATTCCACCCACAGGGGCAGGCTGTACCTGTATGGATTTCAGGCACTCCTTTTGGGGAGAAGAAAGGGGTTTCTGTGCACTTTGAAGCCCATGTCTGCTGGTTAGACAGGAAGCCAGAGCTTCTGTCAGTCAACAGCACATGCAAAATTTATCAAGTATATTGCTTGACAGAGGTTACTCTGTCATTACTAGCTAACAGGTCTCTGCCAGAGAAATTTTTTTATGGAAGCATGTGCTGTCAAAGGCAAAGTGTCCATTGATTGATTGCCACAGCTGACCTAAACATAGAGGGATCACTGTGTAATAACCTCTTTATCATATATAAACCACCAAATGCTAAATTCAATAATACTAATGGTCTCACTTAAAGCTCCCAAACCAGGCAAATTATAAGGAAGAGGGGAAAAAAGGTCATCCTTTTTGTAATCACTGCAATGTGAAGCAAGGCTGCTTCTCTGGGATGGTGATGTGGGACTGTGGAATAGGAGCATTGGCTCCCACTGCATGCAGCAGGCTCAAGGGAAAACACTGGCCAGCCCATGGGCTGAACTTTCCATGGCAAAAAATATACATATTTACTGATCAGTTCTTTATTTTCTGTTAAACAGCATGCTATGGTTATTACACAATGCTGTGCAACAATCATTTCCAGTGCATCCATAAGCCTGAAAACTGCTTGAACTTTCTCAGAAAATGGTAGACTCTCTCTTGAAGGACTTTCCAGATGTTTAAAGTTCCTTTAAAAAAAACCAAACAAAACCAAAAATAGCATTTACAAAAAGAGGAGGAGACAACCCTAGCTGTAGGCCAAGCTTTAAGACTTCTATCAGCCATTTAAAAGTATCGTTATCATTTTCATTGGAGATAGGAATATAGGTAGAGAAAATAAGGCATTAATGTCACTTGTGCTGAAGTTCTCTTACAGAAGAAAAAAAGTCCTGCATGAGGGAGGGGAAGACATATGGATGTCATGTTTGCATTGTGAGGTGTTACAATACTAAGATTTTGAGAAACACAAGGCTTAACAGGTAGGAGTGCTATTACTTGAAACTTGGAAAAATCTGAAAACAACTCAGATACCATTATGGTAAAACTGACAAAAGGCTGAATTTTAATCTGCTACCATTTGCAAAAAAAAGAAATTAAAAATTTTTTTCTTTAACTGTTACTATGGATTCTCCCTTTAATTGTTCTATGGCTGTCAAAATCTTCTGCCTCTCTGTAAATGCAGCAGCTATTTAGACAGAGATCAGTGGTAATTTCAATAGCCAGGAGCCAAGCCCTTGTCCCCCTGAGGTCAATGACATAGCTTACTATAATAAACACACATCATCAGGCTGGGAGTCATTTCTGATGGGATGTGTAAGGTCTTGTGGGTCCCTCTGTCATGGTGTTTACTGGAAGACTATGATAGGACTGCAGCTGGGGATGCACAGAAAGATCCTATGTGAGGAAGGAGCCCTGCAAACAATTCCAATGGACACTACTTTGCATTGGGGTTTGGCTTATGCATAGAATAGCTTGCACCTTTTTTTCTGTTTGGGGTTTTTTTTTTGCTTTGGTTTTTTTTTTCTTTGCTTTGGTTCTGATCAAAGTATTCGTATAACCTGAAACAAATAGCTCCAGCCCCTCTCAACATGTGCGCAAGGCTTGATCACCTTCACCACATTGCAGATCACCTCTTAAAATCAAGTGTAAGAACCAACAACAGTCCTATGTTATTAATAAGCACTTTATAATAACCAAAAAACTCAGCAGAAAAAAAAAATGGGACAGATGCCCTCTTGCTGCTGCACCTGTTGTTCTCTTGACTGTTTAAGGGAAGCACAGAGTAAGCGCTGCTGTGAGCGGAGCCACGAAGGGGGAGCAGAGTGTTCCCTAGGGATACTCCCACTTGGAGGCTGAAACGGGCAGGCTGCTTTATTCAGGAGCAACGTGTGTCCTTATGACACTGTCAGGAAACAGTGCAGCTTTGCAGATGAGCCCATGGGAGAACATTCTGCTTCTGGGAGACTTAAGGAGCAGGAGCCAGGTGTACAGAAGAGCTAAGCCAAGCTTTCCAACGGGGACAAACTTGCAGAAATGTCATAGCTGTAAATTTGGGTTAATATCACCTAAGCAAAACGTCTAGTGAACTGGAAAGAATTTAGTGCTTACAGTGGAAACTGTATACAAATAGATTGCCATGAATGTGGTTTCCTAGAGTTTCAAACTGAAAAAAAAAAATTTAGCAGCAATTTCAGGTGAGACTTTTTTTGGAGTATCTGATTCATTTGAACATGTAGTGAAATGTGGTACACTCAGACAATCAAATATAGTGTTCCTGAACTCTTCCTAGTGAGCCCTTACCCCCTCAATACCCGAGCTTGTTCTTCTACTTAGTACCAAGAGGACACATTACCCAACTTACCCTGCTCTGTGTGTAACTTCTCTGCCAGTTGCTGTTGGTGGTCCCAAAAGATGGATTCAAATATCTAGGATTTCTTCTAATAGCTTTTTCTACCTAGATCCACACACCCAAGGAAAAAATTAATCTTACCTGAGTTTGATGCTTTTACAAGTCAATTCCTCCTCTCTCACAAAAGTCTCAAATTATGAAACAACAAAATACTTTTTCAGGGAATATGATGACAATTCATCTGTAACTCAACAGATGCTCACAGTACATGTAATAAATTAATCACATAATAATAATCTCATGGAATAAGTTAATCACATGGAATTAATAAATTAATCGCATGGAATAAGTTAAGCACAGTGATTTTTACTACAGTGAACCATAATTAATGCAAGGGAAATAAAATAATCACAAGTGGAAATGGTTCAGCATGACCTGGATAAAAGGCTAATGTGCACTGGGAATATTTTGAAACAGTAGAGGACTTTCATTCTGCTTTATAATGGTACAGAAGTTAAGATCTTGGTCCGATCTGTGTGATTTTTCATGTGCTTCCCATCTCCCATCTCCTTTTTTCAGATGACATAGTTAACATACTGCACAACATTTGCTTGCCCATTTTCATTCATCGGTTCCTTAGAGGATGTTTTCTCTTACAGCTTTAAAAGAAGAGCTCAAGTTGAAATGAGTTTAGAGTCCTTCTAAAAATAGTCAACCATTTCATTCCTGGTGCAAGTGTCTTACAGTACCTGGAAGGGAGGACAGCAGAGTGCCCTATGATAACCAGCTCACACCTGTCACCTTTCTTAAAAATAGTTCCTGAGTCAACCTTTCTCATGGCTTCCCACTGGTGCTCAGTGACATTGTAAATAAACAGTGAGTGATTCTGATGACACCCTGCAAATTCCTGCAACGTCCATGGAGAATCCCATCCATCCGGTCGTAGTGATTGATGCTCTCCTGTTCCAGTTTATTGCATGCCATTTCAATTTTTATGTTCAAGCAACAAATTGCTAGGAGGCTCTACTCCTACATACACACACGGTCCTATTTCCTTCATAGTGGTGATGCCTATAGTTAGCTCATATGGGAGACTCCTGACATGGGCATTTGCCCAGAACTACATTGGGGAGCATATGATTGTACTGTACAGTCTGACACTGAGATATAAGGAGTTACAGAGATGCACTAAGTGACTCAACCTGCCATCTCCTTCCTTTCTCTTGCCCCTCTTTCTGACAGTGAACTTTACAAGACCTTCAGACTTTTGTGATTAGCTTCTTACCACCGGAAGAAGGTGCAATGAAGGCTTTTCAATGTGGCTTTTACCACTTGGTCCTTCATTGAATTCAGGGGCACCTCAAGCCCAGTGGTGTCAAGACTGACTGAAGAAATTAGAAACAAGGCATAAGTAACCTTCCAGGTGAGGGAAGAGAACCTTGGTGGGAAGAGATGTGTAACACAAACCTGGAGGACTCAACCAATCTCAGTCAGTGAGCTGAGGGAAACAAAATGATGAAAGAGGCCTACATTTGGAAGCAGAACCCTGTTTCACGGTCCAGTGTGTTCTACATCAACATCATGACCATAAAGCAAAGGGTGGAAGAGAAGCCATGGAGAGCTAATAAACAGATGAAAATCTGGCTCACAGAGGTACCTGGCTCCCCTGCAGGTATTGTAGTCAATTTGCGCATCTTCTCTCTGAAGAGACTTTTCTAAAAACATCTCTCTGAGAGATGAGCTTGCCAAAACCAACATTTTATCAGCAGCACAGCATGTCAAAACCAGTATTTTAGCTAGGGCAAGCACTCAGTGTGCAAATAATGTTTTTCCAGGACCAAAGCTTCCCATTTGTAAGATAGAAGCTGTTAGAACACTACTTTCACTAAGTCCATCTCACCCCACCTTCTTTTTGATAAGATGTTATTTTTATCCATATCCTTCCCCTAATAAAACATGGGGTTTGGAAAGTTCCTGCCCATGATGAAACACTGTTTTCCTTGAGAAAAACTCATGATAAAACTCTACTTTCAGCAAGTCTTTCTCCTTAAATTGCTATGGCCCTTACTCCTGATAAAAAGGCATTTTCTGTTAAGTCTCTACTTCTGATAAAATGTTACTTTTTCCAAACTACTGCTCCTGATAAAACATTTATTTTGCCAAGATTGGCTCCTGAGAAAATGTTATACTTGGCGATGGCTGTTCCTAATAAAACATTTATTCTTACCAAACCTCTACTTCTATTAATTCTTTTTCCCTTCAAAATTATTATTATTTCCCCTAAAGCCTCCTTAATCTAGGATATTGGATATGAAACAACAGTGGGTGACAGGGTATCACTTGCCTACCCATCTTTTATCCACAGCCATGATCATTAACAGTGAGCCCCAGAAATGCTGATGTTGAATGCTTCTTGCACAGTGTACTTCTGGAAGCCTTGGAAGAAACAATGAAAAAGTTATTCACACCCTAGTGCTGAAAATGGGCTTAGTAATCATATTAGCTCCTCATATAAGGCAAACCTAGTCTTATTTAAAAGTGAATAAAATAAATCCACCAACAGGTTAGAGTCAAAGCACTTCCAGGGACATTCAAGATTTTCCAGTTCTCTAATATTTAATTTTCCAGTGAAGTTAAAGGAGATTATATGCAGGAGATCCCTGATTGTTCACAGCAGAACTTGAGATTGCCAGAAGCTCTGTGTCTATTCTGTCTCACCCTGCCCAAACTCACAATGGCAACTTTCATACTGCATCACATAGTTCTCAAAAAAATCTCTTCCATGAGCATGTCCAAAAATCTGTTCCTGTGGTTGTGAGGTGCTGTAGGAAATGATGAAACTGCAGAAGGCTCAGGTATTGTGCTGGGACAAGACAAGAGAAATTATGTAACATGTTCTGGAACACTTTCCCACTTTGCATGAGCACTGTTCCTCTATCTGCCAATGTTCACCCTGAATCCAAGGCTCTCTACCTGTTTCTGTGTCAAGACTCCTTCAAAACCTTCTAATGTACCACTTGAATTTTTTTATGTGTTTGCATGAAGTGTGGCTGATAAATTACACATGTGACAGGGGACCTGTGGCACACAGTGTAGAAGGGAAGGATAAAGATATGAATCTGTCTAGCTTGGAGGAGCCTCAGGTCTCTAAATATTGCCTGTAGCCACCAGTATACAGCAGATGGGTCTGGACTTGTCTCAGAAGAGCATCTCTCCAACATCAAGAGGTAACAGGCACAAGTTTCAGCATGAATTGCAGCATTTCACTTTGATGAAAAGAAGAATAAATATTACCATGAGAGTGGCCAGGCACTGGGGCAGTTGCTCAGGGAGGCTGTGGAGCATCTGTTCTTGGAAATACTCAGCACAGAGCTGGACACAGATGTGAGCAATCTAACTTTGAAGACAGACCTGCTTTTAGAAAGTGGCTAGACCAGGTATAAACAGAGGTACCTTCCAACCTGAACATGTGATTTTCAGTGTATAGCAATTTACACACTGAAGCTGATCCCAGAGAGTATTTTCTTCACAGCAAGTAAAAAAATTGCCATGAGATGAGCTGAACAGTAGACTGGTGTGGTTTTTTTTAAGTCACATTGACTAATGTCTCTTCCAAGTTATTCCTTCAATATATTTGCTTTCTGAGAGTTAGATGGAAGAAAGTAGGTAGTTCATGGGAAGATGCATTAAAATTAGTCACATTGATTAAAAAAACACCTGACTTATGAATCTTCATAGATAGGAATGGGAGTCAGAGATATCAAATCTGAAGGCAACCTCACAGAAAACATGATATCCTGAAGACAAGCTTGCATGGAGAATGTGGAAGTATGTGAGCAGAGGCAGGCAAAATAGTAGTAACATCCTTTCCAGCAGCAATATTAATTTAATATTAATTTAATATTAAATTTAATATTTAATACACTTGAGAAAATGCATTTTTAGGAAATGCTGACTGGATGGATATGAAGTTTCAGTCACAATATGGATAGCTCTTTCTTACTTCTGAACCTCTGTTTCTGGGGACTGATTTGTTTTGTTTTGCTTTGTCTTGGCTTTTTGCTGTTGGTGGTTTTGTTTGGTGGGGTTTTTTTGTTTTTTCCCCTCAATTTATTTCTGTCACCTTAGTGCTTGTACTGTGAAAGCTGATTTGGGGCTTGGGGTGAAGCTGGGAAGCCATAAGCATTGCATTCCTTTTCTGGTCCAGCTTTACAGTTCCCACTCCCAGCATTAGGGGTACCAAATACCCAGAGCCAATGCTGTGCAATGCTGAGCAGTGTCCCTGTCACACAGCTTTATTTAAGCATAAATAATGCAAGACTCCAGCTGGGACTCTTTTCTGCAGTGCTGAGCTCCAGAGAGTGCATCTTCAGAAACAGCAGAGCAGTGGTGGGTATACTGGATCTCATGAGTGGTTTTTATTGTAACCCTCTGTGCCAGAAACTTTCAGTGTGCATTTTGGACAACACCAAAAGCTGAAGAGTAGCATAGAAGCAAGCACTCAAGCCTTGAACTCATCTCAGTTTGCCAGCCACTGGGCTCAGTAACCAGTTAGCCCCGCTAGTAAGGAGTAAAGTAACAAAGACAGAGCTGGCTTAATATATTTCACTGCTCTCTTGCTTGCCAGAGTGAGAAGAAGCCCCTGGTCCTTAAAGCCTATCAAAATTTAGCAACTTTGCTTTACATGTTTTAATAAAAATTTAAAATAAAAGGCATGTGTTACTTCCAAGAAACTGAAGTAATAATGACCCCTCTATTGCTTTCTTGCACTTTGATTTTAACAAAGTGACAGTGGATAAGATGTAGTGACATTCAAATCCTTAAGTTTTTAAACTGCAAAACATGACAGAGCTACATTTATTCCATAAGAGACTGGAAAATCAGTGTTGATCCTTTCCCTCTCTCCACACCTCAGCAGATGCCGGTGTTGTTCTGAAGAATGGAGTAAAACCCTGCATTTTTTTAGTACTGGTCCAGAGTACATTAATCTCTCATTTCAGATTGGCAAATGTAATGATCCTTGTCTGGTTTCATTTGTGTTATCTTTTCATCCCAGAAAGGGAGAGTTTAGTTGCCAAGAGAAGAAAAAAAGCTAAAATGTTTTCCAGGTTATGTCATAATAATAAACCTTAGACCCACTGCAGCAGAAGTTGCATGAGAGAAATGTTAACAAGTCAGTACTAATGATGAACAGAACTACGATCCAACAGCCTCTACACTGCAAAGAATTTTCTGAAAGGATAATAAGAATGAGATTCAAATGCAGCTGCTGCTTTGGGATGCCAGGTACAGAGATGCTTAACTTTGAGTTCCAAGACAGTGCTCTGAAGATACCCTAAGCTAATGACACCTTCTGAAAATGTTTGCCATAGATTTTGCTGCACAAACACTTAAGTTAAAGTCATGCTAACCTCACAGAAGCTATTCAGATTAGACTTTTAGGCCAGTCATTCATATTAGCCTTTTGTAAATATTTTTTGCTCTTCTTCTTTAGTATCTGGCCTCTGGACAGGCAACTCCTTGCTACATACTTGTAATATTTCCAAAAAGTAAACATGTTTTTAAGGGCATTTTTCAGGTTCCTCAAACTAGAGAAGTTTTTTCAGTGTCCACACTTCCACACAAACCAAAACCATTCAAACACAACATAGTTCTTGCTCTTCTGAATTTGTCCTCCCAAGCACGAGGCACCTAAATCAATATTGTACTGTGTCTGCACGAAGTATTTTTTATACTCTGATAAAGCACAGTACTGTAAAATGTGCCAAGCCATTGACAGTCTATTCCCCTGACATTTTTTCCAGTACTCACAATCTTGCTATTTTCTTGATTCAGCTTTGGGACCCTAAAGAGGTTTCTAACAGCAGGAGTTAGAATTTCCCTGAAATCTCTTTATGACTCACATTGTTGGTGTATATTAAGAAAACCATTTCCAAAATTCAATCACTTCTGACATCCTCTGCCACATTCACTCCTTGCTGCTCTTCGGCAGCTAATTTGCAGACCACGTAAGCATCTAAAAATTTGTGCTAAACTTGAAAAAAAAAATATCAGTAGTAGCCATTGTTGGTAACCTTTCTGTTTATGATACAGGCAGATTAAGAGATACTCTTCTAAAGGGAGGGAAAAATGCCTCCCAAACACCAAAAGACAGTCTATTGCATTTGCTTGTAGGAGTTATGCATCAGGCCCTGAATCATTTGCTATTCTAAATGGCTGAAGTCACAACTATGTTATGCTTAAAATATTAGCCCCATAAATAAGGCAATTAATGCTTATATGGCTTTCTAGGAAACCTTTACTAGATTTCCTTCTTTCTATCAATCCCTATAGTAGACACAAGTCTAGAGGCACCCAATCTCTGTCTAGACACTGCCCCCTTGATATCATGCACATAAAGTTTGTATTGGATTTGTCTACAATAATATAACTAGTCCCTAAACAACACTGAAGTAGTAAGAAGGTATGAAATGTCTAGCTCCACATCTCAGGTTAAATCTTTTCAATTTGGCAGAAATATAAATAAGAGGAAGTTAATGCTAAAACCAACCAGCTTGGTTTAAGAAAATAGGAGAAAATGAGAACTTATTGATTTTCTCTGTGGTAAGTGACCACAGAAAAGAAATAATGTTGCAAGTGTTTCTGAAAACGCATTTTCACTGTGAGAGTGACAGAACACTGGAACAGGCTGCCCAGTGTGGTTATGGATTCTCCTCTGGAGACATTCAAAAGCTTCCTGGAAATGTTCCTGTGTGACCTACTTCACGCAATTCTGCCCTGGCAGGGGGGTTGGACTCGATATTTCAAGGTTCTTTCCAACCCCTAACATTCTGTGATTCTGTGATTTTATGAACTGCTAGGGCACAATCTGAATGAAATGTGTTGCCTGTGATTTCTGCACCCAATGAGACCAGTTGCCAAGTCATTTCTCATGCAGGAAGGAAACAAAATGCTAACACAGAAAAACAACCCTTTGCCACCTCTAGTACAATTTTAATGAAGGGACCAGGTAACAATAATTTGAACTGGTACAGATTTACTGATGTAATTGAAGAAATAAGAATTGTTTGGTCTGCCAGAGAGAAATATTTCTTTCCTTCCTTCAGAAATCCAGGGGAAAAGACTGTCCCTAGGCATGGAAGGGATGAGCAGAAGGCAACTGATGAGTGGATTAATGGTGAAGCAGGAATATCAGTGCAGGTGCTTGAGGGTCTGCAGGCTGGGCTACAGCCCATCACTCAGGTCACTTTGCTTGGAGCACACCTGCTTATCTTATGCCCTCAGGTTGCTTTATACCCTCAAGCTTGGCTCCAAGCATCTTGGAACGTGAATTTCCATGACTGTGGTTTTAGGAAAGACTTATGATCATACAGGTCAAGAGCACTGTATTTTGACTCTTCCCTGCAACTGCTAATTGCTATGAAATTTGAAGCATTGGAAAGAGCTCCCAGAACACAGGACAGCTGCTTGCAGCAAATACGTTTTAACAAAGTTGAAAATACATCACCAAACCAAAGTGACTATTAAGTTGCGTTAGGAAATTCTGAGTTTCATTTCTTAGTGCTTCTAAAATTTTGCAGCGTACCATATGGATGTTTTAACCATTATATTTTTAGCTGGTGATAAGCATCAAGAAAAGTTCTAGACAAGGGAGGAAGAAGTCAAGGTATCATCCTAAGACCACAAATGAGCACAGATACAAATAATGAGTATTGTAGTCTTTTTTTTGTTTGTTTTTTTTTTGTTTGTTTGTTTGTTTTTTTTCTTCAGAAGAACTACAACTAGAAAAGGATAGCCATCCTTGTAAGATCACAGCTATATTCCTTGCTGGAGCTTGAAACCACTTTTTTATCTCATAGGAAAAGCTACAGAAACTGGTCTGTAGCTTAGCAGAGGAGACAGTGACACATGCTATGGGTATTCCTGTGGTAAAACACAAAGCAGGAAAGTCTGATGTTTCCATGAAACTGTAACTTGTGTTCTGTAGACATGCTGTCATATAATCAATATGAAAACTAGCTATGGTAAAAAAAAACCAGTGGGTTTTAGCAGTAAGATGCTTGGTTAACTGAAAGCTTCCATTATCCAAAAGAAATAGAAATCATGGGGACCTTGACCTACTAGATGTGCTGAGGTATATTCACTCATAGCAGGAAGACTCTTAGATGGGATTGTCTGTAATCTCTATTGGTAAACATTAGCACAACCTTGCACCAACTGATGTGAGCACTGAGACTCTCACATGCAGCACAGGACAGCTGCATGTCCTGTGCAGAAAAAGGATACAGAAAAAGGATGGGAAAAGAGAGTAAAAAGTCTCTTCCAAGGGGCATGATGCTGGCAGGTGGGCCAGTGGGATTGGGTAGAAGTGTTTCCCTTTCTTCACATCCTCTCACTATGCCAAGGGTCTGTCTCAGAGTAAATCCGGAGATGCTAAAGGTGACCTTTTCTTTTTTTTTTTTTTTTTTTTTCCTCCTGCCTTCTTTTGGAAGTCCTTTCATTTCACTTGCACTGATTGTTTTTGAGGTTACTGTTGCATATATTATTCACAATGGCTTTTCTGCACCTTCTCATTCTGCCATTCATCTGAACATTTTAAACAAGTGTTGTTTACCACCAAAATCTCCCCAGGCGATGTGAAGAAGGTGAGTAGGTGTTTGCCGCCTTCAAGAAGTCCTTTCTTCATGTTGCACCTGCAACAGTTACAAAAGTAAATAATGAGCAATTTGTTCACATAATTTTCTACAAAAATGAAGTCCATCAGCATGCTTCTAACTGAGCAGACTTTTCTAACAGCTTTAATTACACAGCATAAAGAGTTTACTACAAAGGAAAAGGGACTCTCAGAAGGTTGTTTGTTCACCACCAAGTGTTCAAATTCTTCTGAAGACCACATATAACTTACTAAAAAGCTTAGCAATATTTTATTATTTTCTTTTCAGAAGTGTAAAAAAATACTTTAAAGTACATATATGGACTGACCACAGATTTACAGCCACTGGCTTTTTGTAAGTCGGCTGGAATGAGGCTGCTCATGTACATAAATGAGTCCAGCTGGTACATTTACTGGCAGCTTTATAAGAACACCTCCAGAACTGCTGAACGCTTGTGAAAGGTAGGGTATCAAACAAACTGGACTGGACATGTGGGCCAGTTGATGGGCAAGGCACTATAAACCTATCCATAACTAGTGCAGCTGTGACCATAAAACATTTCAGATCCCCAACCCCCCAAAATCAGACTCACAAACATTTAATGAATTTCAAATGAAAAACCTGGAATGCTTAGGGGGACTATGTAATGATTTGGGGTAGTCCATTACAAGTCACACTTAAAACAAGAAGTGAGGTTTAGTAGTCAATATATTTTGCTGCTTCCTTTAATCAGCCTCAATTAAAATTTCTCAGAAACAATTAACTTTCTTAATATTTTAAAATCCTGTTTCAGATTGTAGCTTGGTATTAATATCCAAAAAAACCAAGGGGACCTCCTTAACATTGCTGCTGAGAGAGTGGTTGAACTGTGGTACCAATGCAAGCTTTGCATGTCTGTATTACACAAATTAAAGCCATTTGCCTCATGTATAATAAAAGCCAATCTAAAATTTATTCTTCCTCTGGCAGTGAAGTGCCTACATCTGGCCATGGCAGTGCCCCTCCATGAAAGTTTATGTCCTCAGAATGAATTGTTTCATTTATATACTTATATTTTTTAACAAATATCAGCACTTCGTAGTCAAGTCCTGAAACCTGTTTGCAATATGTTATTATCTGAGGTATTCCCTTTACATGGACAGGTAGATGGGAGCTCATTAATTTATAGGCATAGTGATGTTTTTGTAGATGTACCTTCATTAGTGTACAGCAATAACATCTTGTCAAGTTCTGAAAGAACCAAGTAAACTTACCAACCTGGTCTAAGACATTTCTGACCAAACTCTTATGTTAGCTCAAAGATGATGAGTGAAGTTGGAAATATCTCTCATCAAAGGTCAAGCTAAGTTATTTCACTACAGTAGCAGTGGACAAAGTAGGACTTTGTAGCAGCATATGAGCTCAAGGTTTGTTTCCAGAGAAATTCTTGGACAATGGCTCTGAAGAACATCACAGTGATTGCAACCTGCCTGAACGTGCCTGCTTAGCTTTACAAACCTTCTTTAGGCTGGAGAATGCTCCCACCAGCTTTGGGTCCATGAGGCACCCCAGCCAAGCCACAGCTACTACACACAGCTGCAGCTCAGGGGCCATCGTGTCCTCATCATGAGATCCAGTCCTCTGTATGCAGTTTATCTGAGCCCTGAAAATCAGTGATTGTGCAGCCAGAGATGTGTTATGTTTATAGGTCTTTGGAAAACTGCCAGAGACTGTGTTTCTGAGGGATTCATGGCCCAAGTCTCCACAAAATTTGGAAGGTCTTTTCGCAATTCCTGAGGCAGTGCTGCTGAGACAGCTGAAGTTGTTCTGGGGACTGTCATTAGGATAAAAAAGCTCTGCAAATGAAATGTGGCTGAAGAAGTCAGGCCAAGTTTCTGTAAAAAAAAAGAAGAAAAAAACTGTTTTGGAGGATTTTTCTGTGTTACATTATGGGAAATGGATGTATTCCATCCTTATCTGAGCTGCTCATTTAAAACAGCTTCAGGCACATCTGTGTATGGAGGCTGGAGAGAGAGCATCTCCTTCAGCTGTGTGCTGGTGTTCAGGCATGATGCAGAGCATCTTTTCCACATGTAGTTCAGCTGACCACACCTATTATAAGGCAGACTGTTTTCACATAATAAAATTGTCCAGAAACAAAAAAATTGAGACTATCAAATTATATTAAGAATACCTTCTTCAGCAAGAATGGTGTGCTCACTTTGGATTACACTGATAAATTACAGTCATCAGATTCCTAACCAGGGTTACGAAGCCAGGGGACTGAAAGAAACAGAGATGGCCACAGGATTGTTATTCTATGCAGGCTGAACTGAATAAGTGTAATATAAAATAGCTGTCAGGCTGTTTTGTGAAAAAAAAACATTAACAAACTACTCCCTGAAATACAGAACTAGATTCATTGATCCCATGCTTCAGCTTTTCAATTACTAAATCCAGACGTGAAGGACTTCTACTGTAACAAGCATTAAGAAAATATGCACATTTCATAAGCAGCACTTTTTATTTGCCCAGTCTTCTTTACTCTTTCTTCTATTCCTGGCAGTCAGGATTCTCTATTTTTATTCTTCTCCTGTTCTCTTTGGACTGGATCATCCGAAGAGCAAAGTAATGCAACTCTGAGAGAGAGATGTTGATTTATGCTGGCTGTGGGGCTGGCCTCAAAGTGTACAAATACAAAAAAATTGACTCAGTAATAAATATTACTAGTTATAATTCTTCCCCTTCCAATAATTCTTCCCCTCCCCTTCTCTGGCAAATACAAAAGAAAAGGAAGAGTGCATTGTTTGCCTCAGCTGGAGGCAATATCGAGTGTTCAGTGTCTGCTGCTGAAGCAAAAATTGTGAAGAACAGTTTAGTATAGGCTTAAAAGGTTATCTCCAGCAGAACTCCTTCTCAGACACTGTCAAAGTCAGGCCATGCTAGTTACCTCCCTGTAGCATTTTGAGTTTGGATTACATTTTCTTCTGCTTCATGGTCTGATAGTTCAACTCAAATTCTGTGGCTGTATTAGCAGTGATAATCCTTCTTTCTTTGGCTGAAGTCCACACAGCAGAAACAGAGCCAATCTCTTATCTCACATAGTCCCTGTCTAACTCACCCTCAACACAGACAACCATTTATTTGCTCTCAAAACCAGGACTCAAAAGCTGTGACTGATCTTAAACACAGTCGATGTTTATTGGGAACTGTAAGTGATCTGGACAGTGAAAGCCTGGATGTATAAAATAGATGATGTAGCCTCAGATGAGCTGGCTTCATGAGGTGCTTATTCACCCAGGTAAATTATCAACTTCTGAATATTCACTTGTGCTTTTTCTTCTTGACACTTTTTCCAGAAATGATTTTGTCTCTCCCTGAAAAACTTTGGTTCACACAACCGATGTTGAAAGCAGTGACCTCTGATGCAGTTGCCTTCTGACTATTGGATATTTGGTGATTCGGTCAGGATAAGCACTCAGAATTTTTTTATCAACTTGTGTTTTAGAATGCTTTAATGTTATTACAAAGCACTCCATAATCAGCAGTGATGCTTCTGCTCCCTGTCCCCCTCCTTTGTGCTGTTTTCTCACAGGTTTAAGATTGCTCATACAAAGCGTTGCTGTTTGGGTTGACATAAGCTGTATTATTTTGGAAAACACCTACTCTTCCCACCACTATCTCTGTTAGTGTTTTGTCCCTAGATATGATGGCCTCAAGGGGAATTTATGCCCTCTGGTTTGCCATCACTATTTAGTTGCAGAACAAGAAAGGCCCTGGGTCTGCACTCCCGATTCACTCCTGTAGAGATGAAGGCATAGAATGAAGATACTGTGCTGTGGGCAGTGGGAGCTGCAGTGTGAAGGAGAACAAACAGTAACTGCACAAAAATGTGTCTCTGATTAATAACATCCCAGTTGCTGAGTTGATTACGTAGTAATAAAGACGACAGTCAAACTTCAAAGCAATCGAATCACATTCTGTGAAGCCGCCTAGAACTTTCATCAGGGTTACACATCAGTCTTGAACATCTTTTTCCCTGCCCTTTCAGACACTGGTTGAGGAAGATCAGTGAACACTACACAGTACCTCATAGGTGGAATGCCTCTGCCCATAACTGCACCAGAATACACTTGTGGCTCTTGGGTGAAACTTTCTTCTCCAAGGAGAGTTTTAGACCTCACAGTGCTGGTTATCCTCAGACAGCAGTCCAAGGATCTGTCCCCAGATGCCTTTCCAAGTTATAACTTTGCTGTATTTGTTCTGCATATGTGAAAAAATTATATGCCCAATCTATTCATAGCACCCTGTTACAGCAGCAACTTGCTCAAGACTGTCCCAGAGTTTGTTTGTATTGTAAGTATTTCAGCAAAATGACATTGCAAGCCACACTATAACAATGTGGTTTGCTAATCCAGCAGGGTTTTTCTAACTCTGTGATTTACGTCGTGGCTGTATCAGTCATGGACTGTAAATGCATGAATTTAATTGTTTTTGTGATTTGCTTTTGTAGAGTGCACTGCATCCTAGATGCAATAACAAACTCCAGACTATGTGTTTCCAGAGGATTACTGAACTTATTACTCTTCTTGGGTGGTTGAAGTCATTCAGTCAGCCAAGTACCTTTATAACACTACACATTGAGGGACATATTTTTATGATATAGAATATGAAAGAGATAATTTCAATGGATAACGGCCTTCCACCACTTCATAAATGCTGAGGCAAGGCCAAGACTTTATTGTAAAAGGAAATTGATCTCAAGACAATGTTCTATTGCAGTTGCTGAAGATCACAGCTATTTTATTACAAAAGCTGCAGCCTACTATACTGCAGATGAAGGAGAGTTAGCTGTTGTGGGGTTGAAATGGTAGAAAGAAACCTGGAAGACTGCATGTGCAAGTGAAACAAAAATGCTCAGTGTGCACAGGGAGGCAAATGACACCAGTTCCGTGTTAAAGAGCATTCCAGTTTGGAGCTACTGTGCTACTCCTATGTGTAAGTAAAGGAGGAAGGGCTAACAGAGTGCTCTTTTGAGTGGGTCAGGCGGTATGGAGGTAATGGATCAAGTCTGAGAACTGGTGAAACAATGAGAGTTTTCCCCTTGGATCTTAACCTTTACTAGTTTTGACTCCTGCAGATTCCTTTCATGCCATTTCTCAAGAGATTATGAAGGTCCATCAGGCAAATGCATAAAGCTCTTTATGGTCTGTGCACACACCCTTGCCCAGGCACAGATATTTGGGCAGCAAAGCTGGCACCAAGGTCTGGCACCTCTGGCAGCAGCTGTCCCATGGAGCTGGACAGAGGTTACATTCCTTAACATTCTGACTTCAGCTGGGGAGGCTGCACATGCTGCCCAGTTAGGGACCAATCTCTCTGAGAAATACGTATTTGTTGACTTTCTGCCACTTGAGTAAGGAAAGGGAAGATAGGGATTGCTGTACTGGATATGCAGGGTGGATCTGACTATGACCCCCTCAACCAGGTTCTTGGCATATGCCAGAGTACCAGGGTTGGCATGTGGGATAATCTCCATTCCACACACATTAGACCTTGTCCTAGTCTCAGGCTTAAACTTTGAATCAAGAGGTTTAATGGCTGGATGGCTTCCAGTGGACTCATATTGTTTATGGAACCAAATCAAGGTTTGCCTGCAGGGTGAGTTGGAAGTGAGAGGGCAGCATGTTTTGACACCTGCAGCCAGGCCCAGAGAGTGGTCTCTACACCAAAGGAACAGGATGGCCAAGATGGGCCATGATCCTGCCAAATAATATGTTGAAAGTAATCTCACAGAATTTCCTTGAGGAACTGGAGGGTGCTCATGATATTTCCAGCACATTGTAGCATTCTAGCCAGCTGGGACAATGATGCTTACAGAGGAGGGTCCCAGTCCTTCCAGTACCGGGCACCTCCCCAGCCCCACTCCTCTGCCTCCCTGATGCTGTGGAGGGCAGAGAGGTAACTGTGACCCCAAAACCTGATGCCCTCCAGTGAGCTTCCCTCTTCATCCACCTCTCAGGGAGGCACAGGAAATCTACCAGCTCTCCTTGGCTCAAAGGTCCATGTCTGGATTTTGTTGGGTCTTCAGCATGGGTTTTGGAGCAGGCTTAGACCCACATCATAATGCATATGGTGATAGGGTTTAGGAGATTGTTTTGCCAGGTTTAGGTGATTAATTGTCTCACTGGGAGAAGCCCAGCAGGTACAATAATACCATACAGGTGTTTATTAATATTACAACCATATTTACTGCTGGTATTTGATCTCACTAGCCCTCGACATGTCCTTCATAGTGGAGACAATCATTGGCTGTCACCTGATCCATCCTTTGTTTGGCACATGAATATCCTGTATTTCTCCTGCCCCCTCACAGGTGCTAGAATAAAAACAGAAAGAAAGAAGTAAGGTTTGCAAGGGGATGTGTGCTGAGTGGTGGAAAAATTCAGCAAAGCAACACTGACTTTCCATGCCAAGCACACAGGGTCAAGACGTGTAGCTGACCAATGCTAGTGGGGACACAGGTGACAGGACCCCCAACTTCAAGTTGCCAGAGTAGTATTGCATCCCTTGGAAAGCTTCTTTTCAGCCACTTGTTGGAATCAATGGAAGTGACTTTTTAAGATAATGTCTGCAAAGCCTCTAGAAAGAGATTAAAGCTATTAGATATGGGGTGGAGCAGGAAGTGTAACTATTTACAGCCTGACCTGGTAAAGATTTATCCGTGTGTTTGATCTTACACATGTGATCCAGAGGCTGGGAAGAGATTCATTTCAGAGGACTTTGGATGCATGAATATTTCAATAATCCAAAAGTTGCAGACATGCAGTTATAAATATTGCCTTCATTATTTTTTTCTTTTTTGCAGAACTGGGTACAAAGAAGATAAATTCTTACTTCTGTATCTATTTTGCCCAAATAACCCTCTATGGATTTCTTTGGTAGTAACTTTTGTCTAGCAACTGAACCGACTTCCTATCAACGTGTATTCAAACACAAATCTTTTCAGACTACTCAGATTGGTTTTGATTTTTGAAACATGTCACAGTGTTAAGATGTAATTCTTAGCATACATGCTATATGCTAAACATATGGATCAAAGAGGAATTTGTCCGTATGTCTTCCTTACTGTCTACTTGAGGTACTGATGAATGCTTACAGCCCATGTTTGTTGCTGTAGTTATCTGGAATTTGGGGTAAGTCCTCATGTTGATTAGTGGGAGAGGTAGATATTTTGGCAGTACAAAGGAAAGTACAAGAGTAGTAGGTTTTTTTCATTATGATGTTTGGTTTTGCAAAATTTAAAATTCATTTCCAGGGGGATGGAATGGGGGAAGAGTTGAAATATGCTTGTCACTTTAGGAGAAAAGCTAATTTTATTCATAGCACAAGAGCTAAATGAAACTCCATCGTGGGTGAAAGCTTGAGGAGAGGTCATCATTCTTTGAAAGAATAAATGAAGTCCAGGCATTATTCATCCCGGGGCACGACTGAGAGTATGTCAGTCCTCTCAGAAGGGTGTGAAGCCCACCTAGTCTTGGTGAAGCTGGAAATATCTCTATGGCATGGTTGCTTGATGTGTTGCATTAAATTAATGTGGGCAATGCTGGTTCCTTACAGTAACTATCTGAGTCAGCAGATCTATGCCTGCTATGAGAATGTTTGGTAAAAGCCTGAATCTCACAGGCTCCAGGCTTGACTGGGATTAGTGAGCCCCTCTTCCTCCAAACAGCAGACAGGGAGTGAGTTACCAGTGGTGTAAGGCAGATGGGAAATTAAAAAAAAAAACCGCTATAAATTATTTAATCTGTTTGTTGAGTCACTTCCATGGTTATTTTGAGTGCACAACCATATACCTGCTGGAGGTTGTACAACATAAGGAGTCCCTCTTTTCAAGTGCCAAGTCCACAGCCTTTAAGAGGATACCAGCTCTGTAACCTAGAAGTCTGTAGCCATTAACCTATCCTTAGATAGGTTAGAACCTTAGATAGATAGAACCTTAGAAGAATATCTTCTTACTTCACTGCCTGTAGACAGAGAATGCATTTTATCTCTGGGTAAAAGCTCTTTTGGAACAATTCATTCATATAATGCACAATATAAGCATGCTCCATTGTCAAGACTTTGAATTGTATATTTTCCCAGGAATGTTATGTGTTTTGAAAAGCACTACTTTGGATACCATCAAAAAAACATTGTCTTATTCTAATTTATTTTTTTATCAGCATCAGTTACCTACAGACTATCAATGAACTAAATATTTTTCTTCTAGTACAAACATAACAGTAATGGGATGCTACACAGTTATTAACCTCAGTAAAATATTGCTTAAGTGAGTGCTATAACTCTTTCTCTTTGAGAGAAACACTCTGCTATATAACATACTCTGATAAGGTGAGTTTTTCAGCTTTTAGAGTCTCAAAAATGAAAGGAAACATGCACAGGAGCTATAAGGACCAGACTGGGTGGGCATGCAGTTTAAAAAATAATTCAGAGTCTGTATAGGCTTCTTATTTTGCTACTAATACACAGCAAAACAAAACAAAACAAAAACCAAAAAACAAACCAAAACCAACCAACCAAAAACAAACCCAAAAAGCAAACAAAAAAACCCCAAACCCACAAGAAAAACACAACAAAAACCAAAAAACCTTAACCCCTCTCCCCCCAGAAAACCCCAAACAATAAAACATGAAATTTATAACTATAAATCTGTTCCTTGTGTTGTTATTCTAATTTCTTCTCGATCTCATCTCAGAAATGGTATCTGGTTCACCTGCTTGATAAACCTGCTTGTTTTTCTGGCTACAGTACTTGATGTTCTGGATACTTGCTAATATTATTTCCTTGTAAATTTCATAAAATTGAACTCCAACATATTTTCAGAAGTAAATAAGAACATTTTAAAACACTTTCAGTGACACAGGAAACTTCCACAAAACATTTTATAAACAGGGAGAGAAATTAGCTTTATTTTTAAACAGGAGCCTTGTGTGGGATCACTTTTTTCTGACTTTTTTCTGTTCTAAAGTTTCTCATTTATCACTGACCAGGTAGAAGTATTCTATATTGTATGTGTGTGATTTTAAAATGATATATGTACAGGCATAAATAATTTCAGGAGCCAAAAAAATGCCAAGGAAATTGTTCCTTCCAGTGCTAGTGTTGAAATGGTGCCAAGCCTAAAGTTTTGTAAATTGGGCTCTAAGTGTGAAATCCCCCCAGCTGTTGAAACTATTCCATATCTAATTATATTCACCATTTTTAAGACTACTCTCTCCATTTGGAGAATCCTGAAACAACATACTCTGTGCCTGGAAGTGAGCGCCACATGAATTCTGTGAAAACCTCCAAAACATAAAGAAAGCAAATAGTCAAAATAGATAAGCCACATATTTGTATGGTTTTGTCAGTGTTTTGCTATGTGGCTTTTTTGTTTTCACAACATTTCTTTCCAAACACCATTTACTGTAATGTGCCCACCCTGTCATTCCAGCTGCTGTGAACAGTTATATGTAAGAAAGTGCTTATTTTTAAAATCTATTTCTACAGGAGGCTTAAACAACAGCTGCATGAGAGCAATGAACCCCCAAAAGGAGAAGCTTGTTTGTAGTCACTTCTCCAGCCTCCATGAACCAACTGTAAAAGCTCTTTGTGAGCACCCAATAGTACTGTCAGAAAGTGAGGAGAGGAGGCTGCCCCTTTTGGAGAATAACTTAATGCCAGAACTGATGGGAACTGCATTTTTAAAAATCTGCTGCTAGACTTCCTGACTCTATCAGATCTTCTCTATATTTATATTGCAACAAAAATGAATCATTGACATCTTTATCACTCATTAGTAAAGATACTTGTGGACATTCTCCTGAATGTGAGCCTAGTGATGTAAGCATTAAATGAAAACTGAGTAAGTTCCATGCCTTAAGAGCAACAAATCATTGGGAAGACATGGAAACTGCCATCAAAAGCTTTTGTCACCATCCCTTCATTGTTACTCTGTCTGAATGAGAATTTATATTCTCCCTCTTTAGGAACTTTTATAGTAATATAACCATATATATGTATGTGTACATGCATATATGTGAGTTTATTTGTGCCTTTGTTGTAGCTTTAGGAAATAGATGGATATTCTCCAAGATCAAGGTTTCTGTTAAGGACCCTCTGTTTGTCACTTTTGGTTAAAACATTCTAAGTTTTGGTAAATATTATAGTATTTTAAACTCAAAAAAACCCTCAAAAGTATTGTCTGCCCCTCATAAATATCACAAATATCATTTTCCACTCAAAGGTCCTTTGAACTTATAGTACTTAAGGATACATACAGCTGGCAGCCTGGACAGTCTCACTCATTTTGCAATTTAAGTGGCTGGAAGTTAAATGCATTGAAACCAAAATCCTGAAGAAAAACTAATTAGGTCACTCAAGTAAAATCATGCTGCCTTTCAAGTGTAAGCTGCTTTATCACAAGCATTTTATACCCAGCAGAGGTGGCACCCCCTCTCCCCACCAAACATATGGAAAATCCCACAATCTATTAAGAGCAGGGTTAGCTTTTTTCCTCCATTTTCCAGGTTCTTTTTCTCCAGGGGAGAGTGACAGCCCATTGCTGACAAGAACACTTGTTCCACTGCCATGTCTTCAGCCTTTCTGTTCCTCAGGATGTGCCCTCCCTGGACCACTCAGGGACTTGAAGCTGAGGGATTCCAGCAGGATGCTGCTGAAGGGTCCCAGCACTGTGATTTCCCAAACCAGCCTGACCCTCTGCTGCTCTTGGTTTTGTCTGGTGAGGGAAAGTGAGTAAAAGAGAGCAGAGGCAGATGTTGGCAAGGAAAAAAAAACAATGTCCAGGAACAGAGCACACATGAGAGAGCCCATGGTGTTAGTGGAGACTTGAGAGGCCCAAGGACAGGAGAACGTATGTTTTGGGGAATGTACCCAAGAACACAGGAGTGTTGCAGTTTTTTTAATGTATGAAAAACATGCATATTATAAATTTGATCTGAAAAAAACCTTTGAAAATGAATGCAGATAGTAGGAAGAAATGATGAGATTTTCATCTTGCTGATGGAAAGTGCTCTGGGTGGCAGAGAGCTCATCTTCTTTCCATATCATGGTCACATCCAGATTCGTGCTGTTCCCTATAAAACTGCTGGTGTCTGAACTGACTGTAATGATGCCAGACAAACCCAAGGATATTCTGAATCTCTGTTCAAAATGTGGTGACTATCCACTCTCCTGACATGTTCAGCAGAGCTGGAAAGTGCTTAATAACACATTTTGAGTTTTCCACAACTTTCTGCCTCTGGTGAGGCCTGGATATGCCGTGACTTACACTCCTTGGAAATCTCTGATCTGTGAAGGCAGTGCCCACCACAACCAGAAACCAGAGCAGTGTTAGCAGCCTTAGAAGCAGAAAATACTTTTATAACTTTCCATAACACAGCTAAGGGTTTGCAGACAGCCAAGGATGTTGCTAAATCAGAATTACTGATCTGCCTAAAGTGAAGCATAAATGGAAATTTTTGAAGGTTAAAATGCTATAAAATAGTTTGGCACATTGACCTGAGTGCACATTTATTATTCAGCTGCTTCTATTCTACTGAATGAGATATTCACTTGAAAATAAAATTCTGGATAACACATTTCATCTTGATTTTTATTTTGTTTTATGCTGGACCATAGTAACTTTGAGCAACCCTTTTGATGAGACATTTTAATGCTGACATTAGCAGAGCAGGCCAAATTGTTTTCTCAACGTTTTCATGGTAATTGGCACATTTTTGTGAGGGATCTCATTGCTGATATATCATATTCAGATAGAAAGTATTCAGCAGTCATTTAAGAGAAATGGAAGCAGACAGGTTCTTATTTTAATGATCTTATTCTCTTTCAGAGTCTCCCAGACGTGTTTTTATGCGAAAACTCATGATATTTACTTTTGCTTTCCATAAGTCCCATTCATTTTTAAAAAAACAAAACAAAACCAAACCCAAAAAAACCCCAAACCCCAGAAAACTCAAACCACCTCTAACATGTACATCTGGACTGCAAAACCACAGCATTCCAGGCAGAGCCAAGCGATCACACAGGCAGCGCACCCAGGCAAGCTGACAGAATGCAGGAGCTCAGAGGTGCTCGTATATGCAATATAACATCAATATAAAATCACCTCAAAGTTCATGCAAATGAAATCTGCTTGAGTGTTGATGGTCACCTCAGACTAACACATGGTCTATTCTGTAGTTTTGGTTATTAACTAATGGAAAAAGCCTTGGAAGGTTTGTTGTGAGGGTTTATTTATTTATTTATTTATTTTAAATTATTTTGGGGGCGGGGGGGTTGTTTGTTTTTAACTCCAATGCATACAGAGAGCTTTGCTTTGCTGTTTCTGAGCCTAACCACTGTCAGATTAGAGGATTACCCTGATTGGTTTATATGTATTCCATTTCAGTTTTTTAATTCTAGAAGAGTGTTTTATTTATTTGCTTGCTAGAAACTATAAACACCCATTAAAAACATAGATAAGGAGAACTGTACAAGACAATACTCTGCTATAAACCAGCAGTGAAATAAAAGTACATAGAGATTCTGTGCTCAGTAAACTAAGCTGATGCCCTAAGGTCTCAAGCACGGTAGCTGGGCAGTTAGGTAAATTAATGCTTTAATCTGCTCAAGCTCCTGTGCAAAAAATGGTGTGTTCAAACCCTGGCCAAGACGAGTCAGGGTATTTTTTCCAGGGATAGGCATCAGGACTTCAGTATTGAAATGAGCCTGCCATTTACAGCATCCCATGCCAATGAAAGTTTTCCGAGAGACCTAAAAATCAGGGATGTCTGGAGGAGCAGGAATCAAACAAAGACTTCTGTCTAAGCTGAGCAGCAGGGAAATTTGAAATTAGTGAAACTCATTCACTACCATGAATGGAATTTAAAATTAATTGGCATTTCCTTTGATTAATTTAAATATCTCTTTCTTTTGAACACTGGGAAGGCAAGGATGCATCTTTAGACAAGCGTGAGGAATGAAATATAACAAGCTAAGCGCTGCAGGGCACTCCCTGCCTGATGAAGGCCAGTTTCTCTTTCTGATTCCACGTTTTCTAGATCCAGCTCATTATCCAACCTTGTGTGTTGAGCTTTGCAGAAGCTAAAATCCATTCGAGGAGCTAAAGAGGCAAGTTTCCATTTCCAAAAGGGAAAAAGAGATCCAGGATTATGCAGTGAGTGGTGTCTGGCTCCCAGACTCCTTGGGCCAGATCTGACTGCAGAGCTCAGTAGCCTCCAGTGAAAACTGGATAATCTCCAGTAGGCAATCTGCAAGCTAGGGACAGGGACATGCCCATAGTTTAAATCCAGTCCTCTGAAAGTGCAACCTCCTTACTGCCATCTCCTGTAAAACACCTTCATAGCCTGACCAACCTCCCTATCTCAGGTGTTGCAGCTTCATTGCCTTCAGACATTCTCCGTCACCAAGAGCTCTTCTCAGTGGCAATGCAGATGAACTATAATCATAGCAGCAAAACATCCTGAATGCAGATAGCTTGTCAGGAACTTCTCTTTTTTAGCTCCCATTAAAAATATTTAACTGTTTATCCATGCAGTCAATATATGGGAGAGGGTTATTGTCAAAGGCAATTACTGTAAATAGATTCCTAGATCCCAATATCTAAAAACAAGTATTTCCACAAATAAAAATAAGTGAAAATACTGATCACTCATCCAGCTGTGCTATTGAAGAGGAAATCAATATACACTTTGGCTCTTAAATGTTTTAATTAACTCCACTTATTTTTAAATTATTTCTCCTCAGGCCAAAAAGGATATTGTCAAGGGTCATGAAAGCTGTGTTACAAGCACAGGAGGTTAAGTTACTGCATCTCACTGTTCTTGCCATGATCCTGGTTCTGAAGGAGCAAATGACACCTTGTGTTGGCCACATCAGCACACTTCTTGCTAGGGTAAGAATAATTCACTTTTCTGGTTTACATACTGAATGTCCAAAGTTGCAAGGATTGTGCACTTCTTAGTGCATAGCACGCTAGATTAAGTGGAGTTCAAAGTATGATAGAAAGCATTTCAACAGCAAAATATTTTTAAAAAATGCAAATGATCAAATGGCAATGTGGACATGAAGAATTTATTTAGTTTTAAGGCATATAAACATTGTCCTATGTACAACGAATGTCTTAATGATTAGGCCACTTTATAATTTCTGATATTATGTTTGTGAGCTAGAATAACAGTACCACATACACTTTAAAAATGCTTGCCAAAGGTCATATGCTCCCATAACAGAAAGTATATTTGTCTGTATGCTGTGTATTGCAGTGAGAAACAAAGTACTACCACCTGTGCCAATGCTTTCTTATTTTGCTAGCTGACCTTACCTGGATGACCCAGGGATGAGGGAAAGACACTATCAAAATAGAAGTGCTTCAGTGCCTGGGTAACTGAGCTTGTCAACATTAAAATCTCCTGACAAATTTGAATATAAAGAAAATATTTTTATTGAAATCAAAATGAAAATAAAAATATACTTTGTAAACCAAGCTGTTAAAAATGTCTTTAGGCCAAGGAAACTGTAGATTTCAATTTCTTTTGTTTCAATCTTTATATTCCAATATATAAAGTGTAGAATCAAAGATAGATTTTTGTGGTAAAACTCAAATCCATATGTATCTTGTCATTCACTTTGGAACAAAAATGTTTTTAAAATCAGCACATTCCTGAGAAACTTTTGATCTTTAAAGAACAGCATATCTATTAAAAAATTTATAGCCATAACCAGGACTTTGCTATGCACAGCCAGAATAAAAATTCAGTTGATTTTGCCTTTTGCCATCCATGTAGATATTTCTCCTTTCTGCAGCATATGTTTATGCCACTTTCTTTAAATTCACACGTGTTATGTCCCAGTCCTGCCACTTGTTCTGTATGAACAGATTATTGCACCTATGTGGCCTTTGAAGTCATGCCTGCTTAATAGATTAGTCAAGCATATGTGACAAATAGATTTTCTTTGTGAAATATGTTATCTAATAAATCTCTGATATATGACAAAGTCATCAGTGTATTTCTGGTTGGCCTCAGTCTTCCTCTGAGACCAGAAAAGGAATGTTTTGATAAAATAATCAATCAAATATATCACAATTTTTTTCTATTCAACTTTAATGGTTAGAGGATGGATTAACCCCTACTACAATATGGGATTTTAAAAAATACTTTCAGCTCCAAAGAGCTGCATCCACTGAAACCATTTTGAGTCCATTCTTCATGGGCAATGAAAGTGTAATTGCTGCAACATTTACATATTTGGCATCAGATACAGTGAGTTCTTTAAGCTCCAGAAAATTAATAATTTACAATTTCTCAAACAGACACAACTAGTCATAGGATAAATTAAACCATAAAACTATTTCATTCAACTTTAAACATAGCACTTAATTTTCAAGGAAGAGGAGAAGAGGAATTTTATTACATATATTATGATGATATTTGTACAGAGTAGGTTCTATATAGCTTCTATGAAATAGGTTCTATTGATTCACTTAGGTTCATGTACTCAGTTAGGTAAAATATTTGTTTCTTTGAAGCATTTTTTTTCTTTTTTTCTGTTTCTGAGTAAAATCTACAGAACTATAAGGAACTTGGAGACAGAAGCCCAATATTTCCTCAAAGGCCTGCAAGGGCCAAGTTTGCAGGAGGCATCAGGAATGTGCACATCCTTTATAATGGCAGAAACTGTGAAGTCCTTTCTTGTCCCCAGGTGCATTCAGCTCCACAAGTTCTGCCCTGAGCTGTGCACAGGGTCCACAGATGAGCAGAGGCTCCCTCGAGCATCTTGCTCTCTCCTGCCATGTCGGGCTGCATCACCATTCCTTCTGTGCACCAGGTACAAGGGGTCTGCAGCTGGTTCCTCACCTATTGCTGAGTATATCCAGGGTTGTGCATATGGGATGAGGGTTGACTGTCTTGTCTCAGACCACCAAATCTCAGTGTACATCTAAGTTAGTTATCCTTTCTATTTATCTTCTCCTGGGATAGCTGCCTCAAATAGAGAAGATTATTTGCCTCCAACTTGTCTGTTTCCACTGCCCACAAAAGAAGCTTGAGGCAGCCGGTTAAGAGGACCAGTCCAAGGTTAGCAACATTATGTCCCCACAGGGGTTGAGAAACATTTGGTCTTAGAAGCAGAGCTTTTGGTCCCATTTCCCTCTCCAGGAATCCAGCTACCACCCACTGAAACTGCTCTGTAAACCAAACCAATGTGCAGTAAGGGGCAGTGATCACAGGATTCAAAACACAGCAACCAAATGTTGTTGTAGGCAGAGGCTCAGCCAGGCAGCTGTCATATGTCTAAAGTTATGTGAGGCAATTTCTGACCAATGAATATATTTGAACCTCAGGTAAATATCTGCCTTCTCATGGATGCATTTTGAGAGAGTCAAAAGTAAAGTGAAAAAGCACCACCTTTTTGTTAGGTTACTGTGGCCTCTTGTTGCCATGACCAGCTCAGGCAATCTAGAAGCCAGATACTTTTTTGGGACAACTTCAGAACCAGCACTATATCTGAGAGTGAAAGAAAAGCAACCAGGAATTTAATAGATAGGGAAGATAGGACCTGTTAAAAATGCCTCATTAAAGTACCTGTTCTCACAAGCCATCTGAAGGTAGGGGAAAATTTCCGTTCTATAAATATGTATGGAACACAGGCGCTTAATTTAAAGCACAGAGGACTCTGAACAAAAGATGGATTTGAGCTGAAGTCACACAGACTCTTAAGTGGCATATTTAATTTCTCACCCATCCTCCTCCACCAAATAAAACATTTTAAGTAATTACAGTGAAGCTGTGAAAATAGCTTGTTGGAAAAGACAGTGAAGGTAGTGATCTGTAGCCTCTGACCAGTCAAACTGTATTTTCTAAGCCTATACTACCAGAGACATTCTTGGAAACCATGTGTGTACATTTGTGTGTATGAGTGCCTAGATGTGTCTAACAGAGCCTTGGATATGGATTACATCTGCATATTTTTATCTATCTGCTAAGGTCTCTGCATCTTTAGAGTAAGAAGATGGATTCTTGTATCTCTTTCTAGTATAGTTTGCAGGGCTGCTCAGGCACAGGAGAAGGACTTTGGTTCCATTTGAATCATAATTTTTTAATTAGAAAAGAAATCTTTAACCATGATTTCATCCCGTCTAGCTGGCAGATCAGCTATTTATACACGCACACATATATCTTTATCTAACAAGTACCCCATGTTGTGGTCTCTGGATGCATGGCCCAGCCCAAGATTCTTTGAAGCTATGAAAAAGAAAATCTTTCATTTGGCAGCAGCAGGATCAGACTAAGAAACAAAATGTAGTGAAAAAAAGGCCTTTCCTGGAGAATTCCCTGTCATGCCTAAACAAAGTAGTGCTAAATATTTCACAAGAGAGCCTGATCTTGCAATCTAATTTTAGACATGATGTAATAGGAGTGTGTACTAAACAAGAGGAGAGAAGGGGGAGGAATTAAGGACAAGGATAAAAGTAATAAGAGAATGCAGTTCTCCATCCTTCTTATTTATGCATGTTGATATATTGGTAGGTCTGTGAAGATTTCGTTTGTTGTGGGGTCTTTTTTATTGTTTAGAACTTATTTTGTCATATATACTAACAGTATATGGGGGCTATGCTTGCTCTTGTGAAATTTATTTTCTCCTGTCCTCAAGGACAGTTTCTTTACAGGCATAGTGAAGTAGAGAAGTTCAATATATAAAGTCTGCTAGACCTTGACACTGACTTCCTCTGCCAGATCCCATCCAGTGCCCACCATCCAACAACATCTGCTACATGGATATTGCAGATGGGAAGCAGGCGACAGAGTGGGAACAAGCCTTTAGGACAGATTTGGCTTAGTCCTGGAGATGGGTGCTGTCAGCTGTACCCCAGGGGACTGCAGGGGACTTTGAAATGGGCTTGGCTACCATGGGCTGACCAGGAATTGGACAGAGAATGGGGACAGCACAGCAGCACTAACACCCTTAGTGGTGAGTAAAAGCACTGTTTCCCCAGCAGCTCCAAAGCTCTGTTTCCACTCCCTGGAGCAAATGACACCAGTTTCCACTTGCAAAATAAACCAGTTCTTTCTTCAAATGAGCCTGTATTCCCCCACCCCACGCCTACAGCAAGTGTGTGAGATGGATTAAGGGCTCAGTGTGGCTCTAGCAATGTGGGAGATGCTTCTTTGCACAGAAATCCATGAAACTACATTCTTTCTTCAAGTGGATTTTGCAGTTCTCTTAGAGCCAAATCAAACATTAATAACATTCAATCAACATTTCCATATGTAGATATTTTTATCAAACCATGTTCTCTTTCATTGTTAGTTTTCAGTGCTGCTTTGGTTTCTTGAATGTATATATACCGAGCAAAGAAAATAGCAGTGTAATTTCATGAAATGTTACTGAACATTTATGAGTGTTTTTTAAAGATTCTGATTTTGTTACTCTTGCCAGTACCAGTAAATGTGTTTGAAGTCCTTCACATGCTGCTTTGTTTATAGTAGAAACACCACATTTTGCTGAAGAGCACATCTCCCTATTAAAAAAAAAAAAAAAGGATCTCAAGTTTTCTTAAACAAAAGCCTTCAGAAGAGTCAGTTGTTCCAGAACAGTTATGTGCAAGAAAAAAAAAAAAAATCATGTCCATTTTTGTTAATGACCTCATGAGTTTTGCAAGTTAAAACTGAAAGCAAAGAAACCAGGACTGATGCTTTACTGGCAAGAAGCCAGTACAATGAAATTAATAACATATGTTGAAGGACCCATTTGTAACAATTTTTCCATTAAAAAAAAAAAAAAAAGAAGTGGCAGCTTAAAACCACTGACAGGACTGTCTTTTTTTTTTTTTTTTAACTTTCTTTCTCTTCTTCCCTTCCCCCTTCCCCTTTACAACATGGGACACTTTGGCTTATATCCAACCGTGCGGTACCAAACTTGTCTCAGAGTTCAGATTAATGCTTTATGCAATTTTAAGTGATCCTCTTGCAGCTGCTGCTCTAGGAAATATTGTAGTGAACATGTTTGCTCTGAGAAGCCCATGGCAAAACCTCAGATGCAGCAGCCTCCCCTTGGCAAATACCAGATGTGGCATTTTCTGCATCCAGCCCATCCTCAGCACTTACCTTACTCCTGAGCAATGTGTGGGGCACTTCCCCAACTCGCTGCCAGCTAAACACAAATTCAGCTGTAAAGCACTTGGCTTGGGAGTTTTTTGTGGCTTGGTTATTACATTAATTTCTCCCTTTCCATGCAAGTGAATTTTGTTTATCTTTTGAATTTTGTGAATTTTTGGCCCCAGGAATGTTACCTCTATCATTGACCTCAGTATTTTGTTCTCCCATCTCAAGCCATTGCCTTGCTTTTGTTGTCTTAGGGTTTGTTGGGGCCTTTTTCTCCCTCTAAAGACTGTACTGTATGTCCTTTGGGGCAAAGCACTGTCTTGTTAAGTTCTCCATCAGGTTTTCTCTCTGTGTGAAATTCCAGGTACACTGGCCCTGCTGGGATACTGCTACTTATTGGGTTAAATGCCTTCAGTGGGGTGGAACGGGAGGAGAGCATCATGAAATCACTTCTTGGGATGCAGGTGACAGCTTGGGTTTTCAGAGTGTCCAGAAACTTGCAATGGTACTTCAAGGGTACCCTGGAAGTTTTTAGTAGGACATTCGTAATGATAAAGAAGAATATTACCAGCTATTTGCAGCAAGACACTGCCTGGAGATAGCAAGATTATGTTTAGGGAAGTGAACAAATGAGCTTTAGAAGTGTCAGGCAACCAGAAGGGACAGGAAGGGACAGGATGGGAAGGGAAGTGAATGAAGATGTAGGCCTGGAACAGGTTGCAGATATTGAACAATGCTGAAGACGATTCAGGAAGCAAGGCACAGTGGGAGAACAAACCATACAGGAAAAAGAATTAAAAAGAGTTAAAGATGCCAGATACTATAAATTCAATAAAAATTTTCCAGGCAATTATTGCTCACAGTGATCTCAAAAAACAAGTTAGAGCCTTTATAATGGACAGAGTTCCCCTTAATGTAATCTCACTGACTTCAGTGGATTGTACAGACTGGTACTGTACTAAATTTGGCTAGAAAAGCAAAATACAGTTAAGTGCAGCTATTGTGCTGTGACCTGACCTGCAAAGAAATTGCAAAGATTGTGGATAGGAAAATCTTCAGTCATCAGTTCATTGTATGACTTTAGTAGAAAAGGAAAACAGGTGGAGTGGAGTGGGGGGAGAAGACTGAGTGTATGAATGAGGAGAGAAATCCAAATTAGTTCCAGTGTTTGGAGACTGTATGAGGTGCTAGCTCCATTTCCTCCACAAAACTGGACACTTTGGGTCTCCTCACAGAAAGTATACCATTGCTCTGGAGATGGGACAATGCTCGGAAAATGTTTGAGAGACTAAAGTTATTTTCCACCAGAAAAGTAAAAACAAGATAGCAACGTGCAATACTTTTATAACTGGTGGACTGCACAGACTTGGTTGACACCTACAAATATAATTTCTGATATAAGATAGTAGGCACAGCAGGTGTTTAAAATATGCTTAACACCAAGAAGAATGGAAACTTTTTAAAATGTGTGGACAGTGAGAAGGCGCCTAGATCACAAGATAATCACAGCAATGGCTAACTCAGCCATCTAATATTGTCAAATATTTGCATTGCACCCTGGCCAAGCTGCCAGTCAGTTACAAGGATGCTGCTGTGCTGAGTCCTGCATGCAGAGTTACAGAATGTGTTTTATTAAAAACTGGATGAATACAAAAGGGAAAAGAAAAGAAAGGAAAGGAAAGGAAAGGAAAGGAAAGGAAAGGAAAGGAAAGGAAAGGAAAGGAAAGGAAAGGAAAGGAAAGGAAAGGAAAGGAAAGGAAAGGAAAGGAAAGGAAAGGAAAGGAAAGGAAAGGAAAGGAAAGGAAAGGAAAGGAAAGGAAAGGAAAGGAAAGGAAAGGAAAGGAAAGGAAAGGAAAGGAAAGGAAAGGAAAGGAAAGGAAAGGAAAAGAAAAGAAAAGAAAAGAAAAGAAAAGAAAAGAAAAGAAAAGAAAAGAAAAGAAAAGAAAAGAAAAGAAAAGAAAAGAAAAGAAAAGAAAAGAAAAGAAAAGAAAAGAAAAGAAAAGAAAAGAAAAGAAAAGAAAAGAAAAGAGAAAAAAGGGGTGTTCATACCTCATACAAATGTAGGGAGCACAAGGTGGAGTTTGGGTTGTGGATGTTTTGAAAAGATGTCCCTTTTAAAAAGGGGTAGGTAAGCCCACTATGGGGTTTTAGGTATGATGTTGCATTTCCAAGGTCACATGCTACAGAATCTGGGCATAAAAGGGCACCTCCTTTTAACTTACTGTGCACATTCAATTTTAAGACAAATACTTCTGAGTTTTAAACCTCTCTTCTTCTGTCTTAATCACATAACTGACTTCAGGTGCAATTTTCATCAGTAAGTTGACAAAATATATTTCCCGGTGCATACGCATTAGCATACATCAATTATATGAAGTGCTGTGAAAAATAGGCTTCCAAGTCTTTCAATCAAAAAGAAAAGAAAGTTGCCAATTTGAGTCAACCTGAAACAGAATTTTTTTTGTTAAATGACTAAAAGGGAAATGGAATAAATTATAATTTGACGGATATTTCACAAATCAAAGTGAAACACTTCATTTTCAGATTGGTAAGCCCATTATTTAATTTCAATTTAACCTCCACTCATTCTGAGCAGAAATATGTGGGTTTTGAAGGAAATTCAGTACTTTATGAATTTTCACCAAACCCTATTTTTCAGCCAAAACTATAGTGGAATTAAACCTTGATTAGCAAATAAACTCAGCCTTCCAAAACTTCATTTTGTTCTGACAATCACCTGGATTCTTTTTGTCACACATTTAATTTAGAGTTTTTTTCAGATAAATATGATTGGAATCCTGACTTCATAAAAGTCAGTATGCAAAAGCCCATTGACTGCATCACAAGTAAAATTTTGTGCATGTGATGAATTGCTCATGAAAGGTCTACTCACTCAGTGCCTGTTCTCATCTCCTTCATCTGGTCATGGAAAGTGCAGGAACTGTACTTGATTCCAAGTAATCGAATTCCAAAGTTAAATTAATCCAACTTTTAAAAAGACCTCTGTAGAACAGCCTTTTCATTTCCAAGTTAGTTAATTGGATGAAAGTGAAACTGAGAGTCCATAATTCTGCATTTTACTTTGGCAGTTTTTAGACCCTTTACTTGAAAAATGCATAAAGTTAACCTGTATTCACAGATTTGCAAATCTCTCTTTTATATAACCATAAAAACAGTTTTTCTTAGACTTCTGCATGTTACATAAAACTGTTTTTGTAACAGTAATTTATTAGGTTAAATTGGAGAGCTTTTACTGCTCTTTATATAACAAGATGGGCCAGATTTTGGATTCCTTTAATGTGGCCCTTTAGATGTAGTAGCTCTGACATTTAACCTTAATTGGAATGTATGCCCAGCAACTCAGTAACATGCAAAATACACCAAAAAAGAACCACTCCCTTCAGAAAAATGGCATTGTGCACTCCTAAGTTCCTTCAGTATGCATAGCTTAAGGAATAAAAAACCCAGGTAAATGTCCATGGAAAAAGCATCTGATACCTCAAAAGACAGCTTTTGTGGCCTTCTGATGTAGTACCAGGAGAGAAGCTCATGTAAATGCATTTTTCCACCATGCCATAGAAATACTCTATGCAAGATCCTGTCCTTTCTGCCTTATCTATAGGACATCCTTCAAGAGAAAGCCCTATGCTTGTCACCATGTAATTAGTCTCACTAGACCTGTAAGAAATTGCATACTGATCAGGTTAAGAAAGTAATCTAGGACTAACAAGTCATTGGTAAGCACTGTGTGCAATGATCCAGTCTTCCTTTCTTTTCATGTATAGTTTTAAGGACAGTTCCTCTCTGTGGCTCAGATAACTTAGAGGGTTCCATAATGACAAAAACTGCAGAATGGGGAGACATTTTCAAATCTTATTTTATTGTTAATTGAAGAAAAGCAGCAATGCAATATGGAATTTTCTCCCACGGCCAAGGCTGGCATGCAAAGCCAAGGTGAAAAAAAACATAGTTATATGCAATTACTCAAGACAGCAAACATATTACTTTGTGTCTCCAGACAGGAGGCTGGTCATATTCTCTCCTTTCTTCATTCCTTTCCTTTCAGGATGGGAGAGCACTGAGGATGTCACTTATTCAGCATCTCTGTGGTGAAGCCCAAGACCATGAGAAGACTAAGATACCATCCTGCTAATGGATAAAAATCCTAATATGATAAGAGCTGACTACATTCTCTTTAAGAGCAAAGCTGCCGTAAGACCTTTCCACTTTAGGAATTTCTACAGTTTGTCCACTTTCCTTCTTTCTTTGCCCTGTTTCAGTTTTTTGTGTATACTTTAAAGTTGAATCAGTGAAGTGGTATTAGCTAAAAATGAGCCCTTACTTTTATTATTTAGTGAACAGCTCTTGACTGTAGTCATGCTCTGCTCTTCAATTTTGGGGGGATCTGTTTCATTTGGATACCAAAGACATGATGTGCCATCTCTTCCTGTGGTAGAAAATCATTTCAGAGCTGGAAAATGCAAGTGTGTAAGCCATATTTTAAGGTTTTGATACTGCGTGTTGAATGATTTAATGAGATGTTTGTGGGTTACTTTAACAGGGGCTGAATTCTGGCTTGCACTTCTTTGTGGTTTATGTTGTAAATACAGAACCAAGTTCTCAAGAAGTGAAAGTCAGCACTGTGTAGCACACATGAGCTAATATAAGGCTTAAATCATTTTAACTTTCACTGAACTCTGCTAACTAGCTATTTTAGGGCAAAACTGCTATAAATAAGCCAATATGCAAGATGTAAGTCAAAATTTTAAATACTCTCTTTAACCATTCCACCGTACAAGGAATCAACACTGCATACTGTAGTTGAGATGAATATCTAAATTAATAGGAATGCCCCCACAGTTCAGCCTTACCAATCAAGTTGCCTGGCAGAAACAGTAAAGCAAAGTGAAAGATTGAGATAAAATATAACTATATACATTCTCTTTCATTTTTGAAATTGCTGAAAATATGAAAAGTGATAATGAACTTTATAAGCATTTCTGGCTGTATTTCACAGCCTGTATTTCATTTTATTTCATTTTTGTGCAATAGTAGGTCTTTTCAGAACCAAACACTTGATTGCATTTCACAGGTGATTTATTTGGTTTCTTATGTGAAATTCAGGACTTGACTAATACACTTCACCACATTTTTTTTTAAAAAGTGAGCTATCCTTTAAAGAAGCACAAGATTTATCATAGAAGTTCTGAGTTTCATTCCCTTTAAGAGCAAAGATATGGGGTGAGTGTTTCTTTACTAGGCTGAAATTAAATAAATGTTGCACAAAAATATGGCTACTAAAGTGGAAAAAACACAACATATACTAAAAAGAAAGGCCTGAATGTCCTTGCATTAAATAAAATTTTATATTCTCTGAATTTTTTTTGAACTGCTACAGTGAACTACCAATCTGCATGAATGAGGATATTATAATACTATCACTTTAGTGTTTGAAATGCTAATAGCACTACTGCTTCTGATGGAAAAGTCCTCTACAATCAATCATGGCATGTAGCATCAATTTTATTTTATCCAGTCTCTTACAGTTTGCATCAATAAATGCTGTAGCTTTGTTCAAGTAGATAGGCAAGAAGATGAATCTCTTTATCACAGAAATGGCTTGTGTATGTAACCCTCTAGTGTACCTGGAATGACTTCTGCTGATTCATGTAGTATCCAGGCTTGTCTTTAAATCCTAGAACAGGAATTTAAGCCAGGAAGAGGCAGTGCCATTTGGCACTTCTGTTGCACATTACCCAATTTACACTGAGGGCTGGGGGTGGGGGAGGAGGGAGGGCAGGTGAGGAGAGGGGCTGGGGCATGGAATTAAGCAAAAGCAGAGATTCTGAACTCAGAACTATGAAAAAAAAACAAACGTGAGGGATTTTCTCATTTGCACCTTTGATGACTTACAAAGACCTGTGGCACCGTTTCAGCAAAACACTTTGGCATGTGGTCAGCTGTAAGAGGGCAAGTCCTCTACTCAGCAAAGCACTTGAGACCATGTTTAACTGTAGCCATGTTAAATGGCTCCACTGAAGTCAAATGGCTGTAAAATGATTTAGAACAAGACTTACCACTAAGTCCATGTTTCACAGATTGATAGTGCTTAAGGCCAGGAAGAATGATAGCAATCATGAAGCCTGACCTCTTTCATAACACAGGACCAAGGAATTTTGCCAAGAGTTCCCAGTATAAAATCTACTGCTGCTGCCTGAAATGTAAATGTGCTTTCAGAGAGTTTTGATTTAGAGACTTCACAGGAGAGAGAATCTGTTGGGTTCCTAGACAATTCTTTTTTTTCAGCAGTTAAGATACTCATTGAAAAGATCTGTGTGCTTGAACATTAATCAGAATTTACTGAGATTAACATTCCATTCATAGTAACTTTTTCTGTCAAGTTAAAAAAAAAACCAGGTTCTTCTGTTTTCTATCTGTAGAAGTATCCTCAGGCCATACTCACAGAATTTCTTAATCTGCACTTGTAAATGACTAAATTAGGATACCTTTTTTCTCTCACTTCCGCTAATGAAATTGTATTTATAGCTCTTTTCTCAGCATTTTCCAGATTGCCAACATCATGATTTAATGTGGATAGAGACATCCCAGTGATGCTCTTATTAGGTGTCAGTACTCAGTTGCAATAAAACTCCTTTGCTCTTACCTGGGGGTCTTGTACTGCACATGCACTCAGGACATTTGCTGGCTCAGCTTCTGCGTTGTTCTGGGAGATATTTCTCATTTGTTTGCACTGCAAAAGCACTAACTTCTTTTCTGAGTCACTTCAGGCCTAAATCCAGTTGACCATTCTGTAAAACTAATCCATATTTTTCGGAAAGGTTTTGATTAACCACCTCATGTAGCATTTAGCAGTGATACAGGTGAGACCAACTTACTAACCAGCCTACATTTCTGTGCAGTACCATTGTGCCTTCATCTTAACTCCTAACTATCATTTTTGGTGTCATTTACAATTATTTTTCATCTTCTTTTATATCCTTTTAAAGAATTGAATCCTATTTAGAAGAAATCTATACTAGGGATGTGCCTATTTAAACCTTATTTATTATGTATATTTATTTCTTGAGATGCATTGCCTACCAGAGGGGAGGAAGAGGGAGGAAACTATGCTATACTGTTTTGCACAGAATTAAAACTGACTAGTTCCCAGTGGAAAAGAATGAGCCAGCAACATACAAGAGGAAAAGCAAAATGGATTATAAAAAAATCTTTCTTATTAATTAACAGTGTTGGTGTCAAATTTTTCATCCTGTAGTTACTCATGTGAACTGCTTTAACAACAACAATTTCCTATGTCTTTCATTATAGCTTTATACAAGAAAGTGAATCGTGTGATTGTGAGTGAGTTTTCCAGATTTAGGTGCTTTAGTTAATATCATGGAGAAGTTTTCTGAAAAGTATGTGGGGATTTCAAAATCAATATATTTCACTGCAGATCGCTGATTGAAAAGAGGCAACGTGACAATGAGAAATTAATTTCAGCCTAAAAAATAGTTATGTCACAAGTGGTTAGTTTTTATTTGCCTTTTTAAAATGTGATTATTTCCCATCTGGCTGCTTTCCCTTTTCACTTTCTTTCTGAATCAGATTTATCAGCATGAGAAATGAAATGGACTTTTACCTGATATGTGAAAAACAGACTTAAGCCTGATTGACTCAAGCCTATTTATACAGTCTTTCTTTAACTGCTGAATCTCAACGGCTTCGATATATGAACAGTAAAAGTTCATTACTGGGTGAGATATTAAGTTCAGTGCTTTCTAAATACAACCCCGACACTTGAGAGAAAGGAGTTTTATAACCTCTCAAGTCACTTGCCTCCTTACACAATTTACTTTTCCTCCTTGTGTCTGAGTTTTCAATTTATGAAACAAGAATAATAATCTTACCTTTTTTTTTTTTTTTTATAAAATGCTTTGAGCTCTGTCATGAAACAGTGCTTCATGAGGAGCAGAGCTATTATGCAGTCCCTCAGTATCTTTAGTATTTTCAGAAGGTGGATTTACTTTGGGTAAGGACACCTATGTAGAGATAGGTCACTCTATCCTCTCTATTGAGCAGCTATTCTATGCTTCTGTGCATGTACTTCAACCAAGCAGAGAAAGGCTGGCCTAGGAGACTTGCAGAGCAGCCTGTAATCTAAAAGAAGAATTTAAAAAGGAATAGCCATTTATTTCCCCTTCCAGAAGATCTAAAGGTGAGAGAGGGAGACTGAAACACTTGACAGCTCTATTTTGAAATAGCAATTATTATCCACCAAGGGGGAAGCAAGGGGTGTGAAGTAAATGAACACTGGGGGGGACTCACACAATGTTCAGATAGCTTTTATTGCTGGAGGAGTGAAAGGTGGAAGGTCATAAAGATTGAAATCCTCAACTCTTACACAAATTGTAACTTACCAAGCAATAGCTTCATCATAATTACATAACCCAAAATCCTTCCCTGCTTCCTGCCTTTCCTCCTGCCTTCAGGGCTCCAGTGTGCTTTGGGATTTTCTTTTTTTTTTATTTTGGAAGAATATATCATAAAGTATTTTCTTTCTTTTTTTAATAAAATATCAAAGGAATACTTATTGATGACTGAGGAGGGAGAGCTGTGGCACAGTCTATTTTTTCACTGGAACACGCTCCATGCTGTGACACACTCATCCAGGAGCAGGAGATGATTGATGGCTAGACATGTGGAGAGAACTGCCACTGATTGAAATCAGACAACTGCAAGCTGTGAGGGAGATCCAGGGGAAACCATTTTAACCACAGTAGTCCAGTCTTAGCACACTTGGACACTGTCTGAAGTCTGTACTGGGGGACACAAGGAAACGAGGCAGTACAGTGAGGCTAAAGGCAAAAAATGAAACTATGACTACTTGGAAATATATTTCTGTGCGTCTATCTATCTCACCTCTGGAAATTATTTCCTTCACTAACAGATAATAGATCAGAAATTTCATTCTATAAGTACCAGTCATCTTCTTACACCCTTCAGATTCTTTAGTAAAAACAAGAAGAAAGAAAAAGCTTTCAAGTAGGAAAAAAAAAAAAAAAAAAAGGACTGGAACAGTACTAGAAACCTGATTTTCAGAAGTGCTGAGCACCTGGGGTGTCAATTACAGTTACTGGGAACTGGAGCTGTTCACAACCTCCAAAGACATCAGACTTCCACAGCACGATATAATTAAATATTTATTTAATAACGTTTTGGAAGTATCTCTCTTATTTGTTGCAAAACAGGGAGAAGTGAAAAAAAGTGACGTGGAAAGGTATGCTCCCCAGCACCCATCACTGGGGCTGCTGGGTGGGTGTTGGTAGCAATTGCCCAGCCCTGCACTTGCACTGAGACATTTTTATTTCATTGCAGGTGTCAGTTTACAGCCATTAGCTAAGCAGATTGGCCAGCATCAAAATGCCTCCTTTTTGTGTGCCTGTATGTGTCTTATCACTAGATCTTGCTTCCATTATTCAAGTCTTAAAAAAAGAAAAAAAAAAAAAAAAAAAAAAAAAAAGAAAGGCTTTATTTTGTGGTTTGTCTCTGTCCTCTAGCCAGAACAGTCTGAAATAGGTTTTATTGGAAATCATTACTTAAATTCCAGCACTGAGGAGAATATTGATCTCTTGTGCATAATAGTTACCAGACTGCGGAAAGTAGCAGAGAGGGCTCCAAGCGGGCCGACATAATGTCAGTGACAATTCATTTTTTTTACCAGTTAGGATGCTGGTTTAATATCCTGCAAAAGGCACTTAACTCCAGCCCTTTCATAGCATCTGTCCAGCCCCAGCAGCAGCAGTGGGGGGCTGCTCCTGGGGCAATGGGGATGGAAGGCGCGTTGCAGACCTGCTTGGACAGAGGCTGCTGGCGGAGCCCCGGCATTCCCCTGGCGCCCTGCACACACTCTCCAGCTGTCCCAACTTTCCAGGGCACTCCTCAATTTTCTAAATATGTGCCACATAAAAATAAAATTTTGGGCATTGATATACTGAGGAGCCCCACGCCTGCAGTGCATAATTCATTCATTGAGTCCTTAGTCCACTATTCCAACATTCTTCCTGCAGAGCTATCAATTTCAGCTCTGGCCAGACTGGAATCTGAATCCTGGGAGCACTGGTGTGGGTATGCCAATTCCCTTGTTTTTTTCTCCTCGTTCTTTCTTGATTGTCTTTTTTTTTTTTTTTTTTTTTTTTTAATTCCCCACTCTACAAATGTTACATTTGTTTTGTGTTTGAAGGCAGGAGCTGCTTGGAAAGAGCCACGTGAGTAACTCCACGTTCAAATATTTGGTAGATTCCAAAGGAATAAAGATTTCCAACTGTTCATTAGATGCTGAATTACATAGATAAAACTATGGTCTTCTTTCCTTCCCAAAGTAAAACTGCCAGTTGCTTGATACATCTTTTCACCCACCGAGTTTCGCAGGAGAACATGGGAAATCAGTGTTCTGCTAATGAGGTTTCAGCTCATCTCATGAAATGCATGATGATGTCTGTAGGATTCCCTGTGCTTGCCATTTCAGTAACCAGAGGCACAAAACTTTCCACAGATATCAGAGACATTTAATTAACATAGTAACTTGTACACCTGCCCCAGTGCTGTAAGACTCTGTGGAGAATGGTTCATACTACATTTAATCAAGCCAGCAGCTAGCATGCTTGGAGAGCACTCAGAAGGCCACCAACAAACAGCAGTCAATGTGGCTGAAGTCTCCTCTCTTTTAGTCTCTGAGCCATTTCGAAGCTACCTTCAAAAAACTGTCAAAGTAAAATGATTCTAAAAGCTTATTCACTCCGCTGCAACAACAGAAAAAAACAAAAGGATGCCCATGAAGGAAAATGTGACAGATGAGAAGACCTTTTAAGGACTATCAAAGGAGCTGGCAAAGCAATGTCATCATCAACTTCAAGGCTGTTATCTACATCCACATCTACTATCTGCTTGCTGTGTTTAGCAAATAAAATCCTCCTTTTCCCCTCTTTCCCCTCACCGAGAAAAAAACCCAAAAAAACCAAACGAACCAACCAAACAAAAAACAACACCCAAAAAAGCTCACCACAAAAGCCTTGCTAACTTAAAATAAATATTAACAACTATGTTTAAACCATAGTAGAAAAATCAGCAATGGATCTCAAATATTCAAAACCTATTTGGACACAATCCTGTGCAACCAGCTGAAGGTTTTCCTGGTTGAGCAGAGGAGCTGATGAGTTCCATGCTCAACCATCCAGTGACTGTGTGATTCAGACTCAGTATTAGAATTCATCTCATCTAATATTAGATATCTCAAAGTTAGGCATTTAGTCTAAGGCAGAAGTCTAGGCTCTTTTGTAATCGTATCTCTACAAAACCAAGAGAGGTTGCAGGATGACGAATATCTTTTGTGTGAAGTGGACCCTGGGGCAAAGATCTCTCTTCACTCATGCTCAGGGTTTATCTTGGAAGTCCAGGAGAAAATATGCACCTGTACAGAAAAGACGCCCGGAGACATACAGCTAGATCTAATACTGGATCTAGAAAGGAGAGTGAAATGTCTTCTAGCTGTAGCATGAACTAAGCATGAGCCTAAGCAATTAGGCTTAATTCCCCTTTTAATAGGTATAGTTAAGTGAGATGGATCTGTATTCTGATGACTTGCTTAAGAAAGACAATCACACAGAAGGTCCAGAGCAGAAATACAAGTTGAACTATGTTTTTGATATTCCAGTCTGAAAAGACAGACTTTTGCTACTAACAGTCCTCTACTATGAACATCTAAAGGTTTTTGCTTATCATTTACCAAATCAGAAATTCAGCTGGTTTACCTCAGTCTTTCCTATTTTCTCCTGTATTTTCTTAATTTTCTTTCTGAAATTGAGAAGTGTATGGAACATGTAAATGATCCAGTAATCTTGTGAGAATTCATATACAGTTTCCAGGAACAGACATGTTACAGAATCATTACAGTATGTGTCTTTCTGTAGCCCTCTAAAAATCATTACAGCTTTTAAAGAATTCTAATTAGGCATGTCTGAAGTGCCAAATCCAGGTGGATTTTCACCCACTTCCAATAATATGGCTGCTCTGAGCCCTCGTTGAAATAGATCATATCTCTGGAATCTAGCTGTAATGGAGATCAGGTTCTTACTTATCCCATAACCTCCCAAAATAACGTTAAGTTGCTCTGATGCAGCCTGTTTTAAAGCACTGTGGGGCTTACAGCTGTGTGCCTGTTAACATACCTTCCAGTCTCTTTTATTCAGTAGTTAAGAACCAGCATTAAAGCATAAAGGAAAATGATGAGGTAGGTCATTCTTCTCCTTCCTTTCCTACTGAACTATTTTTAAAGATTTTCTGGGTCTGTTTTGTACTATTATCATACTTTCCTGCCACCACCCATGGAATAACACTCAGCATCTTCTCATCTGATGCAGGCTGGAACCTTAAGTGGAAAAAAAAAACCCTAATATTTCTAATCATAATTTTGAACACATGCAGAACTGTTTTTTTTCTCAACTACTGCTCCAAGGTGTATAATCTAAGGTGAGGAAGGTGCCATTTCTGTAAAAAGACCCTATCTTCAATTTATACAATACCTGAATCTACATTATAGCAACAAATCTTTGCAAGTATTAAATCTCTCTGATGCACTAAACTAATCTATACAAATCACTTCAACACAGTGGACAAGGATGAATTAATTCAATGGCGCAAGCTCAGTGATTTTGGTTTTTTTGTACAGCTCACACTCCTGCACCAAACATAAAGAAGAAAAGATTTTGGGAAAACATAATGTAATATAACTGCACCAACTTTAAACTTTCAAATTTATACCCTTACTCCCCAATTGCAAGACCAGACTATATATTTATAGTAGCTTTAAAAAACAGGAAAAATACAAGGCCTTTGTCTCACATGCAGCTGGTATAAGGATTGTATAAATGCATATATTGTATAGATGCATGCGAATGTATTATCACCTACATAATCTAAAAGACTCAGAAAGTATTACATAAAAATCCAGATAACATTGAAGTCAATGAGGTCTCTGGGGCTGGGATTTCACAGACTATATTTGTGATCCTCTCAGTTCAATAAATTTCATCAAAACCAGTAAGACAGTATCACAGATGAAGTAATTGTTTTCTTTTTTTTTAGCTTGGGTAATTTCAAAATCAAAGCTTCTACTCATGGGCTTAAAGATAGGCACGTGCAAAATACTCCACTGGTCAGTCCCAGTCTGTAGTGTTACCCATGCTCTCAATCTTTTAAATCTCTAAGTACAAAAGTAATTAGTCAAGACTGAATTTGAAAGATTCTTATTATTACTATTACTAATGGTATGACACTACAATTTATTATTACTATTGCTAAAGCAAAATAACCTGATATCTGCAAATTTTTGAATTCTACAACAAAGCCTATCTTTTTATCAAAGTCCTTTAAGGCAGGCAACATGAGATAGGGATTTTTTTTTTAGAAGATCACTGTCTGATCTGATCCTGCTGTTTCCTTGCCACAAGAGGAACTGTGTATAGGAAGAAATAGCTTTGGCGTCTCAGTTCACTGAGGATTTTGCAGTTTAAAGAGGCCATAGCAGTTCTTCCAGATCCCCTTCAAAGCTATTCTCATAGAGGCAATGAAGATCCATAGTATGTTCCTAGGTATACTATCAGCACACTGATCCTTGCTTAATAAAAGCAAGTCAAAGCCAGAAAGAAACTCATATTAATCCTGAATAGTTTTGGTCAGGCCATAAAACCACAAATATTCTCATATCTCTGTTGATATATGACACTGGAGATGATTCTAAAAATGAAATCTTCAGTGGAATTACAGCTTAAAATTTTCTTCTCATAACAGAACTGCCTAAAAATTGGCAAAGTCTCCATGATTGTTCACATTTGCCATTTGCAGTGTTTTAATGAGGAACTACAAGTGTTTTTAGGTTATCGAAGCAGCTGTTTGTGGGTCAGAAAAAGACTAACCAGTGTGGACACATACAACCCACTCCCAAAGAAGGCTGAAAGGACAAAAGACAGCATAGAGAAATATGCATCGTCTAACTATAGGGGAAAAAACAAACCAAGGAACTCAGACCAGTTTCTGTGTTCTTAAAATGACCCTGCTGTATCCACAGCTTAGCCAGGGATACATATTGAATCATATCGTGCTTGCCTTTGGAAAAATGTAGTTGTGATTAAAGGAAAAAACAATGATGATGGTGACAATTACGAGATCATCATATGCTAATGTTCCAGTTACTATATTGAACAGGAGATACATATTGAGCTAACCCCTAGTGCAGAGAGAATGAACGCTCTCATTTAGATCTGTGTGACCAGCAGGGAAAATAGGATTGCACCACTGTGGGAACAGCCTGTTTCACAGAGGAGCTGCAATATATTCCATGCATCTCTGTGCAAACCAAGACTGGAAATAATTTCAAGGCTCTACACCGAGCTGATGTCCGCACTCCTTTTATCATTCTATTAGGCTAAACTGCACAGCCTGCAGGACTTCACAGTATGTGGGCCATGGTTTTGCTCTTGGGTCTGTGACAAAGCTACTAAGATCTGGAAACCAGAAGGAATGACAGTAATTGCAACAGGAGAAACAATTCCCCAGTAAATCTATTAAAAGGGTAGTCTATGTAAAGGCAAGTTTATTAGCATTTCCTGAAGATAAGGCTCAATGAGTGAGAAAAAGATAGTCTCTAGAGAGTAAGTACTTGAATAGGTAGAAACAAGCATAGTGACATATGACCTGTTTCCAACTGGAATCAGTAATGTTTCTTATGGCTGTAATGTCTTTTGGCTCCATGGACTTTTAACCATTTGATGCAAAAGGGTCAAAGCAGCTAAGAAAATACACACTGCTTTTTTATTATCATGTGATGACCATTAGCTGAGCCTGCAGCACTGAGTGTCTGAGCCTTATGAGCAGAGCACCTCTGATTCCTTCTCTGGGTATAAAAATGGCTTAGCAATTTTTAGAAGATTCACTGGACAGGATCAGCCTGTTGGATTTTGCTAATGAAAAGTATCAGGATGCAATAACCTACTGGATTTGCCGTGGTTTAAAAGTGTTAGCCAGTGAACTGTGCCGACACAGCAGCTCAGCAGGGGAATTTTGCAACATGTTTCTAATGTTTTTCCAAGCTAATGAAAAAGGGCATTGATGAAGGTTATGTTGATTGCCATTTGCACCTGTCCACATCCTGGTTTCTCCTTTATACTTCCGATTCAGAATCAACAGTCCCTTTAAATCTAAGAAGAAAAAGGAAATAGTGATGAGACCTTAAAAATTGTAAAGTTATGAAAGTAATTTATGAGGGAAATACTATATCTTTTATTCTTTTCAGACACTGTTCCCCCAGTGTTAAGAGCTTCAATGATTGTTTTTACTTGGATGTTTCTAGTAGCTTTTGAAAAACATATTATCCCTCTTAAAGGGCAGTAATGGTTCAACAGCAGAAGAGGAAAGCTAATGTTATAATTTTATTAAGTTGTGTGAGTAGTGTTCACATTCTTAACACTAATAAAATTTCAAGGATTATATACAAGTAATTAACATTGTTAAGGGCCTTCTTTTAAAAAATAGCTACTGAATTTGAGCCAGTACACTATGTGCATGCAGCTGTTTTCTTGTCTCTGAAACAGTAAATCCCGGATCCTGGAAAGCCATGCCACTCACCTGAGCTTCTCTTGGAGGGCACACCTCCAACTAATTCCTGCATCTTCACATGTGTGCAAGCTTCCACTGATACAAAGTTCATTTTAGTTTGGCCTTTCTTCTGGCAGAGCTGTGCAGAAAGGTCTGCAATTTTGTGCCCTTTTTGGTGGGGGAAAAAAAGAGGACAGGTAAAAAGCCCCTACACAAAATTCAGAGTTCAAAGATCTCAGCACAGAGAACTGCTAAATACTACAGAGATTATTACAGCCTCAGGTGACCAGATAGGATGGAACTCGGTATTTGCCAGCTGTAAGAGTCCGGATGTATTCATCATCTTCCCATATAGAAAGTATGAGGACCATCCTGGCAAAGACAACCAACCCTTGCAATGCAATTCATTGTTCTCTCATCACCACAGGAGACACACAGGAGAGACAGTGTGACAGAAAAATCCCATGAGAGGAACTTCTTCTGGTACTGTTTTCAAAACATTACTCTTCTGTTTAAATTCCTTCATAAGTTCTGGGTCTGAGCCAATGAAAACATCTGCCTATTTCATACACAAAATTTAGGTAGGCTTTTGCATATGTCACACTTGTGAATATAATGAAGTCCAAAGGACATCACACAGGTATTGGATCTGTTTCCAATATACCTTTGTTATGTCACACCATGAGGAACAATGTACCATGGCCAGGTATCATTGGCCTATTGCATCCCAGTGTTGCTCAGACAACAGCTCTTGGACCTCACTGACAAGCAAATACAGGCTATAGAAATCACCTACTCCATTCTATTCACAATCAGCCAGCTGTGTCATGGAGATCTTATATTCAGAATAAGGAAGAAGCTTCCTCAAGAGAAAACATTTAGAAGGTGTTATACTACCACTGGGGATAATTTCAATATACAAAGGCATGTGCTACTCTGCCATTAACACATTGCTGTAAGCATGCTTTCCATCACAACACTTTTGACTGCACTTTAATACATGACACTTTTATCCAGCTTGTGAGATAATACAGAAGGAAACTGTTGCTCACATTGTTTTTTTTTTAAGTTTGACACTGCAACTGAAGCCCTAAACCCTTTTTAAAAATTGTAGTCAATGCTGGGTATACCACTTCAAAAGGGATTTAACAGCAAGTAGACACTGGTTAGGAATGGCAAGAAAAGATAACTACAGATATAGAGACTGCTTTGCATAAAAGATACTGAAAGTTTATGATTGCTCAAGAAGAATCACAGTGACTGTTTACAATGGCTGATAAAACACTCAATGTGATCTCTCACTGTGCATTTGCAGGCCACAAAGCCAAACATATCCCGGGCTGCATCAAAAGAAGTGTGGCCAGCAGGTCAAGGGAGGTGATTCTCCCTCTCTCCTCCACTCTTGTGACAGTCCACTGGAGTACAGTGCCCAGTTCAAGGGTCACCAGCAGAAGAGGGACATGGATATCTTGGAGCAAATCCAGAGGAGGGCCACAAAGTTGATCAGAGGGCTGGAGCATCCATCTTATAAAGACAGGTTGATAGAGCTGAAGTTGTTCAGCCTGGAGAAGAGAAGTCTGTGGGCAGAACTCATAGCTGCCTTCCAGGACCTGAAGGGGCCTACGGAAGGACTTTTTACAAGGGTGTGTAGTGATAGGATGAGGGGTAATGGCTTTAAACTGGAAGAAGGTAAATTTAGGTGAGGTATAAGGAAGAAATTCTTCCCTTTGAGGGTGGTGAGACACTGGAATGGGTTGCCCAGGGAAGTTATAGATGTCTCCTCCCTGGAAGTGTTCATAGGCAGTTGGCTGTGGCTTTTACCAACCTGGTCTATAGGGAGCTGTATCTCCCAAAACATTACTGTGCTTATGGTAAAAGAACATTTGGTGAAACACACCCTGTCTTTTCTGTTAACACTTCTTTCACTGAGAAGAATCAAGTGAAGAAATTACAAACCACTAACTTTCAGGCATTCCACTTCTAAGTCTTTCTTAGAGAAAACTTGATTAATGTATTTTAAAAGAACAATGAAATAAAACAGTGAAAAAAAAGTGTTTTCTCCCATGAAAATATTTCTGTGGGGAAAAATGTGTTGTGTTGTCTTTTAAATGAAGATCTGAATCAAACAAAAATTAACTATAATATTTTTTTAACAGAACAACTAAAAATGAAATAGGTTTCAAAAGGGAAATATATAGAAGAGCATACTTAATTCGCAGTTGCTTTAGATGTGAAAAAAAGCTATAGAGGATAAATGTTTTACAGTTCAGAGACACCTGGGTACTATCTTCTGATCAAGGTTAGAGAGAAGTATATCCTGTGCATGTGGTATTTTACAGTTAGTGTTAAAAGATGCCTACCTGTTCCTCTGAAGTGTTTGTGACACACTTCTTGAGCATTTGTAATCAAGAATCCAAGGTGGTGTGACCTTATTTGTGGGAAAAGTCTCAAATCTGATGGGAATTAATTATTTGCAATGTGTTCAGGACTTCGTACCCCAAAACAACTGCTTAATACTACTGGACACTACATTCTTCTATGGTTGAATAAAAGGACAATCCTGATGTGCCTGTAATTGTTTCACATAATGCTACTTTCATTTAGAAAACTGGACTGTCTCAAAATTCTGTGTGAAACTGATCTGTTTCGCATTTTGAAGGCAGAAATCAGATGTAGTAATTAAAAAGTAATCCTGGATGAAATCTCTGTTCTACCTCCTCTGCAAATATATAGAAAGACCTATATATTCATACATAGATATACGTGTATACATATATGTATTTAGCAAGAGCTAGAGATATATAGAGATGGACAAGATACTTGAGCACAAACTATGAGTTCTGAAATCATTCAAATCCTTTTGAATTCCTTCCACAAACAGATAAACAAAAGAAAGTGAGTGCAAAATGCTATACACACACACACCTAGATGAAAAGGGCAAATTCCATCCTAGTTGGCGAACATCTATAGGTTGAAATAAATTTTAAGGTTAGCCTCTTTTCTTTTCCAGATTTCCTGTGTCTTGAACTTGAGCTAACAAATGGATCTTCTGCTTATATGGATAGAGATTTAGTACACGGCACAGTTCTCATTGCTGTCTTGTCATCTCTGTGTAAGAGATAGTTATGGAATTATCCTTATAGGCTCAACCAAAACCACTGAGAGCTTCAATCAAAGTACCACATTCTCCAAGCTTATGTCACTGCCTCTGCATTGTTAAACCCTTAATATGATTTAATGGGGAGAAATAAGCCAAGACCTATATTTAAAACTCTTGTGAGTGGTAGAACTGTATCTTATTGCAGAGAAGTTCTATCTCAAAATCATCTTCTTTAAAGGGTTTAATCTACTTTCCAAATACTCATTTGACAAACATTTCTTCTTCCCCTAAATGGTTTCTTCTGCAAGGAATGAGAAGCAAATACATTGGAAATTATTACATCAGCTGCACAACCTTGAAGATATTATAATGATACTTGAGTGCTTGATATCCAAAAAAAGCAACACCAATGAACATAATAAACCTTAAAAATCATGATCTGATCTACTTAAACAGGTGTCAAAGTGACAACAAGGAAAAAGGTTCTGTCCCAAATTAATTTTTGATGCAAAATTGCCTACAGATTTGTATAAGTCATCAATTTTCTCATCCCTGTCTACTGGTGGGCCAAATGGGAAAATGTGAGCTGTAACTTGAGCTGGACTTCTCACCAGAGGAACAAACATGAGCATGTCATCTAGCACCACGAGATTAAGTAGTCAGGTCAATATCCTGACCACCCATAAAAACATACATGTACAGAAGGACCCTTTCTGGCCAGTGATCAGGCTGAACAAATCCTGTGGAAATCCACCTGCTTTAAACAGGCTTGAGAGCAAGTTCTCATGAGATTCCTAAGACATTGCTTTATGAAGCCTGCCTCTTAAAACCCTTAGGGTAAAGATACTAGGAGATTTGATCAGCATATCAGGTTTACTAGCTGCAAAAACATTCTGTGAAGTGTAATACCAAGGCTACAGGTCTGAAGAGTTCCCAGTGACATCCTTGTCTACTTCACTGTGCACTGAATACTTCCTATCACGTGGGCTCTCAGGAGAGAAAATCACTGTCCTTGGGAAGGCCACCATGCAGAAACCCTCTTATAAAATGTAAACTGAACACAATAAGTGTTGGAGTTCAGGAGTAAGATGGCACATGGCAAATGTCTGTACTTTCCTTACTCTTATGCAAATCAGAATATCATATTATATTTTGCATTTAAGATGTGTTTTGTCTTCAAGTCAGAAAAAACACATCAGCTACATCAGTTTCTAGCACTGCCCTTCTAGGTTTTTTTTAATCATGTGGATTTAAAACATTTTTTTTCTTTTTTTATTGAATACTTTATGTTAAAGAGCACTACATTTGGAAGAGATTTTTAAGACAAGCAAGTCAAGAAATGAGCTCTGTCTGTTTTTAAATAGACTCGAGGTTGGAGAAAGTACTCCATTGCCTGGATGTGAACAGAACAGTGAAAGAATAAAAATTTAAGTATTTTCTGGTTCAGTTTTGTAAGCTGGATCTTGAGTGTCTCTCAGTGCAGCAGAAAAAGGAATAGAGTCTGTGTATTAGAGAGCATTTCTTCTCTCATACATAATTGTCATTTCAGTGCTGTGATTCCAGAAAGACAACTAATATTCTCCATTCACATTATTGCAAGTAAATTAAAATAATAATTTGAGGTGTTGGGCTTTTTATAAAGTTTGCCTCCTCCACAGCTCCTTCATAGCTTCCTCCACCATAGATGGATAACACAGATGTGTCAGTAATGTGCATTTTAGCTAAGTGCCTTGTAGAGTTCAGCCTAGGTGTCTGCCTAACAAGTGGGGTATTCCTTGAAGTGGCCTTGGTGTGTTAGAAAAGGACTTACTGACACCATTTTCCAAGCTGTACAACAAATCCTTATAAAATATTGCAGCAAATAGTAAAGAAACTGTCTTGTACACACCTTAGCACAAAGGTGGCCAAAAAAAAAAAGAAAAAAAAAAAAAAAAAAAAAAAAAAAAAAAAAAAAAAAAAAAAAAAAAAAAAAAAAGAAAGCCACAAAGTAAGAAGAAGGGCTGAAATGGAAAAAACACTTCAGCATTGTCTGAGGTTTTCTTAAAATTTCAATCAATACCCACTTGTCCCTGGCCATGTACAAACTGCTTCTTGTGGAGATGGCTGGAAGAGGAAAGTTAAAATGAGAGTTGCTGGCAAGAAGAGTAGCTAAACAACCAGTAGCTATAGAAATCTGCTTAGACCTCTGAAAAGAAGCATCTACCAGATTTATGTCCTCAAACAGGGAGCAAAGAGGAAAGGACTGTTCTATGTGCATGTGGAGAGAAGGCCTGAAGAGGTAATAAGGGAGAGAAGAGTGTGTCTGGGTAGTTTATAGCTGAGAGAGGAGCTGTATGCATAAGGGTATGAGTGGCACCAGGTTTGGCAGGCAGGCAAAGATGAATGTGGATGCTTTTAAGCAGAAGCCTAACAGAAGATTTTTGCAGCTGGTGATTCAGTGATCTCAGCTGGAGAGGTTGAATCTGTGAAGAGTTGAAGGAGTTGACAGAGGGATTCAGTAGTTTGGCTCTGACATATTTTTATCTGTGGGAAGGTAAAAAAAGAGGGTCTCAGATCTTGTACTGAGTGGAATTATTGGAAGATGGGAAAAATATATGAGTGGATGACATTTAAGTAGAGTACTCTAGTCTATTTAATGCCTAACATGTAACATCTGATTTTCAGACCCCTGGTGTGTTTTTCTTTGAAAACTGCATGCGTTGCTAAATGGCACAAGTTAAAAATGAAAGCTGAAACTTGTAAAGAAGCAGCTAATTTGATCCTTTCAGGTAAGGGGGACAAAACAAATAAGGATAAAGGGACTCACCCTTGGAGATGTTGAAGCTCCGTCACTGTTGCCCCTCAAAGGCACGGTGTCTTTCAGGGTTAGCTTTCTGCCTCTTGCAGAACAGCATGGCTCTTTTGTACTTCAGAGCATGACAGGACTCTGTTGTGTAGCTAAGGTTCAGTCTCTGAGAGTGTGACCTGAACTGACACTGTGGTGATTAGTGAGGTTCTCACTATTGAACTCCTCAAGTGCACGCTGAGGGTCTGCAGGGGGTAGGGAGCCTTCGGATGCCACACATCTGTCTATGTGATCAGAACGACCAATCTACTTTTATGAGATTTCTTTAAAACAAACAGTGATCTTCATTAGGCCCTGGGGGGCCCTTACCAACAGCGTGAAGAGTACTTATGAACCATAAAACCATGTTTAAACTGATAATATTCAATACTCCTGCAGGGGAATGGAAATTATCAGGCTTGCTTGGGTAAAGGTAACTCTGTGACACACACCAGAGACGGTGGCCCCAGACTTTCCAGACATGACCACTGCTCTCATTTTGCTGGACTGGCTGCAGCAGAAATAGCCTCCCCATGTAATTTAGGATAAATTTGACCTCTACTCATTCAGTCAGTTAACTCCCTGACTTCATGCCTGCAGAGCTTTGCTAGAGGTATAGCTGATTTCCAAATCACTTCCCTATTTCTATGGATTACAGATAGATAATTCATATTATATATAGAATTAATTAATTCTAGATAATTACAGTTGTGTTGTATCTCTAGGGCTAGCCACCTTATATTGGCTCCCCTGTGTAGCTCCTGTGGGAAGGAAGTTTGGTCCTCTTGAAAAAAATATCTTTTTTTTTTTTTTTTTTTATTTATCCAGGCTTTCCTCACCAATTTGGGACACCACTCCCTGTGCTTCCATGTGATCAGAATACCCATTTTTAGCTAATAAGGGACAGATCTTCCAGAGCAGTGTGGGCCACTGGGGAAAATATAGAGAAGAAGAAATACTGCTTTAGGAGCAAAATCCAAGCACGATAAAAGGAAGCCAGAAATCAAAAAGGGAACAAGGAGTCAGATGCAACAATTTCTAAAACCTTTCTAAATGTGTGTGTGTCCTTAAGTAATGGCAGTACCAGTGGGTTTTGACACTGCCACTAGAATTGTCTCTCTTGGACTCAGCATTCCACAAAGAAATGCCATGGATGAGACACCTGTGTCTGTCTCACTGGGCATTTCGTTTGGAGAGGGATATGCAGGGATAAACTTAGTCTGGGTTTAGAGGGACGAAAAGTTAAACAAGGTGCAAAAAAATATTTCACTGTTTGCTCCTCATCTCTGGTTATCAAGCCTCGTATACCTCAAGTTCTTACTCTGGAGGTAGTATCATTTAAGACCTCAATACAAGTAGTTCCTGGAAGGGATTAAGAACCAGATTCCACAAAGAGCACATGATTTATCTGTCTAAATAGGAACTGGAGAGAAGCTTGAGTAATCATCCTCCACAAATCTGCATGCAAAATGATATAACTCTTCTTTTTTATAAGCTCAGAGTCAGAAGCATCATATCATTTTACAGCATCTGGGAAAGTTTTATTATAGACAGATCTGTGTAAAGTGATTCCATCTAATCTGAACCAAACTTCACTGGTGGGTTGGCAGTCTTCTCTGGGAGTTTGAGCTGACTCTGCATTTTGAATTTTTTTTCTTCGCTGAGGTCGCATGAAGGTAGGCAAGAGATAACACCTTCCCTGTGTGGGAAAAGAAATAATAGTGAAACTTTCCCTGTTACATACCTATGCATGGATATCTGTGAGTCTTCCCTGAAAAATAAAGAATTTATTCTGTATCACAATAATTAGCAGCTTGTTTTTCTGTGAGATCACAATACCTGTCACAGGCAGAGCTGGAGGTTGCACATACAGCATATCTGCATAGTTTAAATGGATTTTGGAGATACTTAAGAGCCTGCATTTTAAAAATATGAAAGAAAGCTGAGCAAAGATACAGAATAAAACTAAATTATTAATACTTGAGGCACATATTTGTGGATGTGTATGTGTGTTTACACAGTCTGATTGTTTAAAAATTGCAGTGACTATCAAATATAAAAGTACCCATCATCATACTATCTAAGGTCAGCCATTGAAAAAAACCCACACCAGAGTGAGTGCCTGAATCTTAAACAGGTAAGTCTTTGAGAGCTACAAAAAAAAAAAAAAAAAAAAAAAAAAAAAGACTTAAATAACCCTAGGATATCTCATTTAGTTGTCTTTGTGCAAGTAGGACATATCCATTTCACTCTCTGAAATACTGGTTACTCTTATAGCCAATTTCTGCAACAGACCTTCTTCAAAATGTAGACAATGGCTGCTATTGTGCTGTGATGACACAAAGCACACAGGAGGGTGAAGGTGCACTTTTTATTTGTATAATTGCCAAACAAAGCCAATGGCAGTGAAGCAGCATAAATTAAAGTGGAAAATACAAGACTGAAACTGCAAGTGAAATAATTTATTAGTAAACATCATAATAAAAAAATAGATTGGCGGTGTATGTTCCTCTGGATGGCTGCTATAGTAAAAAAGAAATTATCCTCTCATGCCTGCCTCTGAATGGAGTTCAGTTCGACAATGACTTAGCACTGTCATGCCATTACTTTTATCTTTACAGTCCTAAGGAGCTCCATCACAAAAATAAACATGGTTAAATATTAACTAGCTTCTTCATTCATTCACAGGTGCTGCAAAGATTTCCATTTGAAAGAAGAATCCACAGTGCATTTTTCTTGAGCTGCTGGAACTGGAAAGTGAAACACATGATGCCACCACTGTGGCATCTACTGTACTGCTCCAGAAAAGACAAGAAGCTTCCCCAAAGATTTGTAGGATTCATTTCAAAGAGTTTAGGGAAACCCTAAATGCCTCAAGATATAGAGATGCTGGCAGAAACTGCACCCAGCAAGTGTTAGGCTGAGCTAAATCACATTGGAGACCAGATTTTAGCTGAGGTGGCTGTGGTGCCCCTGTCAGGGTACAAGCAGTGAGAAGGGACAGGGAGGCCTTAGCTAGGCAGGTGCTGGGCCAGCACCAGGAACCATGGGGAGCTCAAGGCACCACAGGATGACCCTGTGCCAGAGCATTGGTAACTTGGCATAGCATCACTCCTCGGGTCTGATATTTAGGGAAAAGAAAGGGAACTGGAGGAAGGCAGAACCTTAGCCTGCCATGAAGCACTGCTCAGAAATAATGGAGAAGCTAAATGCACCGTAGTTTCTGGGCTTCTTTGGCACTTCATTTCACAACAAGGAGACAGAATTCAGGTAAGTCTTCATCATCATCCATGGATGCTCCTAATATCCTCTTTACAGACTTCCCTTTTTCTTCCAGATCTACTCCCACCTTGCTAGTGTCTACATGTCACAAAACTTCACCTTCCTCAGTGCGGCATATAGACCCCCCAAAAGTCCCTTTCTCTGTGTAGATGCCTGGTATTTAGGTTAAACAAAATGAGAATTAATTGTTTTATTCCTAAAGCACTCCCCCTGCTGATAGACTCTGAGAGAACTGTACAAAGTACTTAAATATATGAGAAAATGTAGGAAAACATAAGAATGATCACGGAACAAAACTTCATGATTTGTAAAAGGGATAAAAGAAAACAAAGAAAAAAGACTGAATCCTGAGAAAAAGTACAAAGAACACAGTAGGAGGACATAAGCACAGAATAATCACATTGAAAATTTGCTGAGAGATAAGAGAGGTTTGTCCCATTACTCAGAACAAAGGGACCTGAGACTTCTGCACAGAGCAACTGCAGCAGGGCAGGTCCAGGGCAGCTCAGTGCCAGCCTCTGAGAGTCACATTCCCCAGGGGCAGTGTTAGGCAGAGGCTGCTCTAAGTGAAGGTCTCAGCATGTGCTGGGCTAATTCAAAGGGTGAGAGCCTCAGGAAGGAGCCAGTGAATGCTGCCAGAGCTCGGACTGCCCCCAGTTCTTAAAAACCCTTCCCTGCCTACTCAAATCAAGCTGCTGCTTCTTAGGCAGCCCCATGTAAACCAATCCTGTAATGCACTAATGGCTAGAAATGGAGGCTTGAACAAGCACGGATGTTGACAGCTCTGAAAAGCAGAGAAAGGAATGGAGATCATGGGAGAGGTGCAGAATGGGGCCTTACTGACAATCATGATAAATGTTTGTGGCTTTCCCTTCACACTTGGAAGTGTAACAAACACCAGGCTAAGCATTCACAGGTAGGAATTTGGGCAATCTTTATTTAAGGTTAAACTCCATGTGTAATACTATTGTATGGCTTTATTATTGCAATCTGTTCCTGCCTCTCCCTGTCCTTGCCTCAGCCCCCCCCAGCTCCCAGTGTAGTAAGACATTGAAGCCATGGACTTTCTAGTGAAACCCTTCTCTCAAAACCTTAGAAGCAATTGTGCATTTTTAAAGGGTTATAAAAATAGTCCTGATAGTGTTGCTGAAAAATCTATCCAGTTTTTATTTTCATAGGAACTATTTTTCATGATATCCAGCAGTCCTTCCTGTTGGTAGCCTCTCCAAGAGATAAAATAATGTCATGATGGTAACTCATAAAAACAAACAAACAAAAATAATAATAAAGCTTTTCCAGGGTATTAATCAGATAATCAAGACTACATGGAGCTCTGCAAAAGAGCAAGCAATCCCATGGACTGGAGCAGGTCTGTGGACATGTATAAATCAGGTAGAATCATTGGATTTGCAAGATCTGAGCTCTGCTTTAGTTCTGAAACAGAGTAAGATTCACATGGTTGTGATTCACATTGAATTTGAGCCTTGAATTTGAACATGCCAACTTGTCATCAAGCTAGCTGCCTTTTCTTTATTTCATTTTTGGCTTTTCTTTTGTCAGTGCAAGCTTCTTATGTTTCAGACATATATACATCTTGCGAGGCAGCTCAGTCTGCTGAGCCAGGATCTTTCATCAAGGAAAGAAAACTGCATTGCTTGGTTCTCAGAGAAAGGAGAAAACATTACTTGCTTTTTGGATTACATCCAAACTGTCTGTGACACCTTTAAATACCATACAACTAGTGTGACTGGTCATAAATTCAACTATAAATGGGCTTTAAAATACACATAGTCTGATTAGCATGTGACCAAGTATAGCAGGCCATAACATAGCCTTACTCAATTCTACAAGTCTAGTGGTCTCTAAGGATTCTATTCCTGAATCTTCAGTATTTTAAGAAGTAATAGATCCCTATGTTTTTCAGCATAATTCACATTTTGAGTGCAATATCCTGTAAAATCTGTCCTCAAAACTCTTAGAAGCCATGGTTTAATCCTTTTTCACCATTGTTCCTCGCGTCTTCACCATCACCACCAAAAATTTCTATCTCAAAACTTTGGATTGACTTTTTCATTAAGATATTTAAAACAAAATAAAAACCCAATCAATCTGTATTTTCTCACAAGAAAGCTAAAACAGCTCTGTTATTTCCACTGAGGTGGATGAGAAAAAAAAAGTGCTGGTTACCCTTAGCAGTTCTTCATCACTTCTATGTTTTATTCTCACACTATGAGACAGATATTGAGGCAGAGTTTATCAATACAGGCACCAGGCCACAGAGTCATGACTGTGTGGCTTGAGGACAAGAGCAGGATCACATCTGGCATTGGGATTCAAAGCTGAGAAACTTGCTCCCATCTGTGATATCTGTGAAGACATGACCAGTAAAGGAAGCCTTATTTCTACTTCTCACACATATGACAGCCTTGTGGAACTAAATTTCAATTAAAGCATGTGAACATAATGTATGATCTTGCTATATTGCAGAGCTCCAACCTCTGATAGGAGAGCTGGCTCAGTTTTCTCCAGATGGGTTTCCTCCCTCTAGATCCATGCTGGTCATGCAGGATTAGCCCTGGGGATGAACTCAGAGAATAAAAGTCATATAACAGGATTCAAATACACATTTTTTGTTTTAAAATCCCTTAAAACTTGAGTGAGGAAAACTGAAAATTCCATCATGAAGTTGCAAACTGCTTTTCTGAAGCATTGCTTCTATTAAATTTCTTCCTTTTCCTAAATTACTGTAAAAATTACTTTTATGCTTTATTTTACTTGAAATTTCATCAACATTTTTCATTATCGCTAGTACACAAAGAACTAAGACCTTCAGGATACACTAATACATCAATGACTATGGAAAAACTGAATAGTCAAGAGCAGCATTTCAGCTCTGTCTCTGTCAACAAAAATGCAGTAAGTACACATTAAAACTATAGCACTTTGCTAATTTGATAATACCTATGTGAAATTTCATATCTGGTCAGCATACTCTGAACTATAAAGTATTTTTATATGCTTAAAGGGCAGAATTGTACAGGGTATTTCATGTAGCATTTTATAGCACACCAATATACCTTTTAATATATCTGCCAGGGAATCAAAGAGGTCTTGTAATATGTCCTCAAAGAGGACTTCATAATACACAATCTTATAATTAGTTAGTTTTACATGGCAATGATGTTAGAACTTATCACTCTGTAGTATAGTACACTGCCTGGCTCTTTTTCTCAACAGCTTCCTTATGGCTAGGTGATGGTTTGAAAACTTGGGATTACTTCCAAGAGCATGAGCTCAAGAGAGTTGTTCTAACTGAAAACAATTTTGCTAATAAAAAAAGAATGTTTCTATAAATATATACTAACTGTTGACTTCCATAATTTATTTGTGTGCAGGTTTGTTCTGGTTTTTGCGTGCTAGATACCCTACTATACTCAATGAAATTCAGCTTCTTCATATGACTGTATTGGAAAGAGCAATGGGATAATGAAAAAGAGTGTTCAGCAAATGCCATCAGCTTAAATTTATTAGAAATAACACTAGGAAAAATCCATCCCCAAATTAGACAATCCAAAGTTTTTTTTGTTGTTTTCCTTCCCTTCCATCCCCTTCCTTTTTTTTTGTCCTGCTACTTTATTGTAAATGCCAACTGTCCCAGAAGCCATGACTTTTGGTCTACCCAACAACACAGAGCTCTGTGAAGAGGATGACAATGGAGCCCAAGAATTACTTGAGCCCTGTGCAGACAGAAGTACTATCTAATATGATTGTTTTATTTGACTGTGTACAGTTTAGAAACAATAATGTAAGAACAGGAGTTGAACAGAGGAAGAGTCAGCAAAAAGATGTGTCTCACAGCTTCTGACCACAGCCACCAGAGAGAACACAAACAGTACGTCTGCTCTTCATTTCCTTTTTGTTTTGCTTTGGGAGCTTCACAGACAGCAGACTTTGAACAGGAGTATGTATACATTCTTCTTTTTAAGTGTATACTCAGAATATTTATGGATACCACTTCCATGTCAAGTCAGAATGACACAGACCTTTCTCTGGTATGAAATGCCTGTCTCAGGGAAGAAACACCAAGTAACACTGGTGATTTTAAAGTCAGATTTGAAACTTCTGCAACAGGTCAAACAGCTTTCACATTTATTGGTACTCCAAATCAGCAGACAAATATACATTTGCATGTCTGTTTAAAGCACCAAAACTATTGCACTTTCTTTTGTCTTTTGTTTTCTTGCAGATTGAGGCTCAAGGTACAGTTAAGGGTCTGTGCTTGAACTGTGTCCAAACCTAGAAGAGTGAAATGTGTCCAAACCTGTAAGAGGGAAAAGAATACCTGGCAACAAATGGAGGAAAGGTTTATAGAGACTAAAAAATAGGACACCAGTCTGGTCAAGCTTCTGCTTCAGGAAGCAGGAATATACAATACATAGACTGGCATAGTGGTTTAAATTATTGTTATTCAATTCTGAAGTTCACAGTTTTGGCATCTCTGTCTTTTACTGTTCCTTACAAGATTAGAATGTGTATGTCAGAGTTTTCCCTGGTGGGTTTTGGAAGCCCTTTGCTATAAGGGAGCTGTTGGTCACCTTATCTCTGGGAAGCTTGAGGTCTCTCACTTTTGTACCTCGAGTTGCCTCTTGAGCAAAACAGAGTGCATGCTGTTAACTACTTAACTGTTACCTAAATGAAACTCATATATAACAGTCTCATAGTAAAAATAAAACAGAGCAACACAGTTTTAATTGCTATTTCTACAATAAAATCGTGGGTTATTTATAAGTTGGGATTTTATTACTTACTGCAATTTATACCCACTTTATCTGGAAATTCATGGTGGGCAACAAATAACCACTCACAATTTTGGGATGATTTTTCCATGAAAACATAACTACGACCTAAAATATGGAAAAGCAATTTACAAGTGAAATGAAAAAAAGCTTACATGGAAGATTATGTAAAATACATCTGTCTTTTCAAACCATTGAGATATATAAGCAACTCATTAAAAACTGAAGAAGCCAAAGAAAAGGACAAAAGACCTTTTAATGAGAAAAAGTTCTGAACAGATTATTTTTCTGCTTTTCAAAAGATAGGATGCTACTTCATTCCTAGGAAGATAATTAAAATGAACAGGGAAAATACTAGAAATTTCAGAGAGTCCCTTCAAGGGTTTATGTTAAAGCTTAAGAAAAAAAAAAAAAAGTTGCAAGTGGAGATGTCATTTTAAATAGAATCCAGGCTCTTATTTTTCCATTGCAAAGAGTTTTCTTTTACGTCAAATGAAATTTTAAGATCACCTATGAATTTGCAACTGAACCCTTTACTGCCAATTCTGATTCCAGTCCTCGAAAAACACGTTTCTGTAATATAAGCAGCAATGTATTAACTTTTAAAAGGTTGCCAGACAATATTGGCAAAAAATACACATGGTTAATCAAATAAAGCTATGTAGTAGATTGGAACAATGAATCAACTTGCAGAACCTTTAAGGCACGAATTTGCTGTGAGAATATCCGTAGTGAGGGTAATACTAACAGATAATGTACACAGATGTTTTTGCGATGGTATTATATACTTTTTTTATTTTGAAGTTACTTCTACACAAATATAGGCTTTACTATTAAACAAAAATAAACCCACCACAAAAAAATTGCAGATACCAAGATAGAGGTGTCACTTTGCACCAAGTTAAAGTACTGTCAAAAATGAAGTTTGTGTTCAGTCAGCAGTGTTGTTTTGGTCTGTGTTCATCCATACATGGGCCTGGAGATGTAAAGAGGTGCTTAGGCAAAGATGCAGATAACTGTAGGCAGTACCGAGCTTCTGAAAGCTCCCTCTGAGTTAATACTTGAAGTATCCTAGCTGGTAACTTGAAAGATGCCTAAGCACTTGAAAACCTTTCTCCTGCCTGTATGCAGAAAATGTCTCATTTGTATAAGCAAAGCTAAGGTGCTCACTTCCACTTTCCCCCTTAAGCCTGCCTGGCATCCAGGAACCCTCTATGTAATCTTTGATGGATTCACTAAAATACATGGCAGAAAGTCACTCCTAAAGCTCAGAAGTAAGGAACAGTCACCAGTAAAATGTATTAGAACTTTCTATACTTCCTTAAAATAGCTGGAGGAGGACTCCCACCATTCTCATGTTCCCTGTATACTGTAACACTGTGGTCTGAGCATAGGCTGAAGAAATTTGTGACCAAGGTTTAGTTCCTGGATTTATTTCACAGGATTCTAACCCCCATTTCCCACTTTGACTCTTTATCCATCAGATTGCTGGCTTCCTCTATGGGAGAAGTTTATGTATGAACACTGCATTAAACTCTTCTTTGGTAAATTAGCAGTCCGAGCACAGAAACCAAGAGAAATGCAACCGCAGCTGCCATGTGGGGACAGTGACTTATTCACTGTGTATTTTAGTGAAAATTATGGAATTGCCTTTAATCTCCTTAAAAACACTTCAGAAACCTGTGATCAAAGCAGACATAATAGCCCTGTCATATGAAATAGAAGTCTGTTTTTGGATTCTGCCATAGTTCTGTTAGGGTCATCTGAGAATGAAAAGTCGATTGGATTTTACAGAATCACAGAATCATATCATAGAATGGTTTGGGCTAGAAGGGATGTTCAAGATTATCTAATTCCAACCCCCCTACATGGGCAGGGTCACCTCCCACTAGACCAGCTTTTTCCAAGCCTCATCCAAGCTCTCTTTCACTTCCAAGAAGGGTGTATCCACAACTTCCATGGGCAACCAGTGCCAGTGGCCTTGTTTTGCTGCTGCCAATGAAACCAACAGCTTTTGAAATCTAGAATTCTGATGATGGCTACTTGCTCCAGCAATGTCAAGTACCTCAGAGATGGTCTTGTCTTGAACTGGAATAATCTAGGTATTTTGCCTTTTCTTTTTTTTTCTTTTGTGGCATTGATGAGTACTAGAATGTGCCCTGCAGGCAGACAAACTGAAGGTGAACTAAGAATTTTTGTATAAATCTGTACTGTGCCAAATAAATAACTCTATTTTATTTCATAAATGGGATGTTAGCATTTTTATTAATATTATGATTTTTTGATATGAGTTTAAGATTTTTCCAAAGTTATTGTGGTCACTTAGATCAAGGTGAGAGGTTGGGCTGGGCTTAAGCTGAGTGTATTTTGGAAATGCAACTTTCAAGAGATAAATCCATTGTTCTTTTTGTGTGCTTTGTTTTGCAGTAGCTACTCTTGTTTCAGAGGTCAGAGTTATAAATTTTAGAGGTTTGCACGTGACTTTTACTGATATTTTCTTGATAAATATGAATAAAGTAAATGAGATTAGTCTGGCCTAAAGAGGCTGTTAGCATTTTCACAAGCAGCTACACTCTTACTACCTTAAAGAACAGTTCTTGTTTTCAGGTATGTAAAAGCATTTTATAACCTTGAATATTTTTATTTCTTTTCTCTTAAAGATTAACAGCATTTCTGTACATAGAACATTTGTGAACTTAAATCATTAACAGAATCTGCGTCTAGACTAAATATTACATTTTAAAGCAAAATATTTCAAAAAACAGCTACTCCTCAATTTACATGCCCAGGCTTAAATTTTAGGGGTTTGTTTCCACTGCAGTAGATGGTGATGTCATTGACACCTAAACCAGGACAGAAAAATGCCCATTTTTAGGTGTCAGTGACACCATAACTAGTGGAGAGAGCATATTGCACCCAGAACTCTCAGACCCGGCAAGATAAAGAACTGATGTCAAAACCCACTTGTGTAAAATGTAGTTATATATAAGACAAAAACTACCCCAGATCTCACCATGGATATCTTAAAACCTCTAAAAAAAAGAAAAGAAAAAAAAAAAGATATTTTTCTGTTCACAGAGAAGAAAGCTGAAAATATGTGTAAAATGTATGTTTTGGTATTTTGAAGTGGTTTACTTCTAACAATAGAGCTGCACACTCATCATTGGTCACGGGATAAGTGTGGTTTGGTGATCTGTGTTATGCCAAGACCCAAAGTATTTAATATGAGCTTTGTAGCTTTGTTTTGTTTTGTTTTGTTTTGTTTTTGGAGGAATAGCAACAGAAAAGGGAGCTGACATGCAGACTGCTGTGACTTTACCCTTCTGAAAGTTATATGATGAGTTAGTGTCTAACACTTCTAAAAGTCCCTCTGACATGAAAGAATCTGACCCACTAACCATCTGTGAGACCTTACTGGATTCTCATCAGCAAATGTATCTTCACAGGCTCTGGTAGAGCCCAGCAGATAATAAACTCCCTTCCTGCACAAGATTTTTGTGACTCTCTAGGCTGTGCTTCACCTCTTTGTGTACTGGCTGACTGGTTTATGTCCATTCCTGGCTTCATACAGGGTCTCCTGGGAGGAAAAGCTTAAGAGCTGCTGATGCATGCAATGGTCAGCTGGAATAGTGTGCCACGAGGCAAACCAGCAACAGCATCAAGCAAAGACATTGTTTTTTAACTGCTCTTCCATTAATTCATCATCATCGTGGATGAAGCATGACTGGAAAAAGAATGGCAATATCATCAATTGTTGAAGTACCAGCTCTATTCAAGGGCTCATCCATCTGCCATTTCACTCAATGGCAGAAGGACAGGGCAGCCCCTCCATGTCCAGCTCTCTGGTCTGCATATTTCTGTAACCTTTAAAACCACTTCTGCAGTTTCTTATAAACATGGATTACCAAACTGGCAGCAAACTATAAAAGTAAATGCTTTTACAATATGCCCTCTAGATAGCTTTACTGTCACGGAAATAGTTTTGCTGTGACCGGGAGCTGTAGGAGTGTAAGGCTGGGGAAACTACATGTTTTGTAATGATGAAACCCAGCAGATTTTAACAGAACATTTTGCTTTTAACTTCAGCCACCTCACCTGTGAAGTGTGCTTATTAAGTTCCTTTCATGGCCAAAAGACCTGCAATTTATAAATGCTGCAGGTGTGAAGGCATTGTGTGGCACTTTTAAGTTAGTGAAAGAACATTGTTATTCACAGGTGAAATATTCCCTTTATTCAGTGGAAGAGGAGTAATGGGGGGATGGTGAGGGGTGGTGCGTGAGGGTGGAGAGTGTGAAGCTGATGATAGAAAGACATAAATAGTAGCAGACATCTATGAAGCCCCTCAGCCATTCCATTGTACTGCTGTGTCAAGCCTGTAAATCTCCCAGTAATGGCAGGAGCAGGGATTTTTCCTCTAATTACACGGGCTTGCTATATCTCCTGCCACTAAGCTATTTTTAAAAGTTTACCTAGTATTACTTAATTTTTTATGGAGTAACAGTGATGGTTCCAGACTGTTCTAAACCAGTGGATGCTTTTAGTTAGAGACTCAAGTTCCTGTGGATGTAGATCAGTCCCAGTACCACTCAGCCTTTCCTGTGTTTGCATGCAGCCCTTTGCCTCTGGTCATCAAAGATGTCCATCCCAGAAACAAATCTCCTTCAGGAGTGGGACACTGGGTTATTCAGAAGATAAAAGTGGAGCTAAAACTATTTAGCAACTCCATTTTTGGTTTAGGATTTAGAACAACTGCTGTACATTAATGATACTAGAGAATACTACATCTTACTTTGTCTTCATTCTTTGGACTTTTTTTCTAAAATAGGATTAGCTATTCATTATTCTAATGAAATTAACAGACTTCAGAATTCTGTGACAGCTAAATATCTTTTTAAAGGATACACTTGGAAAATAATTATTTTCACTTTGAAGAGAGCTGGATAAATCGGTGAATATGAGCTAATTCATTAGTGTGACTATAACGATTTTTAGCTAAACTCACTATGTTCAGATAACACCTAAGTGAAGGTATATATCTGTCAAGAACTATTACTTAATCATGTGTTTTAGCAACATCTGCAATGCTAGCTTTTGTCTTTGTTTCCTCCATTACAGATGCACTGGTTTCATTGCATTTCTCTATATTCTATAGATTTTAGTGTGATACAACTGCCAGCTGCTCTGATTCACAATGGAACACATTCCCAGAAAATTGTTATACAAGCAACTGAGAGTAGGGTTTGTAAATATATTGTTACTTTAGAACTTGGAGGTTGGTAGAGGACTTTTGATAGACAAATACATTGTTCTCGTTCAGTGAGATCACAGAATCACAGAATGTTAGGGGTTGGAAGAGATCTTGAAAGATCACCGAGACCAACCCTTCTCCCAGAGCAGGATCAGCTAGTGTAGGTCACAGAGAATCTTGTCCAAGCAGATTTTGTGTGTCTCCAGGAAGGAGACTCATAAGCCTACTCACAGCCTGTTAACAGTGTTTTGTTACTCTCACAGTGAAAAAACTGAGATACTGACAGTGTCTCTGACACATCAGTACTAAACTGCTTAGATGGATTACATTAATCTTTGCTGATTCTTTTTGTCAGACCAGCAATGTTAAAAATATATTACATGTAGCAAAGGATGTAGACTCTACTGTTGAAAACACTGAAAAGTTATTTTTTAACAAATTATACTTAATCTCTCATTTAAATATTTTTCTTTCTAATCTGGCTAAAGGAATTTAGGAATCTCAGTTTTTCAGCTCCAAGTAGCTACGTTTTTAGTTCAGTTTGGGGTGGGGGAGAAAATATCTGTCTCATTTGTAGCTGAATGTCTGTTTTTGGGGTATTAACAAACCTCCCTCAAAAAAAAAAAAAAAAAAAAAGAAAAAGGCATGGCAAAGTAGATAGAGGCAAACATCTAACATGACTTAAGTTCTAAGGCAAGTTTAAGTTCTTTGTCTTTAAAGTGAAGTTCATAAAAGTTATAGTTTAACACTGAACCTGCTTACAAACTGAGTAACTGTAAGAGAAGATTCCCTTGGCTACATCTCTTGTACATCACTGGCAGCTGGTGAGTAGAAAGTAGTATTGCTTTCTCATTAATAACATTTAATGGAGAATATGTTTTCCTGGTGAAGCTAAGAAAAACTTGAAAAACATCTGAATTCACCTAGAACTAAAACTAAAGGGGACCTTGAGTTGGCCAAGGCAACAGTATATTTTGTGCTGGATCATGAAATCTTTACAATTGTCAGAGCCTCAACACCTCATTCCCAAGACAGGGACATGGTTATGTACAGACTCAGGGACACAGATACCTCCACCCAGTTACCAGCATACCCCCCCTTAGAGCATTTGCAAGATCCTTAGCATTGCTGGGAGTAAATACTGTTCAGCTTGCAAGATTTCAACACATCACCTTCCATAGAGTTAAAATTAGAAGCTGAAAGTTTTAACAACAGCGGCACATAAAGCTGATTTTCAGCAGTTTTTCTGAGCATTTCAATATATTATAGTACATTGCAAGCCTGAATCAAAAAAATAAAAATTAAAAAAAAAAAAAAAAAAGTGGAAGAAAAACTTGAACCCACGTTTCTTTCAGACACACATTACTTCAGGCATTTGAAGAAAGTGTCAAACAGCTTCCCCACCCACTTTCTCAAAGTGAAGGAGAAATTGCTCTCAAATGTTGGTTATAAACGTGTAATCTGAACTCCAGCCACTCGGCAGGGCTGCAGAAGAATTTACGATGTGCTAAATATTTCCTTTGTTCTTCCCAGTGGTAGCCTGCTGTAGCAATTAGAAAGCAACTGGCTGCACATGTAAACTGGGGCTGTTTTCTAAAGAATTGTTAATAACTGTTAAAAGCCTTCCTAAGCAGGACTTGTTCTGCTAATACTGCAATATTTTATTTTTTAAAGTCTGCCTATATAAATTGTCCAAGTTTTTTTCCCTCATCTTCTAATTTTAGTCATGTCCTCTTGGTACCTTACTATCGGGATAGAAAGCAGACACAACTGTCGACCATTGCCATTGTTAGTGCTTAGTAGTAACCTTAAAATACAGCCTCCTGAATCACTTTCTCCTTACTGAGCAGCTACATGGCTTCCATAGGGACAATGAATTCATGTAAATTATCCAAGATGCTGCAACATTTGTTTCCATTTCGGATGAAAATAATACAAAATAAAATCCAATGCATGTCCAGTTCTTGCTTTCAACAAAGCAAGCAATGTCCCAAGCCACTCTGAATCATGCTGAGAGCACACAGTATTAAATCCAATGGTGTAAAATTTGAAGCAAGCCTGTTATGAAGGACATTGGAAAGAAATGTGCCCTGGTGATGTTGGTTATTAAACTGACGATGGTTATCACTTGAAATAAGTGAAGTTTTGAGAGAAAATCACATAAAAAAGAATAAGAGACATGTAAAATAAACACAGAATTTATATAACACTGAAAGAGAAAGAATTAGAGAAAAACACAACCCTAGTGGTCATCCTTGAGAAATGGGACAGCAAGAAAGATGAAAGGGGTTGAAGGGAGTGCTCCACACAACTTAACTTCGTTATGGCCTTGAGCTCTAGGTAGAAAACACTGACTAATTTGACTTAGAATCATAGAATCATAGAATTGGCTGGGTTGGAAGGGACCTCAGAGATCATCGAGTCCAACCCTTGAATCACTGTTGCGGTTGCTAGACCATGGCACTGAGTGCCACATCCAGTCTCTTTTTAAATATCTCCAGGGACGGAGAATCCACTACTTCCCTGGGCAGCCCATTCCAATGTCTGATCACCCTCTCCATAAAGAAATTCTTTCTAATATCTAACCTAAACTTCCCCCGGCACAACCTAAGACCATGCCCTCTTGTCTTGCTGAGAGTTGCCTGGAAAAAGAGACCAACCCCCCCCCCTGGCTACCCCCTCCTTTCAGGGAGTTGTAGAGAGTGATGAGGTCTCCCCTGAGCTGCCTCTTCTCCAGGCTGAACAGCCCCAGCTCCCTCAGCCTCTCCTCATAGGGTCTGTATATAATACTTACTGTATTAACATTACATTAGCATGTAAATATACCATTAGCATTCTAAAATTTTCACCCATAGGTTAGAGAGACTCCTGCTAACAAAAAAGCTCTCTACTCTCTGAGCATGCAGAGTGAAATTTTTTAACTATGTCACTTCAAATGGAATCAAAGAACTACTTAACAATCATGTACACAAGTCAGAGAATACAATTAGAGATAAAGTAATTTTGCATGTTTCTGTGTATAAAAGAAACCCTTGTGTTTCAGGAAACTGAGATAGCTTTATGGAATACCACCTAGCTCCCTTTTTTTGTGCAAAAATGAAAATTAAATATCTCAGGCTCTGTGTGTGGATAGGCTTATTGTACATCAGGTGACGGACCCCATTTCTGGGACAACATTGGGAAGATTACGGGTTTTGCAAATAAGAGGGATGGCTTTAGGAGATGTCCTCTCAACAACACACATTTCCTTATCTGTGGCTACAGAGAAGACAACAAGCAGGGTAAAGTAGACAAACAGATGTAGCTGCCATAGACAGGAGCATGGCCCACCCTGAAGTTGCAGGTTGCTAGCTAAAGGAAGCATCAATAAACAAATGCAATGAAACCACTGCACTTACAGGAATGAAAGTTCAGAGTGAAAAGAATGTTAGTTACATTGGCAGCAGCTCTAGCAAGCCTTTTGTGGTCTGTCACCTCCAGCCCAGGGCTCAGTGTGCAAGTGCTGGTGAGGATCCAAGGGCAGCTCAACAACCTTGCTGCCTCTGCTGCCTCTGAAAAAGAGGTTGAAAGCAATGAGGAAGTCAGAAGGAAAGATTCCCTCTGTGTGCCAGCACCAGGATCCATGGGATTTGACCTTAGAATTCCTGTCGAGCCCTAATGAATACACCATAGTCAGGTCCCTGGCACTTGTGTGTGATTGCTTAGTCCCCTGGCTTCCCTAATCCTTGGGAGGTTATGCCACTTTTTTCCCTCTGAAGCCTAACAGAGACAGAGTTCCCTAGTCAAAACACAGCCAGCATCCATTGGCATGCAGCAGAGTACCACCTGTCAGATGGTCCTCAAGGTAAACCACCAGACCTGCAAGTTGAAAGCAAGCTTTTGGAGTCAGGTTTTAAGCAGAGCTCAGTCTCCTTTGCAGTGGCCTTTACCCTGTTGTACCACCTGGCAATGTCTCGAATGAAGTTATTTATAGTCTATACAATGAGAAGTCAAGTGAGTTGGAGGGCTTAGGGATTTAGTAATGGGATACAGAGCTTTCTGCTTTGGGCTTGCTGGGTCAGCACCAGGTCAGGCTGTTGCTAATAAGTGGAAGTCATTGCCATCCAGTTGCTTCTCATCCACACGTGTGAAATGGGCTTTGTTCGGACACCCTTCATTTAAAGGCTCTGCAGACAAGGAGAAGGGCAGGCTGAGCAGAATCTTTCTTTCCTGGTTCTGAGCCTCACCTGGCAGAGTACACAGGCAGTGCTCTAATGTCTTCCTTATCTTTTGCTGAGACATTTTCCAGAGAAGACACAACTGTACTGAAACTTGTGCTACTGCCTCTTACACTACTGCATAAGGTAAGAATGAATTGAGTCTCTTAATTGATATTTGTGCTCACAGCTATATCCATCTGCCACAAGAGCAAGTCACATTTTACTCTGTGCTGTTTCAAACACAGCCCTAGCATCCGTTCATTCACTCAGGACAACAACTGTTTCCTTCTTCTACTGGTCACGTTCTCATCAGTGTTATGAATTAGCATTTCTTTGGATTTTTTTAATCAAATTAATAACCTCTGAAACCTGAATATTTTTGTAGTTAGTTATTAGTTAGACTAAATGATTCATCAACCAAAGACTACAATTTTATGCCTTGAAGACACTGCCTTGAAGCACAACCCACTTCCAGCTGTAGAGATACACATCCTGACGAGCCATCTTTTTGCAATTTTAATAGTGAAATGAAGAAGAACTCACTATTTCCCTATTTTTGTGTCATCAGCTGAATAATATTATGTGTGTACAGGACTGATTCTAATACTCAGTCATGTTGCTTACTCTTACATATAAAAGAAAAAGATACAGCAATTAAGATGACAGGAAGAAAGGGGAAAGTGGAACAAAATTAAATTGATGCTGAAGAGAAAGATGGCACATAGTGGTGGCCGCAAAGAGTGCAACCAACACAGGGATCCAATGGGATCTATTTTGATGTTCTCAGTGTTCTTGTATTATTTATTTCTTGAAAATATATGCTTCTGCCTCAGCTTTATATTGCAGCAGCACTGACATCATACACATTCCTTCACTTCTTTTTTCTTGCTTTGACCTACTGAGAGGAACAATATTCTGCAGGCTCTGCCAGTGTAAGAGGATATCACTTGTTTCCTGGACTGCAAGGTTCCACCAGACTGTAGTTGTAAATCTAAACACTAAATTGATTAATTTTTAGCACTATGTGTTATGGCAGAGCCAACAGGGCCAAAATAAGATTGACTCATTCAGTACCACAGACACCTTACAATAGTCCTTAATGCCGAGAGATTCCCGTGGATACAGATCAGACAAACCAGAGTTGAAAGGGGAAACACAAGCATAGTGAACAAAGATAACATCTAAATTCTAAAAAGAGTTCAGACAAACATAATATCATCTGAGGATACATACTTATAACCAAAAATCTGAATAAGATCCCAACATTGTTTCTTAATTTTTGTTCGGGCTTGTTTTGGTTTGGTTTTTTGGGGTTTTTTGGTTTTAGTAGGACTGCATGAAGATGTTTGAAAGCCATTGAGAATAAAAGAAAATAAAGAAACAAAATCACTATACTTCATATTATTTATTCCCTCTCACACATGGATTGCCTATATCTTAGCATTTATTTAAGCCCATTCTTGCTCAAGGATTTCAAAGAGCCACAGTGCAGCCACCTCATTCTCCAGTGCTGTGGGTAAATAGTGTTCTCAGTTTTACAGGCTGAAGCACAGAAAGTCAAGGGACTGGTTAAACATTCTCCTAATGAACCCAAGCTGAGGCAAGACTCCAGGAGCTAAGATGGGCAGTCAGCTAGGTGACATTTGCCTTGCATTCTACTGACCTATTTTGCAGTTAGGTAGTGTCAGGGTCATCACACTCAAGACTTTGAGCACATTGCTGTAGGCTCAGAGAAGCTGAAAGAGGGGATGGAGGAATTCATCACCACCTCTCAGCCTATAGAGCAACAGAGAAATGACAGAGAAGAGCACAAGTTAATGTGACAGCAGTGATTTAACAGTTTGTGCAATAAAAGAAAAATCCTCCCAGTTAGTACTTTGAGGTAGCTTCGATCAAACACAGCCACACTGTATATTTTTACCCCACTGATCACTGCATTTAGAACATTAACAAGAAGCACTCCAACAATGAAATTAAAGTTAGCAAAGTGCTGTTAAATTTCACCCACTTGTACACCAGCTAGTGTCAGTAACTTGTGCCACCAGCCTCTGATTATTTTTATACTTTGTTTGACAGACACTTCTGGAAATGTCTTCTTGTTTTACGTCGTCAGCAGAGCTCCCAGCCTAAGTTCCTTACGTATCTTCCAATGCTGCTAAGCTGATTGGTATTTGCTTGTACCCCCCTCACTGTAAGAATCATGGGGTCTGACTTGGCAAGCATCACCTCTTTTTTTCTACTTTTTGCTTCTGAACAGAACAGCTGCCCTCCAAACGCAAGCCCATCTAGTCTTATTTAAAAAATAAAGGGGGAAAAAATTAAAATCAGCTCCCACTAATTAGAAGAAAATTGTATGTAAACAATTGCAAGGTCTTTTCATACTTCTGGCCTGACATTTCCACAAAGAGCTTAATTGCCTGCATGAGCCTAAAGGGTTATGTTCTTTTTTTAAGTTGCATATGCTCCCTGCCAAATACTAGCTTGGACATGCTGTGAGTGATTTTTGGATCAACAGCAGCTCTTGCTATTTTAGGCTCTGTCACAGCCTGAAGTTGCAATTACTTTTGAGGATCCTGAAAATCATAATTATGACAGGCCTGGTTTCTGATAAGGCACACTTAGGGCTGGGGTTTTTTTGCAGGGAAAACTTTGATTTTAATATTTGGAAAAAAATTCATGCTGCAGACTATCACACTGCAATAAATTCCCAGTTTAAAGAATAAACTCTGCAGAGTTGGGCAAGAAACAGAGTTCTCGTTCCATGAAACTTGTTTTCATAAATGTTCCCACCATGAAATAAAAATTCTTTAAAATCAGGTATAGGAGAAGCCTGTCAAAAGTGACCCATCATGGTATTATACTGTTTGAATGCTCAAGATGCATAGAAGAGACAATTTTAGTTCCTTTTATGCTGTCCTCTTTACCTGAAAGTAAGGAACACACCACTACTTATTCTATAAGAAGCCTCTCCAACTGGAACCATCTAGGTTTATGTAGTCTGTAAACACACAGTGGAGCAGAGCTTTTGGTCAGCATCTTCCTCAGTCCAATTCAGTGTCTGATTTAGTTGTGCTTTACTGCTCTGGAGTTTCTATCATTTTCTCTTACTATCACTTCCTTCAGACCTCTAGTTTTGATTAAGAAATCAAGTTTGGACTACTGAGAGCCCCAAAATATTGTACTGAATTTGTGTGTTTGATTGAAAAATTTCTATTCCTCTGAATATTTTTCTGTGGGATTAAAAAAAAAAAAAAAGTTTTGAAAATGTCTCATTTGTTTCCTGAAGCCTAAAACCTATTGAAACTTTCCATTATAGGTGAAAACACATGATGATAACAATTTACAGTCTGGCTGTGTCTCACTTTCACATCACTGGTAATTTGTAATAGCAATATTGGCTATTTTCCCTTTCAGGTCTTTAGAGACATTGAACTAAAAATCCACTGGAGTTGGTAGCGAGACAAGTAAAAGAAAGAAAAGGTTTGCTCAATTTTTTGATTCACTTCTGATGGCCCTGGGAAATAATAATATCTCCCTCAACTGCTTTATGGCCCTTAAAAACTGAAAAAGCTTACTGTACTCACCCCACACCCCAAACTAAGCACGTATGTCATGCTGTAGTCACTGTTTTCTGTGATTTATTCCCTGTCTTTAGCAGCTCCCATTAGCAGCAGAAGGAATTATTTGCAGAAAGGAGGATGTCCCCTCTGAAAGATTATTGCTGTGCATTAATGGTAATACAAGTTGTACCAGATTGTACCTTACAGGTTTTGGCTGATTTGGGGTAGTGCAGGACCTCAATATAAGCAAGGAAGTAGCTCAAGCAGTTTCCTGGGGTATCTGTTTCTAACCCAAAGAACACCTCTGTCAAGTAAGAGAAGACACAGGGTTCTGTGCCATCCCCTGTCCTGGGAATCACACTGTCTGTCTACACAGACAGCTCAGATGGCCCAGTGTCCAAGAAAGGAAGAAAAGAAAAGCAATGCCTGCCTTCTCGCCAGCTCCAGGGAGATTTCTGCTGCCACTGGGATCAGGAGAAAGCTTTCTCAGTGCTTCCCCAACACAGCAATGGCAATTTTTCCGGCATTCATAGCATCCTTTTGCTTTCCCTTGAGAAAGAAGGGAGATAAAATACAGGTCTGCATCACTATTTGCACCACATCAGAAAGTTTTTGCAGTGACTCTAAGCCCTAAAATCATACAAGTTTAAAAGGGCCTGTTTTGTTTTTTTTTTTTTAATTAGTAATGTAATTTTCTAGCTCCTCTTTCTTTGACAAGAAGAGTGAAAGGGTAAACTGTTGAGTGAAAGGTTTCAATGCTGAGGAAAAAAACCCTCAGAAACAAAGATTCAATGAAAAGATCGCATTACTTGTTAATTTTTTTCCTTAATTAAGGGTTTCTAAAGAAACTAAGATTTTGTTTGAATGCAGATTTTTCAATGCCCACAACTGGTAACCCTGGTTAAATATTTACTAAGTCAGAATTAAACACATTTAAAGCTATCCACATTTTATTTGGAATAGGTAGGGGAGAGCTTAATCACTGAAAAACTTAGATCTAAACATGTCCAGCTTTCAGATCCAAGCATGGATATGAGAAATTCACAGGTTGCACCTCAGGGCCACTTTAGAGCTACAGCCACAACTGTGGAGCAAGAGTTGGCTAAGTCACCCTCCAGGACCTCAGTCTGTCAGAGATTCTACAGCTCCTTCTCAGTTTTTGCCTAATCCTGTTTAAATGTTTTATTTTAAATTTTCTAAACTGTCAAAAGTCTGCCATTGGATATGCCTAGAAACCTCCTTTTGCAGGACTAAGCAATTTCATAATTTACTCATTCTTGAAGCTCAATGGGATTTGCAAATCAATGGTTGCCTCACTGAGCTCAAATGAGCTTTGCTTTGGCAGCCAGTTTTTCAATACTGTTAAATATCCAAGCCCAGCACAACTGTGGCCACCAAAGAGGATAGTAGTGGTTAAAATATTTACGCAACTTCAGTTCTATCCTATCTCCCTATCTCAGATGACGAGGCTATCGGCTTTCCTGGAATATCTAATTCCCTCCTGCTGAAACAGCTCTGATCTTTCAAATGAAGTCATCACTAGCAGTAAGACTGGAATCCAGGGCTTCCTTCCTTACCTCAGATGGCCTGCCCTCGTGGCCAATTGTACTCTCACTTTCTATAGATCAGTAAAAAATATTTCTTTTTTCTCACAGTATGGCTTCTGCTCCAACTGCTGTAACTTTCCCCTGAGAATGCAAAGGAAGGTACTGGACCCAGAGCAAGGGATGCTCAAACCACTGAGTGATCCATAACAAAGAAGGAATGAGATGCTTGACAGATATCAGCTCCAAACCTGTGAAATGCCTTTTTAGTTATTCCAGTTATTTCACCTTTAACTTTTAGTGTGCACTTGTGTAAGGAGCAAGATAGTGATGTTTCATAGAGGTGCTTCTGGGACAAATTCTGGGCTATTGCCCTCTTCTCTCCCTTATTGCAGCTTCCTGGGTACATTCAATACATGTGGTATCAGCAACTCTCACTTTATTTTCTTGTATTTTGATGTAAACCTCAAACTACCCCACTTTAGAAAGCCCAATACACATTCTTAAATCTCTGAAAAATTAGAGTTAGCACTCTAAACATCACACACTGTGGCTCTTCCTTGCATAAGTATTTTGTGAAGTCTGCAGATTCTGCTGCAGGGGGCCTTGGCCTGTGCAAGACTTTTGAGGACACCTCACCAGTAACAGTGATAGATGCAAGAAAGATGGTCCTACACAAATATGGGTCTGAGACCAAACTTCATGCTCCTTGGTCTTTCCAGTACATCCAGGTTTTAGGATTCCTGAAACATAGAGAGTACTGCCATATCTATGAAGTGTACTGGAAGGATGAAAAAACTAATAATTAAAATAAAATAAAAAAAAAAAGAAAAACGAAACATTAACATCTCACTTCAGGAGATATTTTAAATCCCACTGCCTAGTGGGATCCACAGCTAGTGAAAGGTATCTGTGCCCTAGAAAATACTGACATCTAAGATACACCATGTCCTCAAGGCTTGCCCTGTCCCTGGCTGCTGTGGATTCCTCTGGGTATGAAGACAGGAGGGTGCCTTGAGCTTCTGTAGTGAGGTGCCTGCCTTACAGGCACTGCCATGGAAAGAAATACAAGGCCAAGTTTTCTTTCTTGGCTTTGGCCCTAGGATGCTTGAGATTAGGCAGAGCACTGCTCATTGCTGCAAAAGAGCCCATTTGCAGGCTTAGCCTTTAGAGTACAATTTCCCTCCAGATGTAAATGCATAACAGGCGACTTAGGAGTTAAGGACTTAATTGTTCCTTAGCTAGTAACCCTCTGTCCTGATCATTAAAACATTTTATGTACTGTTCAGGGTTTGTACATTGTAGTAGCAATTATACTGGAACAGATAAAATAAAACAGACTGATAAACTTGATTGTTTGTTTTCCTATAGTTTCCTTTCCAGACCTGCAATAATTGTTTGCAATAGCAGAAAGAGTAACAACAATGCTGGTAGATTAGGGTTGTTGTTAAGGCATGGAGTGGATTCTGCTCATAGCTTATTACTACATTCCCATGTGTCCTGGAGCAAAGCTCCTCATGCTTCCTTTTTGTAAATGGAGACTGCTCTATTTTCTACCTATTTTATGCATATTGTGTCCTTTGAGAATCATCGGTTGAGAGTTTAATCTCCATACTTGCCATGAGAATCTTCCTTAAAACATTATCTGACGATTTCAAGGTCTGTTTGGGTTCAGAATGTCTTTTTACACTGAAAACCCCACTGGTACTCCACTGTGGTTGCACTGCACGTCCAAAACACAGGTGGTACAGACCCAGGAACAAAGCCTTCCCTTCTCCTTAGAAACATCCTGCTAGGCACATTCTGCACCCACTAACTTGTTACATGTCTGCCAAAATTATGTTCAGGCTACATGCAAAGCTGTGGAGAGATGCTAGCCAAGTAAATAACAAAAAAGCATAAAAACCAATATCTATTTATTTTATTTAAATAAGTTCAATAAGAATAAGTGGTGCTTCCAACAAAACAAGGCAAAACAAGACAAAACAAAACACCTTAGCTCTTTTAAAATTTTTGTTCCCACAGGAATCTAACCAGTCAGTAAACAAATTTTTATTACCCACATTATCACAAATGTACAAGATTTACAGACTTTAAATCTAAAGAGAATGATGCCATTCTAAACTATGATTCTAAACATTCTAAACTAAGCCATTCAAAACTATGATGCCATAGCTAATTAAAATTGGTCAAGTACCCCTGAATATCTGTGAAGAAAAATGGCACAGGCGTTGGACTTAGATGATCTTTAAGGCCCCTTCCACCCCTGACAATTCTATGATTCCTAACATAAAGCTGACACCAGAAGGCATTCAGTCTGTTCTGTAAAGAGGGATCAATTACATGTTTATTTTTAGCTTATGAACTGGGATTCCAAAATGTGGGCCCATGACTTGCATGGGCTCCCAATGCTTACTGTTGGAGCATTGTGCACGACTCCTGCACAGGGCCCGTGGTCTCAGAGCTCTCAGGGTAAGGCTGCAACTCCTCCTCCGTGGCTGCCCCAAAGAGGAAAGGTGTCCCAGCAAGTCTGGCACTTCAACTTCTCTTATCTTCTCAGAAATAAAGGCCTGTATAAGCAGTTATTTTATCTATTCAGTTAGCTTTCTTAACTGAGTTTGTTATTCTGCCATCTCCTGCCAATACACAATTATCATTTTTGGGGCCCTATAACAGCTTGTACTTTCTGAATCATATGTCTACCATCCAGTCACAGAAGCATGGGAGAACCCCACTGGCTCCAAAGCACATGTTACTGATAGTCCTGGATGGCTTTCAGCTATGATTTGCTTCCTGTTTGCACTTGGGAAAGAGGGTCACGGAGAGAATGAAGGGCTGTGCAGTAGTAGGAGCACCCTGCCTAGATGAGACCCTGTACTTAAAGGGGTCTTGATAAAGGCCAACACTCAAACAGCAACATGGACCCTTCTTTTCATGTAACTTGATGTATCCAGGCGTACTGAAGAAACCTCAAGTGGAGCTTATTTCTTACAACACCTGTTGCTACTTTACTTAGTGACCAGGTTTTCATCCTCTCTGTGGTTTTGGGACCAGAGTCAGGGCTCAGCAAGCTAACAGTAAGTTATGGCCCTACTTAAACTGCTGTTTTTCAGGGAGAAAAGCTTTGAGGTGTCACCGTGTGTTTACAGGAAAACCATTTTTCTAAGCCATGGTTTATCTAATGAAACGAGTAACTAAATTAACTACTTCTTGAATAATCCTCCCATTGGTAAAATCCACAAATTGAGAATCAGTGAAATATAGTTAAATATCTACACAGCAGCAACCAAACATATAATAAAAATAGAGCTGTTAAATATCACAGAAAGGACAGCTTTAAAAAAACAAAAACAAAACAACAAAAACAAAACAACAAAAACAAAACAACAAAAAGCTTGGAGTATGAATTTTGATTGAGTTTATGCTGGTTTTTAACCCAGGAATGAAAAAGAAAATATATCTAGTAATGAATGATCTTTGAATTCAGCCATGAAATCCTACACCACCATAGATGTTTTTTTAACTCCTTTAGTCAGCTCAGACAATCCTTCTAGAGGGAAAAATGTGAAGGTCATAAAACAGTGCATACCAGAATTTTACATGTAGGTATTTAGAGCTGAATTAACTAAACACTTTCCCACTGGATTCATTCCAAAGTCAGTGCTCCTAGAAGATGGGTATGATTAAAACATGGCCAGCATTTTATAGTAAGTCTTTACTACTTTGCAGAAGCTATCTCTAGGGCATATTTCAACTCCCATTCAAATGAGTGTTTCTATTGTCTTTAGGAGGAGATGAATCGAGCCTTTTAGCATCAGTCTTCTGGCCTCATGTACTCTTAGGTAAATCCACACTTATTGGATTAGATGACTTCATGAAGTCTTTTCAAGCACAATTTTTAAGTTTCTTTGGTGTTCAAATGATTCTGATTTTACAACAGTTGATTTCTCAAATATGAATTTTCTGTTCTATAGAGCAAAATTAAATTTGTATAGTTTTTTTACTGAAACAATTTATGAAATTGTAGTTTTTAATTGAAATAATACTTCATGAAAAAAGAATGTTTCCTATTTGACTCTAGAGCTTATTTGTATTTTGATTTACAAGAGAATAGCAACTGAATAGAATAAGCACAGATAGGAACATTAGATTATCTTTCAATGCCCGTAAATACTATTGGTAATGTAGACTATTCAGACTGGAGCCTAAATCAAACTCAAGTAAGAAAAATGAATGCAGCCTTATGCTTGCTTGCATCTCATTTTGAATTGACTAACAGAGCTTGAGATAGTGCATTTTAGAGCTATATAAATAATTTAGAAATTCAAATAAAATCTTATGCATGGTCATACATTTTTAATCTGCTTTAGATATAATAATTAATCCCATTTTATTTCTTTTAAATGTCAAATTGTATTAAGCAGCACAACTTGTATTCATCATAAACAATGTATCAAGGGAGATGATTGAACCTCACAAGTTTTACATCCAGGGCCTGACTGTGGTATTTCATCCCCCATGCATAATTTGCCATCTAAACCAGTCACATATTGTCATCAATTAATTTTGACTGTGCAAGAAATTTGGGCAGTGCTACATACAGCTTAACTATGGGAATGAATTAGAATGAGCCATTTTCAACAATAAATCAAAGCCCAGTATGGGCTTCTCACAAAGTACCAGCCAGAGAGGGTCAGGGTGCCTGGCAGAAGTCAGCAAAGCCAACCTCTCAGGAGCCAGTCCTACGAACTCTGCAGCAAAGAGCAGACTTTGTTCATTGTTTCAGGGGTCATCTGCTCTGTGATGTGCTTGCTGTTACACATCTGCACAGCCCTCCAGTCAGACTGGACCACTGTGGTTCCTTCAGTATTATTTTCCTAAGCAGGGACACAAAGGTGATCAGAAGACTGGAGCATCGCTGAGAGAGTTGGGCTCATTCAGCCTGATGAAGAGGAGGTTTCAGGGAAACCTTATAGCAGCTTTGGAAGGAGACCTACAAGTAAGCTAGGGAGAAAATTTTACAAGGACATGTGGCCACAGGACAAGGGTAAACAGTTTCAAACTGAAAGAAGGTAGATTTAGATTAGATATTTGGGAGAAATTCTTTATTGAAAGGGTGATAAGATACTGGGACTGGTGGCCCAGGGAGGCTGTGGAGTCCCCATCTCTTGAAGTGTTCAAGGTCAGGTTGGGTGGAGCTCTGAGCAACCAGATCCAATAAGAGGTGTTCCTGACCATAGCAGGGGGTTGGAACTAGATGATATTTAAGGTTCCTTCCAAGCCAAACCATTCTATGATTCCATGATTCCAGATCCTGTAATAGTTGAAGTTTCCTGACAGTCTTGGTTTTCGATGGTAGGAGGGAAGTATTCAGACATGATTACAGTACTTAATTTTCAAAGAAAAAAAGGAAGAAAAGAGCACATAGATTATTCTTCTAAGAAGTGGGAAGAACATGTGATGGGTCCCAGCCAGGTCCTTAATAAAACAAATGATGTCTGTGTTCCCAGAGAGCTCATGATGCCACTTTGGAGTTTGCAGTCAGCAAGGAGCAGCTCATATTGCACATCGCATGACACTGGCATATGACTAATAAACACCAGGAAGTCCCCTACGACTGCAAATTTGGCAGCACTGTCTGAATTGGCCCGTCATGATGTCCATGAACCTTGTGAGCATACCTGGGCCCAGTTTCAAACAGACAGTAGATCCCCGGTTTTTGGTTTAACGCACCTCGTGGTTTAAAAGAGCCTCGCAACTGAAATAATTGAGGTGTTGCCTGTGAAGCCTGAGGTGTACCAGCCAAGCAGCAGGGAGCTGAAACTTGTGCAATGCCTGTCTGACTTAAATAAGGTTATTAACATTCCTCCCTAGCGTTCACGTTACACGTATTCGTATTAAAAATATACTAAAAATATTCAAACTGTGTCTGCGAACTAGTATTCTAGGTGAGCACTGCTGCTGTAAATTTTCACCAACTAACCAAGTCACTGACTTCTCAAAAATAGTTTCTAATGGAAATGTTGATAGGCCATTAGCTAAACACAGTGGTGAGAATGGCACGGCTACAGTAAAGATGACCACAAGTCAGTTTAACAAACAATAAAATGCTAGTAAACAGATGAGGCTTTAAGCCTATTCATTAAGCTCACTTTCTGATGAGTTAAAACAGGCTGCTTATTCCTTGTCCATAAACACCCCCAGGCAGTGCAAATCTGTCAGAGATAAAGCTGGTGTGACAAAGTTTGTTTAGTTCTAGAATACAGTAGTCAGAAAAATGCAACAAACCACATATGGTGACATGGTGCCCTTAAGTCTGTAAAGTCAGAGAGAAATTTTCTGGTTAAAAATTCTGATATGTTATAATAATGTGCATTATCCTACTAAAAATTAGATATCTGTGGGACCAGTTTAGAACAATGGGACTGCTAAGAATATCATTACTAAAAAAGTGAAACCATTGTCTGAAACAGTCTCCGGCTGGAGGGTTGTGTGGTGGGAAAATATTTTAATGGGGTTTCTTATTAGTGTGGTTGGTTTTGAGATGGAAAACTGGTATTGAAATACAGTGGAATGTTCACCATGTGTGTCTCTCTATTAGACGGTAAGTACTGCATGGTGATTTTATTTTTAAAACTTCCTTTTTTCTGATTTTCGCTCTGTATTGCGATTAATAAATTCATGGACTAGTACAGTGCACAGTTACACTGTGCTTTTACGGTATAGATAATGGTTTTCTGTGCAACCTAACAAGTGCCTGCTCTGATTAAGTAGCTTGAGTGCTAATGAATATTAACATATTTGCATGTTACAATAGTTTGATTGTCCACTACAATAAGATACCCACAATTTTATAGCTACAGCTTTTTATATTTTATTGTTTCTAGCTCTGTGTTAAAGACTTCTTCCTTGAATGGCAATGGCAAAACTCACAGTTACACTGGAGAAGATTTTAGATTGCTCTTGGTCACTTTTATCACTTATCCTTTTTACAAAACCAGTCATTATGGTGGACTATTCTAAATACACTGCCATGTAAGGTAAAGTGGAGGTCCTTTTTGAGAAGATCTTTCTCAAAGTGTAGATCTCATTTAAAATGATGTAATTGTGGTACCATGTTACCTGAGTGTCATGTTTGTAAGTGGTTCTCCTCCACCTCACCTGGCATGGATTTGTATTTAATATAGCACACAATAACGAGCTTTGAGTTTTGTCCTGCTTTAGATCCCACAAACATAACAGGATGAAACTCCTCAGTTAAGCAATGTGAAAATGCCACATATACACAGCAGTCCTGCACTTCTGGGGAGAAAAGAGAATTGATTCTGAGCTTTGCATGACTATAATCTGTTTCTGTCCCAAAGAAACAACCATAGACTGCAGAAAAGATTCATGCAGATGTTTTGTTCCAGGTCTGGCTGTAGTGACGTTTGACTTTGACTTCACAATTCATATAATTCATGGAAGGATCTACATTTATCTTAACTACAATACATTTTGAATTTGCATTAAACATATGCTGATGTATCAATGGCATGAAACTTCCACAAGTGTTCACTAATGATGTCTTAGCCAAGCTAGCATTTAAGCAATTTAGTTTTGCTTACTCTAAGTTCCTGTTGAGTGAAATTCTGATCACACAGAAGTCCATGGGATTTATGCCTTTGATTTTTACATGGCCCATGATTTCCTATCCCATGTTTCTAAATGTGTTGTGGGTTTTCATTTATTTTTTTCAGAGCTGCTGTGTTAAATTACTTCCTTTTCTCAGATGATTGCCAGTAAGTGGTTCCGGCTTTTGTTATTTAGTCTCTAAGTATTAAGGATCGTATGTAGTGGGGCAAAAAAAATCACTATTTAAGGTATTGTTTTCTACCATAAACTCAGGTTTCACCAGCATTAGGGAAATTTAAGAAATAAGTGTTCCCTGGAACATATCTAAGATTCCCCTCCTGTGCTGACACATCCTATTCTCCCTCTGTAAGAACATAGGAATGAAATTGCCCAATGTTGTCTCTAGTAATTGTCTTCATGGTTTCAGTGTGTCACGGTTTAACACTGGCCCGGCAATTAAACCGAATAACAGACGCTCTCTATTAATGTCTCTCTCCTCCTTGATAAAGAAAGGAGAGAGAATAAGGGAGAGAGACTTATGGGTTGGAAACTAAACTACACAACTTTAATGAAACAGTAATGATAAATAGGAAAAATTACTAAATATATACAAATATACAGGAAAATGGAAACCACATTCCTCCCTCCTTTCCCTCAATAACTCTCACGTCACCACTGAGGCTGCAGGGCAGCCCTGGGACTGGACTCCTGGAGTCGGCAGCAGTCGGGAACCGGAGGCAGGAACACACAGATATGGGCTGGCATGGATCAGGAGCACAGGCAGATGAACGGACGGGATCCTTCCAGGATGCCGGGTGAAGGAAGGGAAGAAGGGAAATTAGGAAATCCAGAAGTCTGGAAATCTGGAAATCCGGAAAGATCTGGCTCGGCCCTCGTGATGCCTCAAATTTATACTGAGTATGACGTATATGGGATGGAATACTCTGTTTGGTCAATTCTGGCATCTATCTTGTCTGTTCCTCCCCAAAGGAGGGCTCAGGTGGGACCTCTTTATCCTCATGGACAGTAAAATGTTTTCCTCAGAGCTGAGCAGTGTCCTTGGCTCTGCACACTAGTCTCTAGCAGTAACTATAAACATCAAGTGTTATCAGTCCTAGAAGCACACACTGTCTGAGAAACTTGCTGTTAATTTCAGCAAGTGCAACTACTTACAAGAGACTTAGCTAAAAGCAAAAGTACAAGACAGAAAATCACCTTTATCCTGGCCCAAACCAGGACACAGTGTTGTGTTCTAATGTGGAATCCAGCTCCCTTCCCAGCTCATGGAAGTTTTAGACTTGCTCACTAGCAAGGGAGAAGAGCAATCCCTCAGTGGTGAACCTTTGCAATGTGAAGGCTGTACCTTTGTAGTTTGTTTCCACAGTTCTACCATGGCATGAAACTTCCCTTAATAAAGATGCAGTCCCATGGTGTTAACATTCTGCAAGAAGAAAATAATTCATTGATAAAGTGAAGATTTAAAAGAAATTCTCTCCTGTGCCAGATTCTGCTGTGCCTCCGTAAGACAGTCTAAGGAGATCCACTGAAATCTAGAGGACTGCTCACAGAAAAAGAGCTAAAGCTATTGAACTGTTTGGTCTGGGTTTGGCAGATTAGGCTGTCCTACTGATCAGCATCTGCCCATCATCTAATCCACATTCCACTGTCATTTGATAGATCCTGAGTACCCTTTTCTCCAAATAGCTGGCAAAAGATGACTGGCCATCTCAGTATGGCTATCAGGGCAGTAGCTCTGTCTCTCACTCCAGAAAAGGGACCAGACTTTTACAGACCTCCTGATCTTGCTGAACCTCCTGAAGGTTCAGGGAAGTTGTCTGCTGGGGCAAAAATATAGCACTGGGAGCCAATGCAAGAACAATTGTCATATGTGATGAATGTGAACTAATTTAAGGAAAGCTGAAGAGTAAGAGGGCACTGTTTATGCAACATTTTACCAAATTACTTACTGGGTGAAGAACGGTATCTAAGAAAAGTTCTTAGCACAATTGTGACTTCTACTACATACAGTTTTTGTTGATTCTCATACTTAGGCTAATAAAAAGTCTTTTTTATGTTGCAGAAGGGTAGTTTAATATCAAAACACTCCAAGACACATGGTGTGAGGTCTACTGTGCATAGAAGTATTTTAAATTACCTGTCTTCATCATTTTGTGTTATAATACAAACCCTTTGGTTTTGGTTTTATCTTTTTCTTTCTGAGAAATTATGGCAAAACATGGAGTTAATAGGGAGTTTATAGATATAAACCAAATACCAGCTAGTTGAACAGGAGAATCATGCTCTGTAGGCTTCCAGAGCTCATTGCTGGATGCAAACTTGCATATATTTATAGCTATTTACACTATCAACACTTTCAAATTCTCAGTTGTTTAAAGATGGTATACACTTTTTACATAAAAGTGAAATTTCAGCGAGCAAATGTAAATGGTGGCTTTACTAATTTTGTTTTTTTAATTCTCTGACTTTAAAACAAAGAAAAAAGAAGCACAAGAATTTATAATAAGTTATTATAATAACTTTTCCAGTTAAACTTTTCAGTGTATGGTTGGAAATTGAGCAGCAATTTGTCTTGAAGGGGAAAGTGAAAAGAAGTGTGGTGGAGAGGGAAAGAGAAAGAAAACAAAAGGCTGAACAACCCTCGCAGTAAATAATCCTTTCTATATTTCATAAAATCAAAACTTAAGAGTTATATGGAGGCTGGAAAACACCCTGGACCTTTGGTGTTCTTAAAATTATAAGTGAGTAATCCTTCACATAAAAACTAGATTAAACCAACAATCAGGACTTTGTGTTTTCAAGAGCTTTTTCCACATCAAAATTATGTCTTGCTTGCTTTAAAAACTATTATTTAAAAGACTATTTAAAGCAAATTTGACAGTAGAAAGCTCAGCTCTAAAAGAAGATTAGATGTATGAAAATATTAGATATTGTACATATAAGATCCAGATATAGCTTTTCTTGGTGCAGTCTAGATTTTAAGAATCTAGATTTTAACCAGAATTGACATCACTATAGAGTAACTACAATAATGAGTAGACAGGGACAATGTAACTAAAGTCTACAGCCAGGATTTTCAGTAGAAGCAGCTAGTTAGACAAGATTTCTAGCAAGGTGGTAAAGCTTATGTTTTGTTTTGGTTTTGGTTTTGCAGTTCCAGAAGTGAGAGTTTAAATTATGTCCAAGGCAATCTTCCAATCAATCAAGGCAAAATAGCCCAACCTAGTCAGCTGGGCTGAGGAACCAATTCTCATCAGCTCCTTCAGTCTCTTACGCTTGTTTGACTATGCCAGCAAATCTTGAGGATTGACAATATCAGTCAAACCTTGACAATTTGAGCTTCTTCAAAAAAATGGTAGTGCTTTGAAAATCAAGCAATCAAAAAAATCCCCAGATATAAATTAATGCAGGGCAGTCATATTTTTACTCCCAATATTTTGTTTAATCCTCTGCCCTCTTTCCTCCCTTCCATCATTCAAAGAAATACAAGATGAATGGAGCCAAGTGCCCCAAGTTTTATGAGTCTCTCCTAAATATGGACAGTTTCTCATTTTATGAACTCTGCCACTGGTTCCCACTCTGATTCTGCTTCTGATTAACACCCTATATAACAGAGCCCCACCCTGGACTGATAGGTATTTTTTTTTTCCCAGAGAGAGAATATACATGGAAGTCTCTATTGTTTTCCCACAGCAGTACTAATTTGGGTTGTGATACATCAGAAGTTTTGATATGGAAGCAAGGGAAAGACAGCATCATGTTTAGCATCACTTAAACACCCCTGCAGAATCATCTCATTATGCCTGTGGGGACTTTACTTGCCCAACTTTGCTTTTTCTTTCTTTAAAAACCTTTCCTCAGGACTCATGTAATGTGTCACATTATTTTAATGGATGAGGGTTGACAAGATTCTTTTTAGAGCTTTTCAGTGCTCCCCTTTAATTAGCCAGAAAGACCACCTCTGAGTGACAGCAGTGTATCCTTCCCACAGCTTCCCCAGCCTCAGCTACTACAGGGCATGGTGAAATGGGACCTGAGGGTAGCAGTCGATTTCTGGTTTCTAGAATTACATTGTCAGATGATAACTACCATGAGGTCATCAAGCCACTACTACAGTTGACAGAAGTCTTTTTTAAAAACTTCCGATACTGCAGACTTAACCTCCACTTACAGTAAAATTAGAGCAACTCTAGTCTACATATAGAATGAAACAACCACTCCACCTGTAGATGTTTGAAATATTATTTTCTTTTACATATCTGTAGTTTTCTTCTTCCTCTTTTCTTGACTTTTGGCACGTGTGTTTTTTCCTATATTTAATATTTACAGCTTGCCCAAGCACTAGGAAAAAGGCAACCTTAGGATTGTTACGGCAGTGGAAGAAGTCTCCCTGACAGCATTCACCACCTACTTCTTCTGTAGCCTGAGGGTGATGTTTACAGCCTCAAAATACACAAGCATGTACCTGCATAACCAAAATTATGTTCTTCTGCAAGATCTGTCAAGCTCAGACTTTATACAGTTCCCTTAAAAGAATCTCTCATGCGTTATTTTCTTGTCTTCTGCAAAATAGTGTTAGAAATCTTTATGCATGTTACAAAGAGTAAACTTTTCATCACTGATGTATGGCAAAATGCCAGAGAAATTGCCAAAGACCGTAAAGTATTGTTTTAATAAAATCTAACTTCTACATTATGACAGTATGAATATAATTATTTTTTAGTGTGAGTGGAAGATGTCAGAATTAAAAAAAATCCACAACATATTCCAGAGAATCAGAACAGAAAATGAACTGGCACCTCATAAGACACTAAAATAAAGCATAGACAATGGTGCCCTAATCTATGAAAATTCTAGTTAATGTGAAGTATTATTAAGCTACCTGTTGATCTTATTGAACTGCCTTAAAATTCTAATTTTATTATGAATATATCTATTTAATATAGAAAAGTGACATGAACAACAAATCTCTCAAGAATTTATGTACAAACTACAGATGTGGTTTTTACCATATAAATATGATACATATTAAATTACTTCAAAGAGAACATGATCACATGGGGATAAACTAAAGTCTATGTCAACATCTTATCTCAGCATTATAAATGTTGCTATACTCACCTGTTACAAGAGTGTAATTCCTGCTTCCATGGGCATTTCCTGCAGATAATAGTACTGGCTGCAACTACTTCAGAACCTCAGAAGAATTCAGCACAAAACCTCCTTCCTACTGACAATATTAGTTAAGCCTATTCTTTAGAATTGCTTCGCCATCATTAAAATCTGTAAGAACTTTAATTGCCCAGTACTCCAAAAAATTAATATTACTGAGTTTCTTTTTTTTTCTGTTCTCTAATTTTCATCAAATATTAATGAAATTAGGGTTACAAAAACAACCCATGTTCCTACCTATACAGGCTGATAAGCCTCTTTTTCATGTCTTTTTTTTTATTTGTTTTTCTGAAGGAAATCTCCCTCCTCTATGGGAAATTAGCTGCACTTATCCTTCCTGGCTGTCACTTGGCTGGCTGCTAGGGCAATATTGTTTTTCTTTTCCAGATTGTGAATAATCACTGAAACAAAACGTATGCTTTTTACAACTCATACCTTTCTATTTTTTAAGAAAATATCAATTACTCCAGCACTACCTCTTCCTTCCAGCAATCCTGTTTGTTGTTACTGCTCATTTACAACACTATGCATGATACCAAACAGGGTGGCTAAGAAGGTTCCTGGGTACCTAAGCAAACTACTTCACTTGCCCTCTGTAAATCTTTTCCTTCTGAGGCTTTTTCACCATGGCAAAACAATTTTTTAAAACCTTCAAATAGATGCTAAAAAAATCTGATACAAAAATATTTCTTTTTTGTGGCTGGCACTATGATACAATGCCATTACCACTAATCTTCAGAAATTAAGGTACCTGGAAGAAATGTGGGAAAATACCTCTGCCAGATCAGACAGAAAGTACACTGAATCCCATTCTTATCAGTCAGTTACCTCTGACTTGGCATAACTAGCTGAATATTTACACAACTAACATAGCATCTCCTCTTGGTGACAGCTATGGTAAAATCAAGCTTCAACTACCATGCTGTTAGAGCAAAACCATGATACCAGATAGATGATCTTCATAACTTTGATTTGTGTTACTGGAGATATAGAACTATTTATTTATTAATTCCTCTCACCCCCCAAGATAAAATGGTAATATCAAACTCCATCCATAATTGAGTGAAATTCTTTTCAGAGCTGTTGCCTCTTTGCAAAAATATAACCTAAGGAAAAGGGATTTAAAAAAAAAAATATAAAAAAAGAAAAGCACTGTTACCAGGATACCAGGATGAGGATTACTATAAGAATTCTACTATTAGTTTGCAAAGGTTGAGTAAATTGCCTATAAATTTTGCAATCTTCACAAGCTCTGAGCAGTAAAACTGTTATTACACTTTGCTCTCTACGTACCTTTAATACCCAATCTGAAGTACATTTATCAACAGCCACTCTTGTATAAACAATCCTCAGAGAAACCTGACTTGTTTTCACTTGTTATTGATGATCTTTCAAAAACTCAGAAATTGCCTCCTCTTCAATTTCCTACCACTGAATTCTTAGGTAATCACCTCATCAATAGTCCTCAAGAAAAATAGTTGTTTCCAGAGCAAAACTCTCCCCAGATTTTAAGCCATCTAAACTGGTCCCTCTCTTTGCTTCAAGTGTGAATAATAATAATAATAATAATTAATAAATAAATATATATATATATATATATACATATATAAGCTCTGATTATGTACATGCTTTTATTAAGTCAGAAGTGGAGAAAAGTTTTCCCAGAACAGGATATGGGACAAGGAAAATAAAACACAGGCTGCCACCTCTTAGGATATGCATATATATTTTATATATATATTTTTATTTTTCTTTACATGAAGTTCAATCTTTACTTTCATTTACACATCAATACAGGCCATTCAGTTACTGGTTTGATACTCACATTCACAGCCAGTCTCAAGTGTAGTCAAATTATGCAGAAGGTGAAGAGGAAGAGACCTCTATATGTCTTTTAATGAGAAGGAGTACTACAAGACAAGGAGCAGAGAGTTACATTAACTGCTTTGTTCTCATCTGTGACCCACATCCCTTGTGTCTCTTCCTTGCACCTTCTCTTTTCCACTGTAATAGCAAAGATGCTCTGAAACCAGAGCTGAAGTAACCACTTGTAGGTCTCAGAACAACTTCGGAGTAGTGGCAAACCTACATTGTTTGGGTTTAGCACTTAAAAAAAAAAAAAGTAAAATATTTGTTATTTGTTAGGAAAATATATAATGGGAAAGGAGTGAGAATGGACAGAGATTCAGGAGAGCACATTTATCCAGATGACCCTCTCTGTCTCCTGTTTTAACCTACTCAAGACTTCTTTGGAAACCATTGTCAAAAATGTTCTTTTCCTGTCCCAGAACTGCTGATGCCCAACTACAAACTAACAGAAAGAAAGATTTGCATGAACCACTGCATCAATAATCAGTCTCACACAGCCATCATTATGAAGAGCATTTCTCCCCCAGAAATGGAACCGAGAAGGCATAAAATCTCCATTTGTCTGATTTGGGAAAATCAGCTGACTGCTGCCCAGGCAACTCTCACAGCTCTTGGTGTATCAGTGTTTTTCAGTTAGCTGAAATAAGACTTTAACAGTTTCATCCTAGAACCTTCTTATCTTCCTTATAATTCAGATTTCAGGAAGAACATCAAACAGTGAGCCACTTCTCTCCTGAAAGTCTGTTCCATCATACATGTGATCCTGTGTAATTACAGTAAAAAATGTCCGCTTGTAAGCCACAGACACACACCAAGGTATGTTCTAATTAGTAGTAAAACTGCTGTAGTTTTTTCCATTGGCTTCAACCAGTGGATGATTACGCCAGAGGAAATTCTATTATTATTTTCTTTTGTGCATTTTACATGGGGCTAGCTGGCAAGATCCCTGTGGTAAAGACTGTGCCTCTCTCTGTGTTTACAGAGTGTGGTAAGACCTCCAAGCAGAATGTATACATTATGAGTAAATGTTAATAAGTAACCAAACTTAAATATAATAAATACATTAATAACTAATAATATTTTACATAAACAGCCTGGACCTATTGGGAGAATGCACAAGCCATAAACATTAATGATTCTTTCAGAGTACATTTATTACTTTACAGCCAGAATGGAGCAACCTTGCCTCCTGCTTGGTTTCTTAAGAATTCAGTGCATAAAGAATGATTTAATAAGGAGTTTGCCCTCAAGTTTAACTTAGCACCATGTACAAAACAGACCTCTACAACTGCTGTTCAAATGTCCTGAAAGTAAGCTAAATGGTTTATTTCCAATCAATAACTGATACTCAGAATGAGGGCCTCACAGAAACACACGGAGAGTGTGATCAGGAATAGGGCAACATAAGACAGCATTGCAATTCTCTCTGAAAACACAGGATAATGGTCTCTAAATGCTATGTCCAGCTTCCTGCCCATTACCACACTTACAGTGTTGCAACTTAACTAGCAGCTTAGATACATACATACTTTCAGAGCTGTAATTTACAAGTTCAGAAATGTCTAAAGCCTTTTTTTCAGTAGAACGTTTTAACAGGACAAAGGAGCTTGTACTTTGAAATAAAACAGGTTTTCTGAAAACATTCGTTAACATCATTTTTTTGAATCTCTGTTTTTCATTTTATTTTTTTTCTGTGTGTGCTTCCTCTGTTGCACACTACCCACAAATAAATGGGTGAAATTGTCACATATAACTTAGGAGAATCAACTTAAGTCATGCTTCTGGAAGAAACAAAGTTATTTTAAGTGCAATGGCAACACAAAATGTCATTTGTAAAAAAATTTGGCAATGACATTTTTACTTCTATAAAAGATGTGAAAAAGCTCACGGCCAATTAATCTTTGCTGAATACATATTATTATATTATTATATTAAAATGCAATGTGATGTTTCAGGGTAGTAAAAAATGTTGGCATGGATCTGTATTTGACTTTATTGCATAACAAGCCCCATCCTACAAACAATGACACTGATGTATGTTTTGCCATCGGTTTCACTGGAAGCCTCAACATGCCTGATAGTTGGCTAATAAACATGAGTACACTCTGATATAGACCATTTCTGATCAGTAACAGTAAAATGATTATATCATATCTTTGGTTAATGCTACCTGTATAGGTTACCAAAAACTACTTTAAAAGTGTTGTGGTTTACGTCTCACAGAAGTTAAGGGTGCTTTAAATAGATTTATAGAAACAGAATGGACATCCCAAAGTTATGCTGTTGAAGAATGTCGTAAGTGGATATAGATAAACAGAAGTCTTAGAAGATGGCTGATATTCATGGAAGGAATCAGAAAGTGAGGAAACCATTTCATGTGAAACTGATTAAAAAGCAAATACAAGAGAATTACACTAAGCAGCAGAACTAGTGTTTAACAAAACAGATTAAAATGTTCGTATTTTTATAAACCATCCAAGGATTGCTCTTTATTTTATTTGTGATGAAATGAAATCTGAAACAAGGTTCTACAGCCAGAATAAACACGGATGTATGTGGAGCACACCCTCAGCTCTCCCCAAGTGCCAGAGGCTCTGGAGGTGAGGTAACGCCAACATCTCCCACCTCCCCAACAACCTGACACAATGTTGTCTCTGGAACAAGTCTAAGAGAGACTTTTAAGCTACAACATGCACTAGGAAATGGTCTGGGGATTGCTCCTCTGCCCTGAGGCTATCTGCCAGAGCAGTGCTTCTATAAGGCTAAAACTCTCACTACAATTCTCTGAGCCTCCAGAATATGATCAGTGGAGCAGACAAAGCACCACTAATGCTCCTCAGCCCACACCCCACTCGGAGCTGCACCAGGGCATTTTTTTTAGGAGAACACTTAACTGCTGTGAGCAAAACCATGCCAAGAAGCAAGCTATGAGGTCTGTGTGCTATCCCTGACAGGTACAGATGCAGTTTTTGTATCCCACAGTGACAGAGAACACATTTAAAAAAAAAAAAAAAAAAAAAAAAAAAAAAAAGGTACGGCCCAGCATTTTTTCAGCGTAGGCTCCATGTATTACTTAAAGGAAATTACTTAAATGAAACTTCCATGAAGGAATGGTGTCTTGCCAGTAGCACTTTCAGGAAGGAAAGATCCTGGTGAAATTGCAGGATGCAAATTAATACTGTCAAGCACACTTCATTCTGCCGGCACAGCCAGCTGAAAAAATGCAGACATTTCTTTGCAATTTGCCACCTTTGTTCCAAGCAAACTTTAAAGACAAAACTTACACTCATTTCAGTGGGACTTTGGTCTGTGTGCGGCATGCAGAAGTGAGCCCTCTCCTGGTGAGCGCTGAAGATAATTGAGAACACCCCTGGCACCGTGTTTGGCACTGCCCGCAGCACATGTCTGTGTGATGAAGTACTGAACAGAGCCACTCAAAATAAAATATTAGAAAAGCTCGGCTATTTGGAGCCACAGAACCTTATGATTGATGTCAGATTTGCTGGGATTAGAAAAAATAATAGAAAAAGTTGAAATCTAAATAACACTGAAATTATGCCATACTTGAAAACTGGAACAACAAAAAAATTGGTTATATAACATCCTTAAAGGCACAGTTGTGCACCTTCAGGTTCACAATGACTCGCCAGCTGTAACCTGCTTTTGAACCTGCAGCTGAACCCTGCATGGTAAATTACTGAAAAGGGTGGGTCACCTTCTTTTTAAACCTGAAATCTGATAACCACAACAAAAGAACCCCCATTCATTCTTTCTTTTTAGGACTAAAAAGCCCTGACATGCAGATAATAACCTTAAGCATACAGATCAACAAACCTTGCCTAATTAACACACTTTTGGGTTTTGTACTTGAACCTGAAAATAAGAAACCAAATTTCAAAGGCCTACCTCTATAAGCAAAAATTCACAACAGGTACCTAAACTGGATGTGGCATATAGTAGGCAATTCAACAAATCACCAAAATGATGAACAGCCAAAATAGTGGCTGTCTGTTGTTAGATTTTCTCAAAATAACAAAGTATAATCCCTCTGCTTAAACAAAAACAACAAAACCTTTTTGTCACTGAGATTCAATGTAAAAATATATTGGTTGTATTCAAAATTATTTATAAAGGTCCTAAAGCCCATATTTTTTGTAGCAACATATGCAAACATGATTATCTGGAGCCATATTATGGCTGTAATCTCTTTGGATTTCATAAGGTAAGTAGGGTTAAGGTTATAGTACTTGCATAGAAGACCTCCAGGGAAATTCCAAGTTACTGTATGAGCTGAAATTCAGCAACATTCTTCAGCTGACTCAGTACTGAATCAGCGTAAAGTATATGATCACAATGACTGTCTTTATATAAGAGGTAAAACCAAGGATATGAAGCACTTGTGGTCATTAAACACCCTATGGTAGTTTTTTGCAAGTGTAGGAGTGCCTGGACAAATACCAATCTAGATAATCACATCCTGCCCACTTACATTCCCCTGTTGCTTTAAATGGATAAGGTATTATTCTTCTATTCTTGTGTAAAAGGGGATCCTACAGGCCTTCCTTTGACTTCACTGGGACTATTTCTAGTGTGACCTTCTCCATGCAGATCTCTATATGATCACACAGAGCCATTTATATGATTCAGTGTATTGTACTAGATTTTCGATTTGCTGGCTTCTGAAAAAAACACCACTGAGCTCACAGGAATGTTCATCATCCCAGTTTAACCAAAATCATTAGTTAATTTCCACCTGTGAAAGTGTGGAAAATGAGTGTTTGATTATGCAACCAGTTTCTGAAGGACTTCTTTTGGTACACCAGACTAAATGCTCATTAGTTTTGTGCATGACCCTGCCCACTCTCAATGACCTCAACAGCAAATTAGAAATGTGGTTCAGTGATGCCAAGGTCAGGCCCTTTAATGTCAACCTGCCTTGGGTCTGTACTATGTAAGAGCAGTGAGATTCTCCCATTGCTCCTCCATCTGAAATATGTTACATTGAACAAAGATCATACATAATCTTTTCAAGTCTGTTGAATCTTACATTTTAAGAGAGGGTGCAACAGATGGTTAAAAGCTTGCTTTAAAGTGATATGTCTATTAAAACAACCCATGTTACTTGGGAGGCTGTTCCACATAACAGGAATGTGCTTCGTTGAAGTAAAGTGAAAGGAAACCAGACTTCAGAAAACCTTAATTCTCCTGTTTGGGTACCTCAAGTTAGACCACTGCTGGTCACTGGAAAAGAAGGGAACTGTTCCAGTGTTTCCCTACAGAAGGAGCCTGTTAGCAAGATGGGTGCTGGCGTTAGTTACTTTGTGGCAGGATTGTCAATCACAATTATTTCCTGCAAATCTGAATTCCTCCCACCCCAGCCAGTTACTCTGTAAACTCAAAGTTTCAAAATTCACTTCATATTTCTGCCTTGTCTAATACTATGTCAATCTGAAGACTGGCAACTGGGGCTTTTTTTTTGGTTCAAATGTTTTCCTAGCTGTATTTGTGTAGGTCAGAGGACTTTTCCAAGTCTGTTCTCTTTCTGATTGGCTATTCTCCCAAGACTACAAATACAGGAGTTTTAAACACTTGTTTTCGTGAATATGTACTCATCCTAAGTCTGAAACATTTAAAAGAAAGATAACCATGTTAGCACAATCTAGTGAACTCAAATTATGAAATACAAAGGCAGGCAACCTTAGTAAAGTTATGCTTTTAACAGTATTACTGGATGCAAAGTGAGCAAATAGAAGGCGTTGAAAGGAACCCACAAATCTGTACTTTCCCCCCCTCATTTCATGTGATTGGCTGATCTCAAAAGCTTCTCAAAAGCTTCACCTGGTACTTCTGAAAACCAAGACTTAGCTCTCACATCTCTCTCTTGCTATAGTGGCTAACATACTGCCTCTTGAATTTTTGACTCTACACCCTTCAGAGAGTAAAGTTACTTGACAGAAGGAGGGTGATGCAGCTGCTTGAGCAAGAGCCACTTCCAGGCTCAGAGAATACTCAGGAGACAATACAAAGTGAAGAATAAGAGTATGAAATGTGATTAGGCCATTAGAGATTTTCTTCTGCTTCTCCACACTAGGTAGCAAAGAGATCCAAACACAGCCACTGGATTTCCAGCAGAAGAGAGTTCTCAGTTTCAGAGCACTAAAGAACTTTGTCTCCATCCACAGTAACCAACTTCAGAGGAAGGAAGCAAATGCATCCCATAAAAAGTTCCAGCAACAGGACCTGTTGTGTAGTGACTGATTATGCTTGATTATTCATGTACTCCCAACCTTCCCAAAAAATCGGGATTACTTTACTGTGTTGGTTAATTGTAGCTGAAACAAAAGTAAAAAGCGAAGTGCAGACTTTGGTACCTGTACTCGAGTGGATTAATGTTAGTCAACCACGGGTTGACTTGCTACCCATCCATGCCGCCTTTGCTTCCATCACTACTGGTTGTAGCTGCTAGGGAGTAGTGAAAGCAAAGGGCCCAGGCTTCGGGCTGCGAGGCAGTGGACAACGGGACGGGCGGCGGGCTGGCAGGGACGCTTCGGAGGTGCATGTCGGCCGGAGGGTGACGGGAAGCCGGTCAGGGGGTCAGGGTGGGCAGCGCAGTCGTGCTAAGCAGGGCGGCCCGGGGCGCGCAGCGGAACGTCGGGACAGCCCAGGGCGGGCAGCGGGGCGTCCCAGAACAGACGGCGGGGCAGGCGGCGGGGCAGGCGGCGGGGAGGGCAGCGGGGAGGGCAGCGGGGAGGGCAGCTGGGCGGCCCGGGGCAGGCAGAGGGGCGGCGGGGCTCCCGCGCCGAGCAGTGGCCGGCGCAGGGCTCAGCCCCGGCGGCTCCTCCCGGCACAAGTGCAAAGCGGCGCCCCGGGGCCGCGCTGGCTACTGCGCTCCTCGCCCCTTGCCTCAACGCTCCCGGGACGACCTTTGTGGGAGGGAAGGAGGGGGTTACCTTTTATTAGCAAAGTCCTGTCCCTTGCCAGGGAAACTTTCTACGTGCCTGTGAGTGAGAGGCAACTGTTTGCACTAGCTGAAGTGCGAGGAGTGTTTGGCTTCTCCCGTACCAACCTCCTCCTCCATCCACCCCCCCGCCCCGAGTCTCCCGCTCCGAGTTGCGCTTTATTTGTGTGTGGAGAAAGGGGGGGACTTGTAGAGGGGATGTCCTGTTTTTACCAGAGGAACAGTGCAAAAGGAGAACCTCGGCTCGGAGAGGGGACGAGAATAAATAAACAAGGAGCAGACCTAAAATAAAGGTAGCGGCATATACCGGCAGCGAGAAGGTGAGTGTCTCTTTGACTTCCTCGTACCCAATTCCTCCTCCCACCCCTCCTGCTCAGCGGTGGATGTAGGAAACCGGTTCGCATGTGCATGTGTCCGTGGAGATGGGTGTGTGCCTGTGCTTGTGTTTAGTGTATATTTGGCATTCTTCTCGTGTTGGTCCGATGACCAAGAAAAAAAAAAAAAAAGTTGCTGTAAAACACGATGCGCAGCTGTCCATTGCGGGACAGAGAAGGGCTTTCTCTCCCCGACCCCACGCTAGTTTAGTTCCCAAAAAACCCTATACTCGTCTCCGGTACGGACGGGATGACTTTTTGTCCGTCCAGACGGATTTTCTGCTTCTCTCGAGGTGACACTCGTCGTCTACTGCCAGTTACCCTGTCCGCTGGGGTAAACCCAGTGCCGGCTGCTATCGCATTATTCCCCGCCTGCGCCTCCCGCCCACCCTCGTAGCGGCGGAAATGTGGGGCCCAGGCTGCACCCCGCGAACAGCCGGGGGGATACCGACCCGCCTGGGCGCGGCGGGAGGAAAGCCGGGCGGGAGGGCTCTGCCGGCTGCCCTGCCGCCCACCCGCGCCTGTAAGGGCCGAGACTGGTGCAGACAGGGACTCGACTGGAGGCTGGAAAGAAACCAGTTTTCTGGCCACGAGGACCCCTCCGACCAGAGAGGCACGAAAACATCCAGGGGTGGTAGCGAGCCCCTTCCTGAAACATTCATTTCTGCCGGCAAGGCCAGAGTTTTAGAGCGCGGGGCTGAGGCAGCTCGGCCGGGAATGCAGGCATAGGAGGCAGGGGCGGGCTGTGGGTCCCACTGCCCTCTCCGGGTCCCTGTCGGTCCCCGCCGCTCTTCCCGAGCCCTTCTCTGTCCTCGCCGCCTGGGGGTCTCCCCTGCTCTCCTTCCTGCGGGCGGAGCGCCGCGGGGGTGCAGCCCTGGGGGGGAGGCGGCTAATGGGGCCGGATGCCTCCGGCCGACAGCCACCTCTGGGGCTGCTGCAGCCGCTTTTCCCGGTGTCTGAGGGCAGCGGGGACAGAGCTGCCCGTTGTTTGTGTTCCTCGCCGTTTCCTCTCCCTGAGGGATCCCTCGTCCCCTTCCCCTCCCCCGCCCTGGCTTTTTTTTTTCTTTTTTCCTTGTGGTTTCAGGACAAAATGGTGCGTTTTCGGGTTGTCCCACCTCGCCCCCGCCCTCGGTGCGGGTCCCCGCTGCTCCGGGAGACAGAGGCAAAGCAAAGACCCGGCTCGGGGATTTCGCCTCCCTTTCCGCTGGCGGTGCGGGTTCATGTGTTTTGGTTTGAAAGCGTTTCCACGTGGGGAAGCCTATGTGTGTGTATGTGTGTGTGTACTTGATCCGTGAGGAGGTAACAGGATTCTGTGTGTTCAAACCGAGTGGGCTGTTGGCCATTAATTTCCCTCTCCGCCTGTCACTACACGTCCAAAATCAGATACCCTCAGAAAACCCCCGGCTGGGTTTCTTTCTCACCGATCCGGCGGCCGCTTCTCCCTGAGGCTCGGGGGCTCCTCCACGCCGTGGTACCCCCCCCCCCCCGGTGCCCTCCCGGTAGCCGCCCGCCGGGGAGCAGCCCCGCGGCGCTTTCCACCGAGGGGCGAGAGCCGCATCCATCCCGCGGCAGCGCCGCTGCCAGCCGGTAATTGGCATCTAAAGTTTCATTAAGTTTCATTTACGTTTATGAAACTGCCGTGGAGAGCCAAGTAGGTACCCTGCTGCCTTCCCGTTATCAGGCGGGCAGGATTTAAAGCTGAGCACCCAGAGGTGCAGGTTTCTTTGACGAGCGGCGATGTGAAATAGCTGGTATTTACACAAATTCCGGGAGGCAAGCTGTACCAGACAAGGGAGCGCCTTGGCCGGTTCGCTTTTAAGCATGAAGTCATGCCAGAACAGTAAGAAACCAGTGTTTTCAGTTTTCTGAGATTTGTTTTGAGTGTTTCTCTTGCTGAGACCAGAAAGTGTATCTAAGATAATCAACGGTTAAGGTTCAGAGTGCGGTATAAAAGGCAGGCATTTTTTCTGTATGTTTTTTTTTTGTTTGTTTTGGTTTGGTTTTTGTTTGGTTAGTTTTTTTGTTTGGGTTTTTTTTTTTTGTTTGTTTGTTTTTTGTCTGACTTCAGTGTTTATTTGTTAGCTGAAGAGTGTACTTTGCATCAAAGCTCAGGTTCTATCATTGTTTCATTTTCTCAACATTCAGAAGAGCAGTTTTGTAATATTACTGTGGGTGTGACTTTTTCTCTTAGCGTTTCTGGAAATGCTGCCCCAACAACAAATGTTTGCATACCTACAATATGTATCATACTGTCAGTGAAGTGGAAATACAGACTTACATTTCTCTCTTTTGCCTGTGATTCTTCCTTTATGTTTGACATCTAGCGTTAGCTGGGCTATGTCCAAAACAGCTCTTCTGGCTTTCTTTCGAAAATTCTGGTATTTCTGTTACCAAATGTTCTTCAATCAAATTTAAGAAAAATTAAGTAGGAGTACGTTGACTAATCTTTTATGTATCTTTGTTCAGGTAATTCATATGCAGTCATAAATTGTTATATGTATGTGGTTGTAATGCTAATAAATGTAGATGAAAGTTACTCTTGCTGGATTTGTATTTCTTAAAGGCTTCACAACACTTTGCAATAGAAATTTATTCTTCTGAACGGGTAACACCAAACACCAGTGGGATAGACAAACTAATGAGTAGAAAACAGGTGGGTTACCAGTTAGTTGCAGTTCCCAGTTAAAATGTTTCAAACAAGGCAACTAGAAATACAGCTATAGATAGTATCCTGTTGCATATTTTTAGCCTCTGATGCAAGCTATGAGGGCTGCTCTTTTAACTTTATGCAACTTTTACCGTTCAGTCCTAGGATTAATCATTGTTAAGCACTGAAATTTGGTGTGCAAAAGGTACCTGGATGTTTCCCTGATGACCTGGTGGTATCGTATGATGCTCAGTGTAAACTTCCACCATTAAAATTTAAACCCTTTGCCTTCTATTAAATATGAAAGTTAATTCAGAAAAAAGAAAGAAATTCCTGGAATTTCTGTCAAATGCTCAAGGACACAAGCATAAATTTTTTTTTCTGTGTTATCTTTTTCTTTCTTGAAAGTAAGGGTTTTATGAACTCAGGGTAAAACAGGTCTCCCTTTTTATAAGGAGATTTTATTCAGCATACTTCTATATTGCAGCTGCTGATCATATTTCATAGAGCTGTTAAAGCACTTAAAACCTAAAATTAGGTACTGTCTGGTAGTAAATATTTCAAATCACTCCTTGAAGAAATAAATAGAGAAGTGAACTTTAAAAAAAAAGAGACATTTTGAAATATATCGCTGAACAAATGTAAACTTGCTTTGCTTTCATTCAAAATAATACAATTATAATCTAAATCATTGATTTCAACAATGTTCTTTTTCCTTTGGTTTTCTTCATCTCCTGTACTTTCATTCTGATTTATTTTTACTAGTTTTATTTGATATTATAACATGAGATTTTGTTCAAGCTATGTTTACTGCAGCAGCACTTATAATAACATGTATCAAAGTAACTTCAGTTATACCTGTACTTCCAGTGAGTATTCTTCTGATACCAAGAGCTGAAACGTAAATTCTGTTCTTCCTGGTATGGATGTTTCTGTATGGCTTTTAATTACAGAAAATGTATACTTGATTTTTTTTCCAGACTTAAGGTGAGCTAATTCACAGATTGGTATTTTTTTGTCATATGGTAGTTTTCAGTGTCTTCTAGTTGAACATGGGAATAGGTTTATTTTCTCATTATAATTAGTTTTTCAGTATTGTAAGGGTTTGCAAGGAGAATGCAAACACAGAGGCATCTGACTAACAGATATCTGTCAAGTTTATCCCCAAATCTGATAGCAGAAACACTCAAACAAACTGCTTTGCTCTTGAGAATCCAATATTATTTCTGCTGCCTAGCACATCTATGATCTTCTTGCCCTTTTACATTAGAAAAGCAGTATTTATGTTGTGCAAGCGGAAGAAGAGTTTTGAAATTTAATAATCAATTGAGAGGTTCATAAGTTAACTCTTAATATGTGGTGTTAACATGTGCTATTTTTCTTTTTCTTGGATTTAAATATTTGTGTAAATATGTGTCCAACTTAACCTTTTCTGTCATTGAAAAGCGCTAATTGATCTTACTGGCTCTGACATAATAGTATAGTTTGATATTTGAAACCTTTCAGCTTTGGCATGGCCCTTTAGTCACCCCTGAGATTTCAGGGCATGGTTCTACTGAAGGCATAAGCTGCTACTCTTTTCAAAATGAAATAAAAATCGTTGTTAAAAATAAATTATCTTTATAGTCTTTTAAAGTCAGTGGATGTTTTGCCTATTGAAGCCCCAGGCTTTACAATGTATGTTAAAGCTTTCTGCTTTACTTGTATGTACTAGGTGACGTTTTAGTTTTTCCTACACAGAAATAATGGTTTTGGCCAAGTCCACATTTCTGTGTTGCAATGTTATTAAATCTGTCATTAAATCAGAAGTGCTTAAAGGAACTTGGATGCACTTTGCAATGCAAAAGCTCAGATGTGAGGAGTGCTTATCTGTCAAGTAAAGAATAAAATTTATTGGAAAAGGCCATAAAACTTACATTTTTAGTCGACATTGTAGGTTGTAATACTGCCAGAAGGATTCCTTTTGGGATGCCTGTAATATGGGACCCTGGTGAAAAGTATTTTACAGCACTGTCTTCTTTTTGTCTCTAAGCCTGAGAAATGTGTCAAATAGCTGCCCTGCCTTTTGCTTTAATGTTAAACAGTAAAATTACTTTGATGATTGATTAACCTATACCAAAATGCATTACTGGGCAGTCTCACTCACAGGATTGTATATAGGCTACTTGTCAGACTTGAGCACAATGTCAAATGCTAATGGCTGTCTGAGGAATACTAAAGTTGAACCATTTTATTTTCAATTTGTTTAAAACTTCTTCATGGTAAGGGAAGAGTATAATGAGGAGTGATTGTCTTCTTCATATATTTTGGAAGTCCATATACTAGTGAGACTAGGATATACTTGTTCTTAAGCTATTTGACTCAATTACTAGACATTAAACTCTGATTTAGACTGCAGTTACCAAGGATTTGAAAAGTAAGATTTTAAAGATTTTCTGATCTAAACTCTTCAGGAGTCTGAATTCCTTCACTAGAATTAAAAATGGAAATAAAATAAAATAATCCCAATTTTTCATGATGCAACAGTCCAGAGAAGCACAGTATAGCAAGTAATGTTGCAGGTCTATGTGTAGGGTTGTTTAATTTTCTGTAATTTAAGTGCTGTGTGTGAAGAACTGAGTCTGTCTGGGCTGAGTGAATACTATGTCTTTACTCCAGGATTGCCTCCTTTTGTGGCTGGACTACACAGTTTTACTAATTTGGAGCAGCAGATTGCAAAAAGACCTCCCAAAGCAGCCTGCCAGATATTAACATTTAGAAGACTAGGTTTCATATAGGTGATAACTTTTAACTTACATATTTAAGTCAATACATAATAGATTTTTTGGCAACATTAAAATTTGTTACTATTGTGACATTATCCAGTACAAGCTGACATTGTCAGCAGTATAAAAAAATGACTGCTGCCTTTTTTTCTTTTTCTTTTTTTTTTTTTCTTTTTTTTTTTTTTAATTGTGTAGATACAGCAAGTATTTTGCTCTTGACACATATATAATTAAACCACAAAAACCTGCATTAGAATACCATGGAAGGTATGACTTAGACCACAAAAGCAAAAGAAATACAGAGCTGAGTTTGCAACTTTTCCAATAATTCTTCTCTATCACTATGTGTATATTACTATTGAAATCAATGCTAGTACATGAGGTCATTGAAAACTTAGCTTGATTATTTTTTGCCAGGTCTTGAGCTGTTGCAAATTGGAGTAGGAATGTTGAAATTACTAGAGTGGTCTCACATTATGCCAGATGAGTATCTAGTCCTCTATTCTTAGTGCAGTCCGTTTTGTTGGTTTGGGGGTGTTTTTTGGGGGGTGAATGCATCGTAAAGTACTTTGTATGTGTGAGATCCCATGCACAGAGTATTTAGAAAAAATTTAAAAAAGGAGGGTTAAATATGAATGTCCAATTTCTATATTCATGTTTTCTTCCATTTTAAGATATTTTCGTACTCCTGTGTTAGAATATCTTTTTTCTTTTTTTTTTTTATTTTTTTCCTTTTTTACAGCACTTCATAAATGACCACATAAATGCCTTTTCTAATAATATTTTTCCTGAAATAATGTTCTTAGAAACATTGTTAATTTGCTATGATTTTAAATTCCCTTCAGGCAACTGTGTTGCTTAGAGAAGTGAATATTTGGGTCGCATTTACTCATTCATTTCATCTATGCCAAGCCTATTCAGTGAAAGTTGTGAGATCCATTTACTATGCCAAAATCCCACCTGGATGTCCCTTTTTTATATACTGTAGGGTATTCCCAAAGATTCACAGAAAACAAAGTTCACCTTACTCCCAAGTGAGACCAGCTAAACCAGCCTCTACACACTCTGTTTTATGCATCCTGACACCACGCTATATGTGAGGTCTCTCTTCCAGCTCTCCATCATGGACATGGTTTCAGAAAACCAGGCACAGCTCAAGCACCTTACTCACATTTTCTCTGCCGAGTTCTAGCAATGCAGCTCACACTCAAATTGCTGCTCAAGTCTTCTTAACGCAGAGAACTAGGGAGCTGGAAACTGATAGGGATGAACAGTAGGGGTTATTTACAAAGAGTATATTCTGGAAAAGGGTCTCCAAAATAAAATTTTCAGGTTACTCCAAGGCACGGTTTGGATCTGAGATAGGTTTTCTGAGGGGAAAGACCAGAGTAGCTTTCCATTCATCCACTTATATGTATGTTTATTCTAATCTGATGTGATAGAAGGAGCTGCTGTAATGTTTGTATATATTTGATTAAATTGATTCTGCTTCAGAGAAGCAATTTTTGTTTTCAAGCTGCATCCAAGTGCTGAGCTTGCTGTGCAGCAGTAGGGATGGGAGTTACCTGCAAGAAGAGGAGTAGGGTCTGTCAGCTACAATGGGCAGCTGATGTGTTTCGTCCTCATCGCTGGTAGCTATTTAGCTATCATCCTGCTTGTTTTCCAATTAAACTATAATCTAGTTTCTCCAGCGGTTAGCTGAGTATTCACATTTTTGGCTCAAGACAAACTTGGCGGAAGGGGTTCCTCCATCATGGTTGTCCTGCTTTGAGAGGACCAGGATTTAAAACCGCCTTCGATCATACCCACCCGAGACCTTCTGAACCCCCCCCTGCCCCACCCGGTTCGGGACCGCGGCGGTGCCGGTGCCGGTCGGAGAGCGGCGGTGCCGGTGGGGAGGGGAGGGCGGGTCAGGTGACCCACAGGGACCAATCACAGCGCTCCTGCCCCTGGCGCTCAGTATAAAATGGCTCCTCAGGGACCCCTCCTCTGCCTGGGTTGCGCTCTCTCTGTTGCTGCTGCTCCTCCTCGTCTCCTGCTGTCCCAAGCAGGACCGGCTCGGTTGCTCTGGGGCTGTTGCAGACTCTGCCTGGAACCCTGGGCTGCCCCATCTGCTGCTGAGTCCCGAGTGGGACATTCCTGCTTGGGAAGCAATTAGCAACTAAGGAGTGCAGGTTCCATAGTTACATATTTATATATATTTGTAGTTCACCATCTTTATCACTACTTCGTTAAACCTATACTAGTTTTTTCTTCCAACCTTATTGTGTCTCTCCCTTATTCCCTTTTTTTTTTAACTTCACTTGGGAGGCTGGTGGGTGAAAACAGGGAGCATCTGTCACCTAGATATTGGCTAAAACTGTTAAAACAGTAGTGAAACTACCCATCTTTTGGGGGTCTTACCTAGATCTACATCAAAAGAAGTCCAGGATTGGAACTCCAGCTTGGGAGATATTGTCAGATAAGGACTGAGCCTGCAGCATTTTAATTGGGAAGGTTAGGAAGATGTCTGTTGTTTTTGTTTTGTTTTGGTTTTGGTTTTTTTGGTTTATTTTGTTTTTGTTTTGTGTGGGGTTTTTTTTTTGTTTGTTTGGTTTTTTGTTGTTGTTGTTGTTGTTGTTGTTTTGTTTTGTTTTCTTTTCCCTCCTAACAATGTCCTGAGTGTTTTGGTTCATACAAGCAGTAGTGCCAATAATCTGTGTGTGACTCCCTGCTGTGCCATATCTGAATTCTTGTGTCCATTTGTTCTGCGTGGCAGAGGATGGAAGAGTGTAAAGCTATGGTTTCACATTTTGTGGCAGTGATTTTTAAGCAGCTTTCTCCTCCTCCTCTTCTGGCTGCTCCTTTGAGCTGGATCTGTTCCTCACTGTGGTTCACAAATGCCTGTGCTGGCAGGGAGGCAAAGGTCAGGATGAATGGCAGCGCCCGCACTGCTGAGCCTGGCACTGGTGCTGCAGAAATAGCTGTGCAGCCACAGTCTCTGTTACCTAATCTGCCACCTCTGTTAACTGAAGTGCAGGGTCAAGTCTGTGGGATAGGGGGAATTTTTCAGGGTGAAAACATTGTCTACAAAAGTTATCCCTTGATACTTAACCAAAAGGTTTAATTGATGTGTTTTGTTTGCTTTAACTGCAACTAGAGTCACTGTGAATAATTTGTAGATACATACACTTGTTAAAAGAAAAAGAAAAGCTTTGGAACTTTTGGAGGGTACAGCTATGATATCCTGAAAGGCAGGCGGGAATTCAGATATGATACCAGACATTGGAACTTTTCCAGGACTTTGCACCACTGTCCCAAAGCTAACAAAGGGCAGATATAACAAAGGTAGGGCATGAATCCACTTGAAGGACACAGTTGCCAATGGCTGCAGAGCTCATGACTGGCTTTGTCCTTTTACTACTATTTCCTGTGGAAAGAAGTGGAATTATGTCTCAAAAGTGGCCATTACTTTACTGACACCGTAGACAAAGTGCTTATTTTATGGCAACTATTTTTTATTAGTCCATACTGTTGCAAAGTATTAACTTATATGCTACTACATTCCAAATGCTTTTTGTATGTTCTTGTGTAACACTGAAATATGTATGTTATACCACATCACAGGTTTAGAAGCACTCAAGCATGCCAAACTAATGACACTATTTTTGATGTGAGAACAAGTTTGATTCCTAGATGCAAGATTAGTAATGTAACCCTTTTGTAAGGGTCTTGAGTTGACAGAACTTTTTCATTACTAAACTTTAAAAACACAAAATCAACTTTTTACAAATGAAATATATTAAACAGCAAACTCAAGCATAGTTTTCCAGAATTCTTCCTAATGAATTTTTAAAGAGGACACTATTAGACAATTTTCCTGGGGCCAGTCATCAGATCAAAAGCTATTTTACCTGTGATGCAAACAGTAGTGATCCCTTACTGTGATAGTTCTGCAAGAAGTTAATCTTTTAATTAGATCAATTGCTGAGATAATAAGAGATCTCACAAACTTTCCTGTATTTCTGTCAGTAGACTCTAATGCCTGTAGTAGTGCCACTACCAAGACTGAGGGAAGAATACATAATAAAGAAAGCAGATTGCTAAGAATAGTCTGGCTTGCTGAGTAAATTGTGAGCGAGTAGCATGTGCTTCACTACAAGCCAATGGTTTATTTAAAAAAAACCAAAACAAAACAACAGGAGGCCTAGAAAATGGTATCATAGCCAAAAAAAGAGTAGTAATAGTTTTTAAAAAGTATTAGGCAGAGCAACAGAGATTACATAACATGTAGATAATATGGGTGATGCTACTGCTGGAAAGTGGTTCCCTCTTCTAGCTTTAGAAAGGAAGCTGGAAAAATAAAAGATCTTCAGTTATAAGACGGCAGGAGTAATTAAACAACTAAAAAATATGTCACATTCTAGGAATGAGCAGATTTTAGTTTACCAAAGGGAATGTAACATAGTTTGATCACAGCTAACAAATATTTAAGTGGGGGAAAGGAAATCTGGTAAAGGATCTGTTGCCAAAACAGTTGTTTACCTAAAATCTGGGAGTACCTGTTTTTCACAATTGCTTTCTGTTGCATATTTGGTGCTGGCTTTTAGTAGAGGAGATTTGCCAGTGGAATGGTGAGCTGTTCCAAGGACATGATGGCATTTCAGGTACAAATGGTGACTGCTGATGGGCCTGGAACCATAATAGTGTTGATAGTTCTCGTGAGCATCAGCAAACTGGACTACACAGCACTTATATTTGCACTTAATATTTGGGTTTTGGGATTTTTCTTTTTTCGGTTTGGTTTTGGTTCTTTTGGTTGGTTGGTTTTTGTGGGGTTTTTTGTTTGTTTTTTATTTTTATTTTTGTTTTTGTTTGTTTGTTTGTTTTTGCTGTTGCTGTTGACAGCAACCCTACTGTTCATTACAAAATAAGTTGCGTTTCTCCTACCAAGCCACAACTGAAGTGCCCAGTTTTTTGGTGGGGTGGTTTTATTTTCATATTTTTGGCATTTCAAAATGTTCCATTGAAGAACTTCATGTGAAGCACTTGCAGTCCAGGAATGGACAGGAGTGGAAGCTTCTGGGCAGGGACAGGTAACGATGCTGATAGCTGAAAAGGAGGAAGGGCAAGCTGCAATCTTCCTCTCTCACTGAGATTTTCTAGGAATCTTGGCTATTACTTGAACTTCTTCAGTAACTATCATTGTATACTCATGCAGCTGAATATGCTCTTGAAACGATGTCATGGTTTTTATAACAAATAGGATGTATAAGTACTCTGCTGTTGCAGCTTTCATTTTAACATGTGATTGGATTCTGTGGGTTCATTTATCCACCCATGTAAAGCTGCTGTTGGCTTTTACCCTGGAGTCTATGCTCATTTTTAGGTTCTCCTAAATTTGAAAACTATAAATAGGTCTTCTGTTTTAGAAATAACTCCTAATGTTACTTTATACTGGTTTTGTGTCACAAGGCAATTTATTTTTTTTCTGTTTGAAAGGTAGATTTAACATGTATACTGGGGAGATGAAAGAAGGAATAATGAACATATTCAAGTCAACAGTGTTTCTTTAAATGTTCTGTCCAGCCTAGCATAGCCTTTTTCTTTCTGTTTTCAGTGGCTTATTTATAAAGGACTGAAATGTTTTATTTGGTTTGTTTTCAGATATTTTCTAAAAAAAAAAAAAAAAAGCAGAATGTCTCAGAAATTAACCAAAATATTCCATGTAGTAAAACCAAAAATCCTTCCTCCTAAAATAAAAATTAAAAAAAAATGTTGTAAAACACTGAAACGGCCACCTAGTAGGAAAACAAAGCTACAATTTTTAATTTCTTTTTTTAATTATAAAAGAATACGCTTCTACCTGGCATCTTTGTATTACTTTACCATCCTCTTCATCACCATCACCTCCCCCGTTTCCTCCCCGGACACCATTTTTCTTTTTGTTAGGGACTGTGTAGGTTTGATCAATCATGATTTTGAAAACACTGTTTACATTTTTTTTTTCTAAACTCTTTCCCTTTATTTTTAGGCACACACAGTGGGATTCCAGATTAGATTTGTTTACAAAGCCATACCAGAAACACTCTCAGCATTACTTTTATTTATTTCTTTCTGGAATAACCTGTAATTGATTAATCTGGAAGGGGTCTGTGTTGCTGCATGCCTAATCAAAGCGTGAGTAAAGGGGTCTCTTGCAGTTGGGAAGCCCTGAAGCCTCAATGGATTCACAGCTCTATTTTCCATCTTGGCAATTTCATGGCATGTTGTGCAATGTTAGGATAAGGGAGGACTTGCTGAGTTTTTAATTCTGTACTTTGAAATTCTTAAAGCTAATCCTTATTTGTTGCACATGTGTGGAATGGAAAGAGTAGGGGAATCAGTTGTTGGCACGTTTGAGTACCTGTAAATTTGGTACCCAGTTTTGCACTGAAGTATTACTTCAACTCAAGAAAATGAGATATGGTGCTTGCAGTTTTTTACCATGTGTCAAGAGGTCTTCCTGGTTTTCCATGTGTTTTCTTGTATGATGATAATGGGATATCAGGAAGAGCTCCTGTCATAAACTTTCCTATTTTACCTCTTTTATATACCTAGCTGATGAAACCTCATGGGATGTGTTGCTGTCTTGATGCCTGCTTCTGACAGGTATTAAATGGTTTTATGTTGGTGAGACTTGTTTCTAAATTAGAAGTACCTGATGTAAGGTAGGCATAACATCTAAATTTTTCTTTAGTGAAATATCTACAAATACCACAAAAGCCATGTCATCCTTTAGGAAACTGAGCTCAAGGAAGCAAACTGCACTAAACTGACAAATACACAAATGTTCACCAAAGACCAAAGAGAACTTGCAAGACTGTGTATAACAGATGTTTAGTGACTGGCAAGAAAGCAAATTATTTGACATGAATTTTGACAGGTTTTCAGTGTATTGCAGTTTGGTGGCATGAATTGCATCTGTTTTGGTTACTGTACTTGATGTATGGCATGAATTCACATGCTTAGAGAGGAAGATAGAAATTACACAGCTGTAACTGGGACATAACTTGTTATTTGTTGAAAAAGGAAATGATGAGCAGAGAACTATGAATGCCTGATGGGTGTTGAAGACCCCTTCCCTGTTTTTAACATACATGATAACCCAGTATGGGTAATTTTATTGTCTCAAGATGTGGAAATGGCTGAGCTGTGTTTCCAGGAGCAAACATTCTTTCATCTCCAGCAGGCATAACAGGCAGACCCTAGATCTTGCGTGAACCTGAGCTTTGGAGTTATCAGTGTCATGGTGATGGAACACCAGGATTTTATTATTAATTCCCATTTTGGTTTTTTTTTGTGCTAATAACAGCTGACATCACAGCTTGGAACTAAGTAATTTCTGAAGCAAAGTTTCTGTAGACATTAGAAACCTTACTGTATAACCAGTATATATATTAGAATAGATACTGTACATCCAGTTTAGACATAGGCATGTTCTTATGCCTTTCCATGCCACATGCTGTGCTAGGATGAGAGTGCTGACCAGATCGTGGAAGATTTCCTGCATTGCCCCTTCCACGTAGCTGTCACTTGTGTATTTTGCTGTGAGAGTGAGGGCTCTAGTTTGTAGAGGAGGTGGCTGAGTCCATTTGTTTTCCAGCATATCCTGGAAATTCCTCCTATGTTTCTTCCCTACAAGTGATTGGCAAGATGATCTGAGTGCTTGCAGTCCACAGGAAATTCACCTGTGCCCAGAAGCCTGCAAGAAGGAGACTGAGTTGTTGGATGAACTCCTAGAGTAATTCAGATAATTCAAAATCAGGACTAATGTATCTTCTCCACCTAAGCAATTCATCTGCATAGCTCAAAGCCAATGGAGATGGTTCCCCCCTGCCTCCCAGTAGGGGCCACTGGGAGCTGAAATAATCTGTGCCCCAGGGCTGGTAGGGCACATTGGCCCATGCTGCACACCAAGGCTCTGGCTCAGGAAGGAACTCATCACTCTAGAGGGCACAAACAAATAGAGAAGTGGGTCCTGAATGTGCTACAAAGTGTTTCAGAAAAATCTAAAACTTCTCTAGGGATGCAATTCTCATCTAGAGCAAGCAGACTGAAAATGAAGTGACCCAGAGAGCCATATCTAACTCCTCAGAGATCACAGAATGTCAGGGGTTGAGTGGCCAAGAAGGCCAATGGCATCTGGGGATGTATTAAAAGTAATGTGGTTAAAAGGTCAAGAGAGGTTCTTCTCCCTCTCTACTCTGCCATGGTGAGGCCACATCGGGGCTATTGTGTTCAGTTTTGGGCCCCAGGAAAGGGTGAGAGAGCTGGGTCTCTTCAGCTTGGAGGACACTGAGGAATGATTTCATTGATGTGACATGAGGGCCTGAGGAAGAAAAAAAAAAAAAAAGTATTAGAAGAGGAGGAAGGGAAAGATGGGTATTCCATACTCCCCTTAATTCTGTGGTCTGTTACCTCATCTAAGCCAAAATATGCCTTGAAGTTTTTAAAGCCACTTCAGTTTCCTGCAAGAGTGAGATTGAAAGGAATGTGAAAAGCAAAATTTGAGAGCTAGAAATAATACAGAAATTCCATATATTTTTCTCCACCTGCCAGTTTTCCTCAGAAAAGTACATTCCTTTCAAAACAGTAAATGTATAACAGAAAACACAAATGCCAAAGAAGGTAAAAAATAGTTAATGTAATATATTTATAACTATAAATTGGTTCCAAAATCAGAAGAATATAAAGAAATAGCTTTTTTGAAATTACATTGAGATCTGAGTTTTCATTTTGCCTTACAATACAAAAAAGCTGCTGTCTTTTTTTTTTTTCCCCAGCAAACATGGACAGGCAGTTTCTAGAAAGCCCTGTGCTTAGAATTTTGTTTATTCCAAAAGTGTTAATTTAGTATGGTTTTAGTATTGACTTGTCTGTTGATAATTTCACTTGCATTTTGAAAAAGCTAGGTTAAAAAGCACATTGACCTCATTCCTCATCTGAGATATGGGCTTTTCTTCTTTTCCAAATGTGATACTACTGGAGACTAAAAAAGCCATGTTTTTACTGTTCAAAATACAGTTTTGGACTGAAGCTACAGGCTCAACTAAAATTCAAATAAATCAGCATTTGTTTTCCTTTTAAATTAGGTTATATTTTATCTTTTTCACTTGATTGTATGCAATATGCATGCAGAGAACTTGAAGAATGTTTTCCTAAGAAAGAAATGATTGAATGTTAGGTGGCACTTGTTTGTTACTGCCTGTACCCACTTTTCTGTTCCTTCAAAAGAATGAATTGTATGGTATAAAACCAGTATGAAATAATCTATATAATTTAGTGAGATTGCAGCACATATCAGTTCCTTGCACTGATTTTAGAGCAATTAATTTTCTCATTACCTGCCTTGCATAATCTTTCATAGTGCCTCAAATGTGCTCCGCTCTTCTCTGATATTCTGTAGGAATGGTGCAAACCCAGACAGAGGTTTGAAAGGCTGGGGGAGGTCAAACCTTGGAGTCTGTCCTCGTTTGTTGGCACCTTACTGCTGCACATCCTCCCTACTTTCAGTTGCAGTTATAAGCACTAAGTGCTTCTAATATCAAAGGTTTCTGAAGCAGAGGGGTAGAATATGGGAGACTGCTCAATCTGTGACCACTTCTCAATGTTTTGACTCTCAACCTGTGGCTGTGATAGAAATGAGTTAGTTGTGGTTATGAGTTAATTGTGTTGACCACAATGACATCCTTTCTGTTTAAGCTTCCTATCAACACATTTCAAGGTATAAAAAACAATATAGCAAGCAGGATTCTGCAGCTCCTGTACTAGACAGACAGAGCATCACCGTGATATAATCTCAGTGGGTGATTTTCAGGTAAAACAGAATAACCCTAAATTGTGCCCAAGAAGATAATCATGTGAAGAAAACTCTTGTGGTAGAAACTGAAGACCTCTCCTACCCCATAAATTCATTTAGTACAACTGAATCTTAATTGACAAAGAAAGGACTTTCTTCCTCAGTGTTTGGGTTGAAGTGAAAGAGAGGAAAAAATGTTTCTGATCGCTGAACTCCTCTACCAGATGATGGATTCTTTTTGGAGCTCCATCTCTCCATCTGGCTGTCTGGAGGGCCTGAAGCAGACTCTGAATTACTCTTGGAAAAATGTTAAGGCATTTAAGGCTGGTTTTTACCTGTGCTTCCTCAAGCTTCACATTCTTCTGGAATATAGACATCCCATAGAAAATGAAACTGCTAAGGTCAGTTCTTTATTTGTTGTAGTTCTAATTTTCTGAAGAAATGACTGTGAAGGGAGAGGTTCCATCCTAGCTGTCTTACATTTTCAGTCATTTACAAAGCAGTATGCAGCAGATCCTCAAATAGGTTTGCTTGGTTACTTTTTTAGCTTATGGGTGTATCTCTGGAAGGAAACACATGTTTCTTCTCATGGTCCAGTCCTGGAAGTTGCAGTTTAAATTTGATGAAGTGTTTTATTCACACAGATAAAAATTAAATAAATAAATAATTAGATTTAAATGCATTTGTTGATGAAGAAAGTCAGGACTCCTCCTAATTAAGAATTTCTTAGAAAGGTAAAATTTTTATCCGGGAGCATAAAACACTTCATCAGTTTTAAAGCCACATCTGCAAGGACTGGATCAAGAGCAGAAACAGGCATTTTTTGTCAGTCTGGCTTTTCTGTGAGTTTAAGACTTTTAACAACAGTTTTAAAAATATTTAAACCCAGTTAGAAACACTTCCAATATAACTGGGATAAGAGTGCCCTCCTTCCCTCTGTTTTTAATCTAGTTCTCTTGATGGGATAAACTACAAGGTTGTATTGGTAACTGGATTATTGCCTCATAAAACAGCATGAGGTTACTATTATCCTTTAATTTTATATCTTTATTAGTGAGTAATGTTGGTCTTATTTAAATCACTTCTCTAATGGTTTTTCTCCTCTTTTACAAATTTATAAAACTAAATCCTAAAGGATTTGGTCTAAGTGCAATTGGCATAACTGCCATTATAAAAATCATTGTGTTAGCAGTTGGTAATAATCAGCCACTTTAACTGGGCTTAAAGTAAAGCAGGATTTAAGTCTTGATAGGCAGAATACTCATAAAATATACTTAATTTTATTTCAAAAAGCTCCATTTTCTATAAGAGGATTTGAATTTTGAGGTGGTGTGAAGATGAACAACAGAGCCCTAGGAACTATGAAGATCCGGCATGTTCATGCAAAGGACATATTTAATATATTGTGCATTTCTGCAAAGACTGCTTTATGCAGACAAGCTTGTCTTTGTCTTGCAATTCATTAAAGTAAGTTTAAAAATTTGTGAAGGCCGTTCTGGTTTAGAAGGCAACTAATACAAGTGGCATATTTAGTGACATGGTCCAGTGGATGCATGAATTCTGGTACACAACACACATATTGTGGGTCAGTCACAGGCTGTTCTCCATAGTAGCACTCCTGTTGGAGTGACATGAAAAAGAGGTATTTACCATGCTGATAAACTTTTTTTTTAAGGATGAATGTGACATACATCTGCTGATTTCAGTGTGTTTTGGTTAAGATAATGGTCAGTGTGGAAAGAAACTGGAAAATGTATGGTTCTGTAGCTGAGCTGTAGTTGCATTTCACAACAAAAGTGAGGGCTCTGCTACCTTCAGTGACTGACAGACAGAATTAGAGCATTTAATGGCTGAATGCAAGCCGGGTACTGTCAGTCAGTAAATTTAGAAACAGTAAATTTTTTACAGTCAGTAAATTTAGAAACAAACAATTTGTTCTGAATCTTGTCATTTACTACTGAGTGCTTTCTGCAGGCAATCTTACAAATGCAATATCATGCACACACTTTGAACTCTTAATTGAATTAATTTTTTTTAAGTTATTAATGGAATATTTTAGGATTTGTTGTGAAAGTTCGTATTTGTGTTTGGAATTGCATCCTAGGTCAGGGACTGCCACAGGAAATGCCTGCTGTGTAGAGCTGCTTTCTCTCAAAATAACCATTGTTCTTGGTAGACTAGGTAGAAATTTGCCTAAAGTAGTTGTTTTGAAGAAGGCTTTATATTCCCCTTTTTTCACCACTGAATGAAGACTGCAGAAGATTTTTACAAATACAAGAGTATGGGCTCAATATTGACCAATAAACCATGAGAGGTGGTTACTGTTCTGGTACAGACACTGTGGGTGAAGAAGTCACTGTCTTTGATCCCTCTGAAATCAAGAGGACACTGAAGCCATTTTGGAAAGCTGGAATTGTTTTCAGCTTTCTGATATGATGAAATCCATATAACGTGATTTGCTTGCAGTTTCTTTTCCTTATGTAGCATCATGGTAAAAATTAATGAAATGTGAATGAAAAACTTTTTGAACTTAAAGAGGGAAGGAAAGCAGGAGAGTGTGATTTGCTGGCAGGAAAAAGGGGAAATAGAGATAGACTGAAAAGATTTGGGCTGTGGATGTTCAAGTTCTAGGATATACCTAATGCAAAATATAAGGAAGTTTTGGGAGTTATTTTGTGGACTAAACAGAGGTATGGTGAGCAAGTGGCACTTCTGACTAGGGGAGGAGGTATCTACAGGGCAACACAGGGAGGTTGGTGGGGATATGTGAGTGCAATGGTTCATTGCTCCTGTTGCTTTCAAATGTTCTGCCTGCACAGCTATACACTGTTTAATTTCAGCTGAGCCAAAATTATCTTTATGTAGGGTGGAAGTAATTTGAGGGGTGCTTGCTGGTCAGATTTTAAAACAAAGATCTGTAATAGACTTATATTACTGGGCATACTCCCAGGTAATGTTTTCTTGGGGTGCCTTGTTGATAAACAAATCCAGGTAATGCTGACAAATCCAGGTTGGTTGGGTTCCTGAATTTATTTTACACAGTATTTTATATATATATATATATACACACAAAATATAATATATATATTTTCTTTTCTTTTAAATGTAACGCTGGGTTTGATTAATATTATTACAATTACTGCATATGTGACATCCCTGGTATTTGTTCAAAATTATGGAAATTTACATAACCTGAAAGTGGATCTTTTCTGAGAGTGGAGACTCTAATATAATTGTGTAGTTTTGTAGTTAAGTTTACTTAATTGTTCATGTGCAGAATTCTTTGAAAATATAATTTTCTTATTGAAGATCTCAATATCTGATAAGAGTGGTTTACCCTATGAGAGATGACAAAAACATAGCAGATAATCTGGGTAGTGTCTGTCATTTGGCACTTTGTTGGGAGCTTCTTGTTATAAACCACTGTGTTTTATTTAATCCTAAAGGAATTTAATGGACCTTAGAGGATTTCATGGTCATAATTGCATAACAACCTTTTTCTGCCAGACACTTAATGACTAAGAAGTTATCATTAAATGTGCATTAAACAGTTTTGTTTGGCGTTCTATAATTGTCCTACTAATATGAACTACCAAGTGTTATCTTTTGTTATCTACTTAAACAGCTGCCTGTATTAAACATTTTAAATTTTTATTAATTTATTTCCATAACTATTTCCTCTTGCAGGATTTGAAGAATTGTTACTTAAGTATGTTCTTTTTTCTGCTGGTGTATTTTAAATATCTTCCTGAAAGAATAACAGAGATGTTGAAACATTTTAGATATGAAATTAGGCTTCATATAAATCAATGAGAACTTTGCAGATTTTAGAGAAACACAGCCTCTAAAATAGGAGGATAGGATAGAGGTTGTTGTTATTGTTGATTTTGCCTGAGAACTGAGGACCACGGACTTACATATTAATATTTCTCTTCTTTTTATTTTAGGCTACTGAACTGTAAATTGAAGGGAAGACAATTTCTGTCTGTGGCAGAAAAGGTGAATAACCTCCATGGAAGACTCTCAGGATCTAGGTGAACAGACAGTAAGTACAAATGTTGCTAAACTTAATGAAATAAACTGAGCTTTGAAGTCTTGTTTGAAGGGATTTTACTTCAGATTTGAGAATTACAGTGACATCTAGAGAAAGCTTCTGAGCTTTTAAATTTGAACATTTTATGAGTTCATGCATGAAATTACCTGGAGTACTGTGCTGAGTTCTGGAGCCCCTATTACAAGAAAGACATGGATGTGCTGGAGTGTGTCCAGAGAAGGGCCACAAGGATGATCAGAGGGCTGGAGCCCTATGAACCTATGAAGACAGACTGAGAGAGTTGGGGTTGTTCAGTCTGGAGAGGAGCAGGCTCCAAGGAGACCTTATTGTAGCCTCCCAGTATCTGAAGGGGGCTACAAGAAAGCTGTTGAGGGACTTTTTAGAATGTTGGGTAGGGATAGGACTGGGGGAATGGATTCAGACTAGGGGAGGGTAGGTTTAGATTGGAAGTTAGGAAGAAGTTCTTCACCATGAGGGTGGTGAGACACTGGCACAGGTTGCCCAGAGAGGTGGTGGAAACCCCATCCCTGCAAGTTTTTAAGGTCAAGCTGGACAGGGCTCTGAGCAACCTGATCCAGTGGGAGGTGTCCCTGAACATGGCAGGGGGGGGTTGGAACTAGGTGATCTTACAGGTCCCTTCCTACCCTGAAAATTCTAGGATTCTAATTCTATGAAATAAATGGTTTCAACCTTATTGCTTACTTGTTGAAGGTAAAAATCACATTTATATAGGATCCTGTAGAGCCAGGATTGTTGCAGGCATGATGGATATAATTAAAGTGCACTGGAAGAATAAAATCCTAAGAGCTTCCACAGTAGTATGTCTTGTTCAAATAATTGTATCAAAGTGTAAAACTATAGTGGTCTACCAGTTTTGCTAAAACCAGAGTTATCAGAAACATGAACGAGACATTTCAGATGGTCAGACTGTGGCAGATGACAGATGTGAGTTCTTTCAGGATTCTCTTGGATTTCAAGGGGACTAAGAATTGACAGTCTATCTTCCTTTCCTTTGTCAGAAGGAAATTCCCCTTGTCATTGATGAAAAAGCTTGAAAAACAGGATGGACATTTCTTCTCCTTTTTCCTTTCCTTTGAGCATGTGGACTTCAGATTTCCTGGCTACTAGGCTGAAGTTCTGAGAAGGCAGATCAAATGATTCTCTGATCAAATTTAAAGATGACTGGGCTTGCCATCCAACGTGGTGTCTTTGTTTTTAACATCTTAATTTCTAGTGGTCACACTACTGGCAAATTTTGTGAGTTACCCTGATCCCTACAAATCTCATCTGAGGGCTCAGTGTACTAAAGATCAGTAAAGGGATTTCATTTTTTTTTTATTTCTGACATGTTGAAAGAGGTTATCCATGTAACAAACTAGTTTAAATATATTTTTATAGCAGAGATTTTTATAGGTGACAAGTGCAAGGAACCGAGAAGAGTTGCATGTGTTTATAAAATGTCAGTAATTTTCTTTACTAGGGAGTGCTTTGCTCCTGACTGCATAGCTCCTATCTGAGACTTTATCTTGGACCAGAGTTTTATTGCTGATTTAAAATTATACCGAACTGGAAAGTCTTAACAGTGTCTTAAGTCACCAAGGTGGCACTACTTGGGACAGCTGCACGTATTTATGTGTATAAACTGTTCCAAATCAAAACTTTAGAGCCTGTAAAAACTACATGGCTTCATAATTTAATAAAGTTTTATAAATGTCATAAAAGATGAAGCAGAAGTTCTTCTCTCATAGCCTATCAAACAATTATTTTGTGCACTATAATTAGTATGGTTATTAATAGGAATTAGATGAGCCAGTTTAGCCTAGCGTAAAAATGTGTTTTCATAGCAGTTAAAACGTTCATGCAATACTGGATGTCTGTTAAATGCATGTTTTAGTAGCCATTTCACTACCTTATTGTAGTGTAATTTCTGCATTTTTTGATAGTTGCTACATAGTTTTATGCTAACATGTGAGAGCAATCTTTCAGATTACAATTTGCGTGGAATCTGTGCCATATTGCATATAAATTTGCTGTCATTAATCTATTGTTAGTGTCACATCAGATTGTAATTCAAGACAAAAATTTCTTCTTACTCTTAAATGTGTGGCAGAACTTCAGCATAAAGTGTGGGAATAGTCCCCTTCCATCACTCTCTTTCTCCAAGTGTGCAGTCAGGCTAAGATCTCACCAAGGTGTTGGGTACTGTCCTGGAAAAGGAATTGTGATGTGAGGCCCCTCTGCCCAGAGCAGATGCTGAACCTTCATTTCCCCATATCAAAAGCCTTTTCAGTATTATATCATGATTAAACTCCTCTCACCACCAAGTTTTAAAAAAGAAAATAGTGTTTCTGGCTTAGTTCTTTAAAAGCCATAGGACAGGAGTGTAAACTCTATATCCCAGGTGGGAGGTATTCTTTAGCTGAGACTTGGGTGGTTTAAAGTCTAGGAGAGTACCAGATATATATCCTGCAGCCCTTCTGTTTGTATGGTGTTTGGTAGTGGTTACTGTGTTTTGTACTGGTTAGCTCTAAGCAGTTTCTTCTCATCATGTAGGATTTCTGGTTCTTGACATGTTCAAGGAGGCTTGGTGCTTCATTCTGGCTTCAGCATTCCCCTCTGGGAGCTAGGCACATAAAATTTAGATCATGGGAATGGAAGGAGCTGAAGTATCTAGCTGCTGCTGTGAGCATATTAGATGGTGTGAATAAGCATGAATGCAAGACCTGTGCTCAGACTTGTGCTGGCACCTTGCCTTGAATGTTCTAGTTTTGGTTACTTGACTGCCTGTCTCTGCAACTGAGATGGGTCAGAAGGTGCTTGCTGTTGGATGGCATGTTTCATGGACAGCTGAGTTTTCTGAGGAGAGACATTCTTTTATTGAATTAATTTCTCTGGGAAGTCTATTAAGAGTATTTCATCCTTGGGAAAGGAGGCCAAGAACAGTTACTTGGCACAGAGAACAAAGTTAATTTTCAAGTTTTATTTTAAAGAAAAAAAAAATATACTAATTCATGCAACTAGGTTGTCCTCCTGAAGTATGATGGTCTGTAGTGTAGCTTTTATTCTGACAGTCTTCTCCATAGTTCTGAGATTTCGATTACTGATCTCATTCAAGATTTTGCTGTTTTCTCTGTCTTCTATTCTTTTAAAGTACACTAATATGAAATCATTGGTTCTATGATTCCTATCCTTACACTATACCACAGTCAGGTGAAACTCCTGTAACTGTAGCTATGAGGAATTCCACAGCATCCTGGTTGCCAAATAAGAAATAAACTTGACAAATTTTTTCTCAAAGCAAAGACTGCATTACCAGGTGCTACTTAAGAAATCCAAGTGTAGCCCTGTTCTCCAAGCCTCTAAAGAACTGCATTTGATTGAACTGAGCAGCTTCTGTGATTTCTGAGATGCCAGGTTTATTAGGTATAATATATATACCATTTATTGTATTTTGTCAATATTTTTTTTTCCTATTTTTATTTCTGATAAATAGCTTCATCCTGCTACATTTTAAATCCTTATGCACTGACTGACTGACTGCCATTCTGTAGAGTCTCTTCTCTGAGAAATACATTGCACTCCTTTTCCTTTGCCCTCTCATTCCCAGTCCTGTGAAGCAGAAGTGGAAGCATTGGGTCTTAAGTGGGATCATACAGTGATAAAAAAGTCAGAATAAAGTTTATTGTACTTTGGCTCTCCTGCCTATACACACATTTGTGTTGCTAAATAGTTTGATTTTGAAGATCAGCAGGAAAATGATACAAGTTACTGCCTGATACAGAGGAGAGCTGGGATCCATCAGGTGCATCTGAGAACCAGTGGGTCCCTGCAGCTGGGATGGAGCTGGCTCATCATGGTACTGTACCCTCAGGGGAGGGAGGCTGTGTCCTAAAGAGTTGTTAACTCTTTCTTTCCTGTTCAGATGCAGAATACACTCCCATATCCATGCATAGGAAGGATTTATTCTGTTCATTGACAGAAAATTTCAGCTTATAGTACTCTGAAAGAGGACCAAAATAGTTAGACATGTATTTCACAGACAGAAAATAACCAAATGGTCCATTTTATATTCTGGTGTAATGTCTGTCACTGTGTGCAGGCCACTACTTATCAAGTAAAAGAGTACTTAAAGCCACAGAAATTGATTTTACATAGACAAATGTAGTTAGGCAAAAAAGTATTTTCAATAGCTGTGACTTTA